>NC_081836.1:1826590-2129621 GCF_030867095.1 Alligator mississippiensis
CCTGTGATGATGGAAGGTCCCCAGTGCCAGGGAGTGGGGACAGTGCTAATAAGCCAGGGGTAGATGGACAAGTGGAGAGGCAATCACGGGAAAGCTTGGCCAATTTAAAGCTTATGGGGGGTGGGGGAGAACCTAGGCTGGTGATGAGTGGCTAATGCAGCTGGGGGGATAAGGGCATTTATCAAATATATCAGGGGGAAAGGAAATGCTGCTGAGACCGGGCAGTGCTACAGCCATTAATAAAAAGAGGAAAGAAATTAATGGTAAGTCTGAAACAGCTGAGTTATGGACTGTTTGAAAATCTATCTTCAGGCAAGAAGAGGAGAATAATTTGGACAATTAGTAAGTGAAGAAAAACTCCTTAAAAAAAAAAAAAAAAGTATTGGTAAAAAAATGGGCCTTGTTATACTGTCTGTTTTTTAGCTAGAAATCCAGGCTGAGACCATGGGGATTTCTGCTTCCATTTGCGCCCGTGGGAGGGGAATATTTGTATAATCTGAACACACAGAGATGCGATGCCTCCCTATGTATTAAAAGGGCCAGCGGATCGCATTGCTGTAACACTAGCAACATATCTGGAAAGTCGTGGGAAAGTGGTGAGGTGCCATGAGATTAGGGAATAATTTAAGCACCAGGAGAGCAGGTACAGATGGTCCAGGCAGGAAGAGCGGGCCTGGCAGTTGCATTCCCACATGTTTAAGAGGCATCTCCAATAAGAAAGGGAAAAAGGGGTCGGGGAAGGAAAAGAAAGGAATGGTAAACACTGGGAGCGCCTTCCAGGCAGCTAACACGGGCTGCAAAGCCTTTCTCATTAGTCTTCACTTACGGGGCCAAATTTTCAAATGATCCCAGGCCAGATGGCCCAATAGATAGCTCCTTCTCACAACCCGGCTTGTATTAAAAACGAGCTCGGTTTTCCTTTGAAAGCCTGGCACCTTATTTTGGGGCTTACATCGAGTGAAAGCTAAGTGCAGACCACAGCTAGTGGAGGGAATATTTCATGGACTCGTCCCTTGCTAATCTCACTTGTAGCCCCTGTGCTCAAACTGGGGGGGGTGTAAAAATCATCCAGTCACTTATTCAAGGTGTTTTGCTTTCTCGCCCCTTCTCCCAGCAGCGACGAGGGTGGGGTGATGGAAGAGCAAGTCTCTGAAAGGCAAAGTTGCTTTTTCAGCTCGAAGAAGCTGTAATGCTTTGGAGATGCCACGGTCATTTTTAGAATTAAAAGATTTGGGGGGGTGGGGGGAATAACAGACTTTCCATGTACAGCTCATGGAGGTGGGTGGCTAGTGCAAAAGTGCTTGTGAGTAAGTGAATGAAAACTGTAAATTTCCTTGGACAATATTTGCAAGCCCCTCTATTTGTTTTCTAAAAATATTCATGTATGTGATTTTTTGTTTGTTTGTTTGTTTGTTTGCTTGTTCACAAAACTGCTGGTGGAAAGCAAATACTTGAGTGACTCTCTGCTGATGCAAAGGTTTACAATGAGAGTGTTCTGCGCTTGTTTTATAATTGCGTTTGCTTTAATTATTCTTTCTCTGCTAATATATTTTATCAAGCTGTTTCCCTCCCCACCCCCTTAAAAGTTGACAGATGTTGGCATTACTTTCTACCTAGTGGAATGAAAGCAGAGCCACTTCTCAAGGTTTTTTCCATAATAATAGTAAAGGTGTTGTCAACCTTTTTGTTTACTGAAAACCTGGTTCTTGCTAAAGGGAATATTTGGATAACTATAAAAATATGTTCTGATAAATCAAAATTTCAATATAGCTGTTTCAGTAGAAATATTATATTAAAAATAGGGGGGAAAATGAAAGACCCTGTCATTGTGTCGGGGACCCCCAGGCAGCATCGCTGCTGTTTAAGGAACACCTCTATTGCTAGGTGCTAGACCTCCTCTTCTCTCTTTTTTTTTTCTTCTTTTAATTAATATATTTTGTGTTCCAGTTCAAATCTATTCCAAATCATATCAATTGAGCAGAACTCAATCATTCAAAAACCATATGGATTGAGCAGGCAGAACTCAATCCTTCTGAACGCCACGTACGGCGCTACAACCAGCGCGCATCCTCCATCCCAGGCTCTCGCCCTGGACTTCAGACACTCCCAAATCCATTGGCAGGCATCCCATGTGCAGCCTCAAGCCCGGAGGTCTTGGGGTTCAGATGCCCCCACTTGATCTTAGCCCGCAAGAGGCCGAGACACTTGATCTGAGCCAGAAGACTAGACCTCCTCCCTCTTGCGTGAGTGAGCCTTGCAGCTCTGCTACTCTACGACTGGACGTCGGCTTTAGCAGCGCTCTTAGCAAGTCTCAAGGAGCCTGAAGTCCTGCTAGACGCTTGACTCCTTTGAGAGGACTGGACCCAGCAGGTGTTCTCCGCGACAAAGGATGGCTCTTTCCCACCAAGATGGCGTGTATTGGATAACTGTACTCCAGTTTCAGAGGCTGAAAACAGACATCAGACTTCTCCCGGGACAAAGCCTCCTCTTCTGGGACGCTACAGATATACCAGCCCGTTGGAGGGTGGTTATTTGAGTAAACTGCCATCCAAGCTGTGTTTGTAAATGAATGTCTTGCACCTGTTTTGATGCAAATCAAAGCCCAGGACAGACCTGGGATAAACCTGATGTCTGTTTTTAGCCTTTGAACTCTTTTGCTCGAAGAACTGAAAGGCAAAGCTTGTGCGTGTGGCTGTGCCGGCAGCATGACTCGTCTCTCTGCTCCAAAATGTCCAGGATTTTCTCTCTCTCCTTGAACTGGGTAGCAGAGTTTATACAACCTGTCACAACAGCTCAGTCCTTTGTTTCAAGCTGTTGTCATGCTGTTTCTCAAGCTCCCTCTCTCTTGGCTAGCAGTCATTAAAAGCAAACAGCTGGTCCTTGGTCTTCCATTTAATCTCTATTCAGATGTTGATAGTCCTCCATAGTTTATTCCTACTAATGCAGACAAGTCTACCTGACCAACATCCATCTGTTCTTATTCTCTCCCAGAGAAAGAAATTAACCCTGTTGTTCCCAATGCATCATAATACAAAAGTGAGCGGGCAAGCTGTCATGTGCGGCTTTTTTCATAAAAATAGAAATTTCCCATTTTCTCCATATGTAGAATTTATGACTAAAAAACCCACCAAGTCATGTAGCCTCACTAAATGTCATGCAGTGACCCAGCTGAGCCCCATAACCTGTGTGGCTAAAGCATACCTTTCATAAAGGCATTCAATACTTACTTGAAAGTCAGCAGGAAAGGAAGAATCCATCACTTCCCTTGACAGTTTCTTTCTCACATTAAAGATTGTACCTTGTATCTAATTTGAGTTTGTCTGGCTTCAGCGTCCAACCATTTGTTCTTGTTAATGGCTTTGCTACATTAGAGCCTTTTATTACCCTTATTTTTCGGTCCATGGAGGCACATGGACACTAACCAAATTGTCTCATTTTGTGATAAACCAAACATACCAAGATCTTTACAATTTTCCCTTTTATAGCATTTTGTAATCCCTGAATCATTTGTGTGGCTCTCTTCTGCACCCTTTCTGACTTTCCAGTATCTTTTTCTTTTTTTTAAATGCAGATATCACAAGTATATACATTACTCCAGCATTGTTCTCAACAATGCAATATACAGCATCGGAAAACCAGCTCTTTTGAAGCATTATTTATATATTTGTGTGTGTTTAATTTATTAATTAAAAACTATGTATGTTAAACTGTATTTATTGATTTATATTATAATTTTTATTTTATTATTATAATTTTAATGCATATAATTTAAAACTGTCTGGGACTGTTCTGCTTGCCCACATTGAATGTAATCAGGTCACGATCACAGTCCCTAGGCAACCACCAACTTCCAGTCCAGTGATTAATTCATCTTTATCCATCATAATGAGGTCCAAAGTGGAGTTACCTTGTGTGGGTGCAATAACTTTTCTGTTAGAAGATCATCATATGTGACTTTAGAAACTCTAATATAATGTTTTCCTGCTGGCTACATGAGACCTTCAGCGGATGCCAGCGGTTTGGGAGGGATAATGGTGATGGTGACAGTGTTCTACAAATTCCACTTTGGATGATTCGGCTTTCCCTTAAATCAAGAAATCCTCCACATCTATAAGCGTGACCCACTCTAAAAACTTCAGCGTTCCCATCAAGGGGTAGTTACTCCACTTAGGATGTCACACTGTGATCACCAAAGGACAAGCAACAAATAATTCAAAGTGTGCTCAGAGCATGTAGTTGAAAAGCATCCTGTGATGGATCAGAGTAGGTTTCCTTTAGTAAGAATAAAGGCAGCCTCTGGGCCAAGCTTGCTTCCCTTTGCTATACTTGCAGCCACTGCCAGCCTGGAGGAAAGAGCTGTGGTATGGGGTGGGGGGGTACATGCCTAATCGAAAGAAACCCCTCCACACATGATGTCCATCAAGCAGCTGTGACTAATGAGCAAATTGGAAGACATCAGAATTTCTTGGTGAATAATTCACAGGGGAAAACACTTTTCTGAAATTTTCCTGAAGTCTCCACTCCAAATAGGCTGCCACCTCTGCAGAGATTTTTGGAGAATACGGCGATAGCCTTCCCGGGGCCGTGCCCAAGGGGAATTTCTGTTGTGGTGAGGAACACAGCGGTTCTGTGAGCAACACCAAGTGCGATGGAATTTAATCTTCATGTAAAAGTGACGTGTGATTTTGGTTCTAGAAGATAAATGGCTTAGCTACAATATATAAGGCCACGTTCTCTCCTGGGGAGCAAATTCCCATTCACTTCATTTGAAGTTGCAACTGCCTACATTAGCACTGAATTTGGCCTGCAGCTTCCTCAGCTGTAGCCAAGGTGCAAGAGAGGCTATTGAGAGTTATAGCTGGCTTAAAAGCCTGGGATGTCTATACTGGTACGGGCGTTTGGTGCGATACTGGGAGAAGATTTGGGTTTGTACAGAAAGCTGGTTGTCATGAGCTCCTTGGAAAACTACTAAGGGAATGTAAGAAAAGAAACTGGTTTGGGCAAACACTATAGATATTGCTCTTTTTTTTTTTTGAGCATTGCACATGCCAAATGGAGAGCGCTAGGACTATAAGAAACTCCATGATAGGGTGCATTTATAGCAGAAATTGTGGCACTTCCATCCCTGGAGGTTTGGAAGACCTGGGCAGACAAAGCCTTGTCTGGGATGATGCAGGTGGGCCCGTCTTCCTGAGGTCCCTTCCAGCCCTCATTTTCAATGATTCAGTGTACTGAGAGCTCCTGAAAAATGGGGCATTCTCCTTTTCCTGGGGGAGCCTGGCAGGGGTCTCACATGGACCACTTCCCTCCCAAACGAATGTGGTTACACAGTAAATCGCACCTGTCTTGGATGATGAACCAGTTTCTGCACCCCCTTAGCCAGGACCCCGACCCTGCAGACTGTAGTAGGCAGTGGCACGGGTGTTTTCTGTTGCGCGTGCAGTTGTGAATAGGTGCAGCAGAATAAGAGCTTGAATGGGAACAGATGCTGTTACCAATTGAGCTTTGATTTCTAAGGACTAGGCAAGGGCCTATGCAGGAAACTTCAGCTGCAGCTCAGCAATGAAGCCCTGAAAACGCAGAGACCACTTGCTTGCAAAGTAGTCGCTGCCTGGGATTCCTCTGGTCTTGGGTGTCCGGTTGTAGAGTTACCAGAAGCACCAGCAACCCCACACACGGTCAGTCCGAGCTCCAGGGCTCGGCAACCTTGGAAAACCAAGTTCTCAAAACCAGGCATCAAAAGCCAGAAACATCCCGAAACAGCGATCGCTCTTGAATCTAGGCCACTCATTGTGATGCTTTGAAGTCCTGGGGCCATGGCAGCAAAAGGCAGGAGCCATGCCAAGGAATCAGTGTAATGCCATTGGCATGGGGCAGGAGGGGAGTGCGAAAAGAGAAGCAGGTGGGTACAAAGCGGGCAGGATCACTGAAGCAGGGGATTCAAACTCCTCCTGCTGGGGCTGTTCCCTTGCAGAAGGCTAAGCGCGCGTGCACCTGAGGACGTGATGTTTGGGTGTGACGGGCTGGTCAGCAGGTGGCACGGGACAGCAGAACTGGGTGCACTGTGGTGGAGGGCAGTGCAATGGGGGAAGCTTCTGCCTCGCCCGGAGCAAGGCTCCAGGCTGAATCCAGGGCCATCTCGCACTGAGGGCAGCAGCTGTCTCGGCAAGCCATAACCCCCCGGCATGTCTTGCTACCGGGCCCAGATCTCCCTGGGGGGGCAGCTTCAAAAGCTGCTGTCTGAGCACTGGTGATGAGCTGGCAGGACCCTTCAGCCGGACGCCCCTTTCTGCACTCCCCTTCTCCGACTCCAGCTGTTCCCTTAAGGCCTGTCCTCTCGCTGGTCTCCTGATGCTCCCTGCCCCTCTCCCCCTCCTCACAGCTCCAGACCTCAAATGTCTCCGTGGAGTTGCTTGTTTCTCTGACCTTTCTCCCCTCGAGTCCCCCAAGCTTTCCCACCTCCTCCTTTCCTTCCTCCTGCTCTGAATTCATAATGAGCTGTAGTTCTTCCCTAGACACCCACGGCACGTGCTTGCTGACCAAGGCAGTAGATGTCCAGTGTGGTTGGAGAGAAACGGGGTGAGCAATAGGCCCTGGAGTCTGTGCATGTTGGTCAGGAGCCTGTAATGCTGCCCTCACACCCCTTGGCATGGGGTTGACTTATAATGATAGTTCTTGGCACAGCTGTGCCAGTGCACTCGGTGCCATGTTCGTATACGATTAGTAGAGCCCCTTGTTTGCATTTCGTTGTATGGACCAATGTGATCCTAACGCGCCCGGACACTGGGAGGGCTGGCAGCGACGAGAATTAAACCCACGCCCGGTGAATTTGAAAGCATTGCTGTCAACGACCTAAGCTGAAAAAACTCGCTCCGTTGTCCAGGGCTGTGGCAGGTTAATCAACCGGTCTGTGTGGCCCAGCCATCGCTAGATGGTGTGCCGAACCGAGCGGGGTGGGGAGAAGCCAGAACGGTCGGAAGATTTTCATCCAGTTGCTTTCTCATTGGAAAGAGCTGGAAAATGCTGCTCTTTGTCTTGCTTTGAGGAAGTGTTGATACTTTATTTTGGGATGTCAGAGCAATGCTTTGGGATTGTTCCTTTCCCTATTATTTCAAGAGGTGGCAATAAATAATAGTGCTCTACTGTGCTTCGGTTAACCTGTAGTAATCTGATGTTATATAACAGTGGAAATCCATTATTTTTCAATCGTGAGGGCAGTTGCCAGAGAAGGCTGACCGCTGTCGTGGCCCTGCTTTACCTGCGGCAGCTTGGGGTGCTGTGCCTTGTGGTCGGGTGTCAGGATTGACTGTAGCTTTACTAATAGGTTAGATGAGGATTGTGTGGGATGGTTTGGACAGGGGTGATGCTGTTTCTGGATGAATTATGGCCTTCCGTAGTCCCTTCCAGCCCGGCTTCCACGATTCTGTGATTCTCCGATACTTTGCACCGACTGAAACCCCATCTCTCTTCTGTATCATTGTCTCCTGCATCTGTTGCACTGAAACCATTTGTCCTGTTCTCACTGGATTATGCATTGCTACTATGGACATGGCATGAAAGAACATGCAAGCAAAACCATCACATGAAATTCCAAAAACATGGCAAAGCAATGGCATAAAATGTTGAAATTCCAATTAAAATGAGAAATTACATAGCTTGGAAATTCAGTTTTTCAACAGAACTTTTTGGAAACCAGAATTTCCAAACAACGTGCATATTGTTCTGAATCTGAACAAAAATAGTTTGGAAAACTTGACATTTCCTATGAAATGGATATTCCAAGCCTCAGCCAGCTCTGGTGACATACGGTATTCGGCATTCATTATCTTCCCAATTAAAAAAAAAACCAATCAGGAAACAGAAGCCAAGGTTTTACAACTGAAGTGCGATGGTGGCTATGTGCTAACTCGGTGGCTGAGGAGCTGCAGGTCCCGCTGTAATCCACGTGCTCAGATTTGGTGCTGGAAGGGTTTCAGCATCTATTGTGTAAATGAGAACACTTTTGACCTGCCTGAATTAAAACGTCCAATTTTAAGAGCTGTGCTCAGCATCTGGGAATATTGTTACCGGCGCAGAGGCTGTGTCACTTATAGGATCACCATGAGGTAGAATAGGTACAAAGGACCCGGTGAACGAAAATTACTAATAAACACCTCCAGTTCAACCTAGGTCATTAATTGGAAAAACTCCATGTTCCAATTCTTGCCAACTGGAAAAAATGTTATTGTGGGTTTTTCAATCGTTGATGACTTTTCTTAAAGGCCCAATCCCTGGGTGTGTGTGGCTATGTGAGTTCTTTTTCCTTTCTTTCTTTTTGGAAAAGGTTACATTTTTAACCCTTGTGTTTAGAGAAAATCTTACCGATGTGACTTGAAAGCTCTCAATGCGAGGCTGACAAAATATGCAACACTTTAATACTAGCTAAAATCTCACCATTTTAAGTGTCTCACGATTTGCAGTTGGCATCGATGCATATTCACAGCTCAAATGGCTGTTCAGGAATATCTGTCCTAGCCTGGCTCTGAAAATTGGGAAGCAATCCCATTCGTTCTTGCTTTCCTGTACCTTTCCTGCAGACCTAATGCTTTTTCTGCTGCAGCAAAGTCTCCCTTATTCACTGTGTTGAGCGGGGTCTAATAGCGGGTGGGAACTAGCGGGAGGCCGAGCAGCAGTGGAGTTACTAGCCAGCTTGGCTAGCACAGGAGGGGCAGGGGACGGGTTCAGGGCTCGCCGTTCCAGCGGGGTGGGGATTCGGAGGCAGAGAACAGCGGCGTCTAGAAGTACTGATAAGAGTTTAATTATCAATGCACGAGGCGTTGTTGCAAGGAGGGAGCCGGGCTGTGAATCTTGGGAGGCCTTTGAAGTTCTAATGGAGAGGAATTGAAGCCCAAGGGAACAGGGCTGCTCCTGCTGACCCTTCCTTTGCACGTGTGAGCTGGGAGCTGGCTGCCTGGCACGGAGATGATCAAATAATTAAAGCAAAGACTGCAGTGGGTTAACAATTAGTGAGGACTCTTGATTTCCCCCCCCCCCCCTTCCTGCTGCTCTTGGACATGCCATGAGCTTTGGCTTCCACTTGCTATGCTGTTCTAGCCCTGTTCCCCTGCCCACCAAGCTGCTGTGTCCGGCGGACCCACACGCCATGCTAGGCCTCTGGCTTTTTGAGCTCCCCTGGTCCTCAGCAGAGCCCAGCCATCAGCCTGTGACCCCTTTGGCACCACTCCAGGGCACATACTTCTTGTTGGATGTAGGAAGCAACAACTTACCTGCCCTATGTCCCCAGAATCGGTGCCAGCCCCTCCAAAGCACCCAGTGGCTTATAAATGCCTTTTGCAGAGTTCTGCCCTTGTCGGGGCTCTCGTTCCTAGTTTCTCCCTTTTAAGGACACAGGGTAACTGAAGCAACTGGACACAGACTTGAGAGGATTTCCAAATGGTCACGTGTTGGATAGCACAAGAGACCTGGCAAGAACTGCACGCGGGTGTTAGAAATGCCAGTCCCGTGGTTGACTAATTGCTCACCCAAACAGCAGGATCCTGCTCCCAGTTCTTTGTCACATGAACCCCCAGCAAATGCTTGTGTCGTCCGTCTAGTGACCGCCACTCGGCCACCCTCCAACCAGAGTCCAGACTCGGACTGGTTTGGCCTGGTCCGTGTCCCGTTGTGGGCGAGGAGGCTTCCATTCGGATGAATAATCATTGCTAATTTCCCTGCATGACTGCAAGGATTTCCTCTGATGTCTCCTGGCTGTTCCAGCTCGAGCTGCAGAGCCAAACTGAAAGCATGGACTCGTATCATCTAAACGGTGCTTGGAAAGCGAGTTGGAATTTGCAATCCTGAGGCAGAGAGACCTCATCATATCAAAGAGAACTGGAGGTGTACGGAGACGGGGCCCTCAAACTACCACCTCCACCTGGATTGGAAGTCAGGTGGCTACAACCTTCCTCCACATTGAGGACTTTGTCTCTCCACTGCCCTGGCCAGATGGGTGTCTAGTCCAGCTGGGAATCCAGGTGCTGCATGAGGTCCCTGCCTTGGATGCAAAGGCAGACCACCCTCAGCCTGTCGCGTGGTCTCTGTTGCATTCTTTGCGTGTCTCTGCGCTGCATTTGACTGGCTTGTAATGCATGCTTGTGCTCACTTATTGTACTTTGAGATCTTTCATTGTACACGTGCCTTCAAGCAGCTGGGATTGCAGCAGGTGTTGCATAGTCTGAGCCCTGCAGTCACAGGTGGTTGAACCACTGGTATAGCCCCACTGCATTAGCTCCTTGGAGTATCCAACTCCGGTGCGTAGGTGGTTGAAACATCACCACCTTTGCCTTGGTTCATTGGCCCCTGCCGGTAAGGATTCAGCCGCTCGACTATCCTTTTTGCTGTCGTGTATTGTGTGTGCGAGGGGTGGGGTGACAATTCCCCCCAGCCTCTTCTTCCACATTTGTAGTTGTAGTTTGAAGTATTAGCAGAATTTGCAAGTGTTACCTGACAGGGGTCCTGCTATGAGCGCTTCTGCTGTGTCCCCCTTTTTCGCATTGCTGACCCAGAAGGAAGAGTACAGGTTTCAGGGGAAAAAATATCTTTTTTTATTACGGTTACCAGCTGGTGGGTGGACCAGAGGCCACTAATTGTGTTAAGAAGCTTCCCTTAATTACTGCTATTAACCCACTTTACAAATTCAATGTAAAATACAATCCCTGCCATTGCCTTTCTTACGATGCAATATTTTATCCACTTCCACATGCACAACATCTGCATGCGTGGATTGTATCTCCAGTATTAGCATGCCTCAGAGCAGTTCATTTCACAGTAGTATACATTGATCCTATGAAACATGAGCTTTCATTTCTACCCAGGAGAACTTTTACAATCTTTTCTCCGATGCCTGATGAAGGGTGTTTGTGCTTGAAAGCTTGCAATTAAGGAAATTCTTTTTGCAAAAATCTTGTTGGCCTAATAAAAGATATCACCTCTACCACGAGTCCTGATTGCCTTTTAATATACACTGAGGCTTTTTGTCAGGGATGGCCTTCTTGTTCAGGCTCTCGTGCAGGGCTCACCGCAACCAGGTGGTGCCGCGTGGCTTGAACTGGCAGGTACCCCAGTCACACAACTAGCAGCACCTGAGACCCCTGATCTCTCCTGCCTGGGCGCTGGGGAGCCAGGGTAATTGGTTTCATCTGAAGATTGCAGAAACCAGAAGGAAGCATGATTTTTTTTCCTCCCATCTAAACCCCAGGGGCTTTAGGAGCATTGCAACTCCCTGCTCCAATGCAGGGGCTTGCAGCCTTGGTGGCCGTCGCCAGAGACCCGTGAAACCTTGCGCCTAGATCCTAGCTGGCTTCCAAAGCCCTTCGGGAGTCTGCGGCTGTGTCTGCGCCTCTCCAGGGAGCAGTGTTTAAACCCAGTGTCTTATTTAAGTGTGGAGAGGAAGCTGTGGGAGCCCGGCTGGGCCCGCGGCAGCGCCGACCTTGCTGCTGCCCCTCCGGAGCGTGGGCCTGACCCGTGCACTGAGGAGGTTGTAGGTAGCGTGCTCTTGCATTACGAGCAGGAAATCTCCTGGGCCCAGGCCCTCGCTGCGCAAATTACCCAGGGAAAATGGGCAGAAAATCTTCAGATTAACAATAACAAATAAAAATGGATTTGAGATCTCGGAGGCAATTACTCCGTGCTGAGGGCAAGGTGGCTCTTTAGCAGTCTGAGCAGCGCCTCGCTGGGGAGCACGGGGGCTCGTCCTGCGGCTGAGCCAATGAAGTCGCACCAGAAGCCCTGGAAATTCTTTCAAATTGTTCTGCTAACATTAATAAATGCCTCAAAAGCTCCTAATCTGCTCTGTCAGGAGCATGACGTCCGGGCGTTTCACAGCCAGCTCACGTCCCTGCTCCTTGTCTCCCACACTCCTTTCCTGATTTGTAATAGTAAGTGAAAGTGGCACCCGTTCCTCCAGCTGCCCGGGCTGGCACTGTGGCGAGCCCAGGCCCCCGCTGGGGGAGGGCGCCCCGCTGGCTAGTGTCCCGGACCAGAGCCCAGCGGGGACACGGATCATTATTAGCGGCAATAGGATTTATTATTTGTGTTCCAGTGCTTAGCGACCCAGCCAAGACCTGGGCCCCCGCGGTAGATGCTGCACACACACAAGGTAAGGTCTGTTCCACATGCCGCTCTTGTGCCACTGGGGTTATTTGGAGTGGAGGGTGGGGCTTTCCCCCCACGAAAATAAGTCGACGAGCGCTGCCCTTAATGTGGCCGCTGTCGCGCTGTTGTGGAGGTGCCTCGGGGGAGCAGCCTGTTACCTAGCCAGGGCTGCAATTCGGAGGCACAGCTATTTATTTTCAGGGCGAGCGCAGGGATGTGGCACCTCCATCTCCTGTGTCCCCTGAGTCCGATCTGTAAAGCAAAGGCAGAGGTCGCAAAGAAGGTTTCTGGTGACGGCGAGGGGAGGAGGACGGGTCTGATGGACAGGGGTGAAGGAAGGGCAGCTCGACCCACACCCACGGAGACACTCCCGGACCCCCGGGCTTTGTGCGTCGGGGCCCTATGATCCGAAGCATGGAGGGGATATGGAGCAGATGCAGGCATGTGCAGGGGGATGTTGAAGGCATGCTCTTGGGGCCTCGTCTCTTCCCACGAGCTCTCCCGCGTGGACTGCCTCAGGCTGGAGCTGTGCGCTGCGGTGCCTCCTGACAGCAGCTTTGGGGTGCACACGTTAACCCGAAATGCCTAAGTGAGGGTGAAGTGCTCAGCTGAGCCGCAGAAAAGCTGGTGCTTTACTGACGGAGGAGCGGGCAAAGGCGCTGTGCTTGGAGGGAGAGGGCCCACTCCACCATCCCTCTCGTCCCGACTCCCCTCCCGGTCTCTCCCTCGGACAGGGGGTGCAAGGGGAGCAAGCTGCCACCTGCCCTTGTGGCTCCTGGTCTGTAGCGGGTTGCAGAGCATGGCACGGGGGCAAGGGCGCAGCCCAGCATCGCTTGCTGCCCGGCCCAGGGGTAAAGGAGCAGCCCCTTCCCACCAGACCGTCTCCTTCCTCAGTGCAGAGCTCTGTGCAGGGCTGAATTGGGTCCTACATCTTCCAGGACCTGGGGCAGGGAGAGAGCCAGGGCAGAGCAGTCGGGAATTAGTCGCACACGCTTTCCCCCGCCGGGCACGGCACCCCCAGAGGCCTGCGCTACTGGCTTCCCTCCTATTTCTACCAGCACTCCTCTCTGTTCTCGGCCCCCAGGGAGCTGGGGGTGAAAGGCAGGGGAGAGGAGCCTGGGGTATCTGTGCCCATGTGCCTACATCCCTAGATGCCCGCCTGAGGTCCCTGCCAGCCCCGCTTTTCTATGATTCAGCGCACTCTCGTCGGGGCATGCGGCACGTGACGCAGCTCCTCTCGCCCTCCCTGCCACAACTGCTGGCAGGTCTGGGTGGGGGTCTCCGTTTTTAGCTCTCGCTGTGGGCAGAGCTGGGAGAAACATGGGTAGCTATGGGCACCCTGTGCTTAGGACTGCCGAACAGCCATTGCATCACATTTTCCATGCCAGCCTCTCCTACTAACTTTTTAATTTTGACCAAAACAATTTGGTCCTGTCTGAGAATGAGAATAAGGAAAAAGATATACTGGTTTCCCTGCGTTTAAAAAGCCATTCTCACAACAGCTTCCCTGAGGAGCTCCACTACTTCTAAGCTTCAAGCATCAGAATTTGATATTTGCTTCTCTCTTTTTGTCTCCCTGAAAAAAGGCAGCCGAGGTTGGCCAACGCACAGGCAACCTTACGTGTGCTATTCCCTTGACTTTGCAATCCCCGTATTGTTTGAACGTAGGTTTTTATGCGGGGTCACGGTGATACCATTGCCCCCGGAGTGGATGTATGTCTTTGGCGAGACTTTCTCTTCTTGTGTCTACCTTCTGCTTGCTCCTCTTCAGTCGATCTCCAGCCTTCTCTCTCCAAGTTTGCACCCACTGGAGAAGGATTGTGTGTGCTGTGCGTGTTGCGGTGGGGTCCTGATCTAGCCGAGGCCTGTTGGACACTGGACATAAGGCAGTTCTGCCAACAGTAACGCTCCTGCTAAATCACGAGCATGGTCGACTCTTTGCAGGCACAGAATGAGGAGGCTGAAGAGCCCACGGTGTGGGTAGAGCACGCTGAAGTGCAAGAACAGAGAGAAGACATCCACACGCTGCAACATGGATTCGTTCCTATTTTAAACACGCTGCCTCTTCTCGCGGACATGCTGTGGTATTTGCAAAAGGTCACCTCTTGGTGTGTAGGGAAAAGGTGATCGGTAGAGGCGTGTGTGACTTGGGGGTAGGAGCACGCTGCCTTGCTGCACATGTGGGTGTACACACCTTGCACACAGCTTAATGGTACAGGTGAGTGCTGCTGGGGGACACGAGGGGGTGTTTGCACAGCCTCAGAGTGTTGGTGGGTGTACTGTGGAGGTACAAGCCTGGTTTAGGTGTCCTGAAGAGCATGGAGGAAGGGTTGTGAGCACGCTCTTTTATGCGGGATGTAAGCACGCTGTTTGCAGAAAGCCTCACAGCGTAGCTTGGACTGTGCTTTCTTCCTGACCGTTTGTTAAAGGGGAGCAATTTTTTAATGTGATTTTTTTTTTTCCTTTATTTTTCAGTGAACTTGTTAGATACATCGACGATCCCCGGGGACTGGGGCTGGCTCACATACCCTGCGCACGGGGTAAGTATGAGGCTCTTGCCCAGCACGGTGAACAGAACAGATCCTGGGGTGTACAGTGCACACAGCCTTGGCCCATGACAGGCGAGCTGGGTGTACCCAAAGGAGAAATGCCCATGTCTGCTTCCTGACAAAATTAGTCTGCAAGTGACCTTGGCAGAGTTTGCTTGCTCCTGCTGTAGCACAATGCCACTTCCCTGGGATTTCTCCTGCAGGTTGCAGGTGGGTTGGGCAGCAGTAATGCATGGTGGCATCCCTCCTCAGCCCTCTTTGAGCAGTGCTGTGCCAAGCTGCAAGTTGGTGTCATCTTTGACGGTTGTCTAAGCTCTGGTCTGAATTAGGCTGCTTCTGTCACCACAGCTGCTGGCCACAGACGGCAAATGCCACAGGGAAGCTGTCCGTCCAAGCACACTCACTTCTGCTGCTCCGCGTCTCCAGCGAGCAGCTCTGCTGGCTGGGTTGGAAGTGACCCCGGGGGGGCAGTAGCTGCGGGAGGGACTGTAGCAGCCAGCAGAAGGCATGGCCATGCCTACACGCACGTACTGGATACTGGGCAGTAGCAGGAACCCTTTGCTGGGAGAGGTGGTGGTCCGCTGGCAGCATTTAAGTAGCATGAGCTAGAGCTCGGGCACCGGCAGGCTGGAGCTACTCCCAGGATCTGATCAGCTCCAGGATGCCATTGTTTGTCTGTGCTAATACAGCTGCAGAGATGTGTATCTGCCAGAAAACTGTTAGTCCTGAAAGGTAACCACATACCAACAGCACCGCTCTCTGATATACCTTGAGGGATTATAGCCTCCCTGTAAGTTCGGCAGTCATTTATCCATCCATTTCTGCCCGCAGCTGGGAGCAGTGTAACCTGCAGCCTTTGTGTGTACATGCAAATGCACCAAATGTATGTGCAAACACGCCTGCACCCCTAGCACAAATACATGCCTGTGCACGCCTTCGCACGCAGAGCAAAAGCCTGCATGCACAAGCCCAAACACACGTCCTTTCCCTTCCACGTAGACCTGCACTCACTCACTGGCTCTACTTTTGGCTCATGCATCTGACACCCCACCGCCCCCCACACCCAATGCACAACACACACATGCTCACAGCCCCAGCTTCTCGAGCTGGCACACATACTCTACGTGTTCACACAAATCCTGCTACCCTCTTACCATTTCCCACCCACATGCCCAGCGCCCCTCTCCAAGATGCACCTTTTTTATTAGGCTCGGCATGGGATTGAAACACAAACTGACACCAATTTATCTGCTCGCTGCTCTTTGCTTCCTGTAGCTGGTGGTTTCTTAGCTGTAGCTTGCAGCCTATGTCCTTGCTCTCCAGGCTGCCATGCTACCACAGATGCATCTGGCCAGCTAGCCAGTGCTGTGTTGGTCAAAATCAGACTTAAGTCCTGGCAACGGGGTTTGGAGAGCTGTGCGCTGTCATGAGACCTTGAGGCTTAATGATACTGGGTGTTTGCTGGGGTATTATACCCCCTTGCAGGCTGAATAGCTTCTCACTCCTTGTTGCACCAAGGTGCGTGCCTCTGGAGGGATGGTGTGGTCTCATCTTAGACGGGCATAGCTGCAATGCCGCCTAGCATGGAACAAATACTGAGCGAGTTGTGGCCTCTTGTGTAGGGGGCAAGGGTAAGCCCAGCCTTGCATTGCAGGGGCATGGGCTGCAGGGTGGTCATCCGCAGCCTTGCAGCGGTGTGGGTAGCTACCCAGAACCACCTACCTTTGCCCTTCCTCTGCCTCATCCCCCCACAAGCATTTGCAGAGCCGAGGCTGGTTCCACAAAGACTCTTGGAGCGAAGCATTTGCAAAAGGGTCATTTGAAATGGAGCCCAGAACCTGACCGTAAGACTTGTCCTTGTCCATTTGGGGAGCAGAAACCCTCCCGCAAGCCTTCAGCAACCAATCCCACAACACAACACAATCTATAACGTAAAGATTACATCTTCCAGGAATGGGGATATGGCAGGGCCTCTGCTCGCATGTTATTTTTTCTTGTCTCCTCTTTGTCTCCTCTCCAAACTAAATGGCCCTAATCTTTTCAGCTCCTTCTCGGACAGAAATCTTTCCTGGCCTGTAATCATTTCCATCGATCTGTTGCTGGAGCCTTGCTGTCCCCGCTGTGTCTGTTTGAGAAGGAGTGATCAGAGCTGTGAATTCTTTCTAATAAGGGCAAGGAGATTTTATGAAACATTATCCGATTTGTAAAATACTAAACGATTAGCTCAGCAGTAATTGTACCACACAGACACTGCAAGAAGGAGTGTCCCGGAAGCCCAGTAGGTTCACAGATGCTCAGGTCAGAAGGGACCGCCGTGATCATGTCCTCTGAGCCCCCTGCAGACACCAGGCCACCGGCCCTCCTGGGGGGAGCTCTTGTTTGAGCTAGCAAAACATCCCGTTCTGATCTAGCAAATCGCCAGTAACAGAGAACCTCCCCTACCTTGTGGCAAGATATTTGAATAACTCTCACTATTCATATTTGCTGTTGTTTTATAGCTTGAATTCACCCCGCTTCAATTTCCAGCCGCTGGATCTTGTTAGGCCTTTGTGTGCTATACTAGCGTGCCCGTTACCACAGTTTTGCTCCATGTATAGGAACAGGTCATCCTTAGTCTTCCCCTAAGGATGCTAAATAGACAGAGCTTGGACTATGTCACTATGAAGCATGGCAGATCTTTTCCAGCCCACCTTTGCCACCATGTTCCCCACTATGTTCCCTGGTGCTTTATCCAGGTGAGGCTTATAGGGGTCAGATCTAGACTGGCAAAGTCTATGCTAAAATGGGACTTGCAATAACTACTTATATCATAAGAAAAGATTGAGAACCCCTGGTCCAGCAGCCACAAAACTCATTAGGCACCGGTGTGTTGGATGGCAAAGATCCCTAGGCACCTGGTCCTGTTTAAGCTCAGTTGTGATCCATACACAAGGCAGTGCTTAAACTCCTCCAGAGTCTCCCAGGTGGACTGATCGGGGTGTGCCCGAGACAACCAACGCACCAAGTCCAGCGCGCAGTGCGGCAGTCGTGCTCACGTTCATCCCGAATGTACTTGGAGGAGGTGCTGATGGATAGAGAAAGGGCAGACCCGAATCAGGGCTGTCCCGCTTCTGAGCACCAAACGGCTAATGTTTCTCCATGTCCCAGGGAGTTTTGCCTCCTCCTGAGGCTGAACCTGATGGGTGATGTGGTACCCAACTGATGCCACATCCAAGACTTGTGCTCTGAGCTTTCCTAGCACATCAGGAACACACCTGCCAAGGGGAGTCCACCAGCCGCTTGGCATGAGCAGGGGGCTATAGCAGCAGGGGCATGAGGAAAATGAGGCGCTGAGCTGTGCAGCAGGCAGAGCTCGAGAGGACGCGCTGATCCAGGAGCCGTGGTCAGAGCAATGCCATCCCCTGGCAGGAATCTGTGACTGATTCACCTGCCTAGGAGCCGTGGTTCATGCAGAACAGACTTGGTGCCAGGATTGAAGTTGTAGTGCGAGAGGATCCTTGCATCTCCAAACTCAGGCTGAGACCGGTGCAGGGTGATGCTGCAACCCGGAGAGACCTGTGGCGGTGGGGGTGCAGCCGTCTAATAGCCCAAGCTCAAGGTACCTTTGCCAGGATAAAAGTCAAAATGCCCCCCACCTCCACCCCTGAGCCTTCGCCCTGTTGGGCTAGCGTGGGTAACTTGCGCCAGCCCCGGCAGCTGGCAGCACGTAGCAGAGGGACGTGGCTAGCATCCCATCTGACCGCCTTGGACCTCCCAGTCCAAATGTGCCTCCCCACGTAGGGGGAGCCTTCAGTTCAAGTGCAGAGCAGGACTTGAGCTCATGCCTGCAGCCCGTCACACATCCCCTTAACCGCTCGGCCGCCCTGCACCTCAAACAACGGGTCCCAAGACACCCCTGGCCCCAACGTACTGCACAGTACTCCCCTTCCCCTTGCAGACAGCTGCCTCCATCCTCCACCCGCCTTCTTCCTTCTGCTGGGAGCGTCTGCCTGCAGGTGGTGGGGCTGAGGCTCAGAAGCTGCCCGTGGGGTCACTGCCCTCAGGCCAGGTCACTCCAGCTGTGAGCTCTTCCAACCCCGAGGAGGGCAGGGGGTGTGTGGCACAGCTGGACGTTCCTCTGGATGAGCAACTCCTGGGTGTTGCCTGTCACAATCCAGCCAGCATTTAAATGTGGCTCATCGCCCTCCACTTGCTTGACAAGTCCAAAGTGGGGAAGGGTCACGGAGAGCAGCTCTGCCCCCCTCCAGGCTCAGCTCCTCTTAATGATGACTTCAAAGTGCTCCCAAGAGATTCGCAGTGGCGCTGCCCTTTGCATTGTAATTAAAGGCCCCACCTGCGTTGAGCAGACCCCTTCATCCGATGCCAGCCCCCTCCAGGAAAGCGCCCCGTGCCCCCTTCACCCTTCCCTCCTCTTGGCCCACATGGCATTTGACCTGTCAAATCAGAGAGTCGTCCCCACCCCCGCACTCCATCCCTCTGCACATTGTCTTTCCACTGACTAATTAACGCTGATGAGATGAGTCAACATGTTATTAATAATTATTGTACCGCCGGCTTTGATTTACTGAGTCCAACAGGAAACGATTGTGTTCAGGCGCCACGTATCTAACAAGGGTGCATGATTTCTGTGATGCTAACGATGATGGGAGCGCCCTGAGCGGGGCGCAGCAGTCTCCCACGCTCCCCGTGACCTCCTCTGCAGCCCGCCTGCCAGGTCCTGTGGGGCCTGACAGCAGCCTCCCCCTCGGGCCCCAGGGCACAATGCACGGAGATGCTGCCATGTCGGATGCGTGCGACTGTGCTAATAGCTTTGTTACGCCCCGAGCATGCCCAATGGGATTGTGCTCCTTCCCAGGCCATCAGCTCAGGCCCGGTCTGCCTTGTTCCCAACTGCAGAGTGCTGGATCCCTCGCCATGCAATGGTCTGTCTGGGGGAAAGTGGGAAGTTGCTCTCTGTAATGTCCCCACTGACCCACCACCTGTGAGGGGCAGGTGCTTGGATGACATGCAGTGAGGACGTCTTGCTGGGCAACCTCCCTCCACTTTACCACGGGTGCATGTACGTGGCCCCCAGAGAGGAGCACAGTCTAGCGCTGAGAGCAGGTGATCCCAGCTTTGCCACTCACCCTCAGTCAAAATGCTTCACCTCTTGATCCCTTTCCGTGCAGCGGGGCTCGGGATACTTGTCCGCTCCGCCTCAGGCAGGCTGCAGGCCCGAGTCAATTAATGTTTGCAAAGCGTTGCGAGTTGCTGGGGAAATGCAGAGATTACCGTCGTTCGCTTTTCGGGGTGGATGCTGAGCGAGGGCAGGGCCCGTCCTGAGAGCGGGTGCAGAGCCTTGATCGTATCTGGGCGGCTGGCTGGCTCGGGAGCCAGGAGCGCGGCGCCTGCAGTGCGTTGCTCGGCAGAAATCGTTTGTTTTCCAGATGGATGTCCCGATAAGTGGCAGGTGCCTTATTCTCTGTCACTCTCGTTTCTGGCTGTGCTGTTGGGAGGGAGGGAGAGGAGGTATGGAGATTTCCACACCCTGAACCTCTCTCCTTGCTCTGCTGCGGGGCCTTTTTCTGCTCCCCAAGAAGAGCTGTTCTGGAGGACTCCCGGCAAAGACCATTAGCAAAAAAACACCTTTTCCTCACGCTGCAATAATTAAAATGCATCAAGTGCAATTGCACCAAATTTGCTTAAACAACCAGTGGAGACCAAACGCGAGCCGGCTGTGCCCGAAGGGGACTTGTTCTGCAGTATGTGTGTATTACTGCTGCGAATAACAAGCTGATGAAAGGCACCTGGGTGAAAACCCTGGGATCTGGATGTTTCTATCCCCAGATCAGCTATAGCATCTGCTTCCGCCCCACTGTCTTCCTAACGTGGCCCTTCACTTCTGGAAGGCGACATCCTGGCTTCTCCGCAGAGTAAGCCTGGAAAGGCCTGTCTGTTAGGAACCAGGCTTTCCTATCAGCTGCTGCTGGGCCAGGGCTTGGCAACCGATGGCCTCTGCACCAGATGTGGCCTGCAGGACCACTGGATTCAGCCTATGGACATGAGACCTCAGTGGCTTTCAGTGGCAGGGAGGTTCGGCTGTGGGTGCTTTCCCCCCATCGCCGCAGGGAGAAGCGCAGGCATCAAGTGGGTCCCAGCACCCACCCATCCACCTCATGCTGACCCGGGGCGGGTCATCCCGGAAAAGGTTGCCTGCCGCTGCCCTAGACCATAGCACCTCTGGATCCAGATGTGGACACAGGAGTGCTCGGAGCCCTGGCAAAAGGGCAACAGCTGGGATGTGCTAATCGCTGTGTGGGAACAGCTGGCACATAGCGA
This sequence comes from Alligator mississippiensis, assembly GCF_030867095.1. Lineage (NCBI taxonomy): Eukaryota > Metazoa > Chordata > Crocodylia > Alligatoridae > Alligator > Alligator mississippiensis. The sequence goes on from NC_081836.1 coordinate 1,847,590, forward strand.
AACCGCTCCAGGTGTAACACGCCTCCGTCCCAAGTTAAACATGGAGGGTTTTTCTATGTTTGAATCATTCTCTGCTCCATGTTCATAGATTCATAGATGTTAGGGTCGGAAGGGACCTCAATAGATCATCAAGTCCGACCCCCTGCATAAGCAGGAAAGAGTGCTGGGTCTAAATGACCCCAGCTAGATACTCGTCTAACCTCCTCTTGAAGACCCCCAGGGTAGGGGAGAGCACCACCTCCCTTGGGAGCCCGTTCCAGACCTTGGCCACTCGAACTGTGAAGAAGTTCTTCCTTATGTCCAGTCTAAATCTGCTCTCTGCTAGCTTGTGGCCATTGTTTCTTGTAACCCCCGGGGGCACCTTGGTGAATAAATCCTCACCAATTCCCTTCTGTGCCCCCGTGATGAACTTATAGGCAGCCACAAGGTCGCCTCTCAACCTTCTCTTGCGGAGGCTGAAAAGGTCCAGTTTCTCTAGTCTCTCCTCGTAGGGCTTGGTCTGCAGGCCCTTGACCATACGAGTGGCCCTTCTCTGGACCCTCTCCAGGTTATCCACATCCCTCTTGAAGTGCGGCGCCCAGAATTGCACGCAGTACTCCAACTGCGGTCTGACCAGTGCCCGATAGAGGGCAAGTATCACCTCCTTGGACCTATTCGTCATGCATCTGCTGATGCACGATAAAGTGCCATTGGCTTTTCTGATGGCTTCATCACACTGCCAGCTCATGTTCATCTTGGAGTCCACTAGGACTCCCAGATCCCTTTCCACCTCTGTGCCACCCAGCAGGTCATTCCCTAGGCTGTAGGTGTGCTGGACATTTTTCCTCCCTAGGTGCAGCACTTTGCATTTCTCCTTGTTGAACTGCATCCTGTTGTTTTCTGCCCACTTGTCCAACCTGTCCAGGTCTGCCTGCAGCTGTTCCCTGCCCTCCGGCGTGTCCACTTCTCCCCATAGCTTTGTGTCATCTGCAAACTTGGACAGAGTACACTTCACTCCCTCGTCCAAGTCGCTGATGAAGACATTAAAGAGTATCGGTCCAAGGACCGAGCCCTGCGGGACCCCACTGCCCACACCCTTCCAGGTCGAGACCGACCCATCCACCACGACTCTCTGGGTGCGACCCTCCAGCCAATTCGCCACCCACCGGACTGTGTAGTCATCCAAGTCACAGCCTCTTAACTTGTTCACCAGTATGGGGTGGGATACCGTATCGAAGGCCTTCCTGAAGTCTAAGTATACGACATCCACCCCTCCTCCTGTGTCCAGGCGTTTCGTAACCTGGTCATAGAAAGAGACTAGGTTGGTCAGGCACGATCTGCCCACCACAAACCCGTGCTGGTTTCCCCTCAGCATAATTTGCCCTGCCGGGCTCTCACAAATGTGAGCCTTGATAATTTTTTCAAAGACTTTACCAAGGATGGAGGTGAGACTGACTGGCCTATAGTTGCCCGGGTCCTCCTTCCTCCCCTTTTTGAAAATGGGGACCACGTTAGCCCTTTTCCAGTCCTCCGGGACTTGGCTCCAACTCTTGTTGGTCTGTGCCCCACATAGCCTGGCTCTAAGTCTCCAAGCGTTTGTATGAGGCTCAGCATTGACTTTGAACTCACGGTAGAGGGAAAGAAGTCCCTAGCCTGTGTTCCTACTCCAAACCATCCCGCCTGCTCTCAGCATGGGCAGCTTAATATTCCTGAGAGCTGAGGCTTAATATAAAATTGCTTTTCTGCCTGCAGGGACAACACCCCCTGTCAGACCCACTGTCAACCCCCTTCAAAATGCAGGAGACACCAGCTGCATTGCTTGTAGCCTTTTAGCAGAGGACTCAGACACCGGTTCCCTGCTGGTAGATTGGACACATGAGCCTTGGGGTCTGGACACGTGGCAGAGCCATGGACGATCCTGCCCTAGGCAACACGGTGAGAGAGGAGCATCTTCCTTGGCCTGGGACAGAGTGTTACTTCCCATCCTTGTCTCCTGGTGTGATTTACCTGGGCCTCTTGCAAAACAGAGGCCTTCTGCCTGGAAGGATCCAGGCGCCAGGACAAGGAGAAGAACAGCCCTAGTGCAACTAACATTTATTTAAAGACGGATCCATAGGAAAGGCACGTTGGAAGATACAAATTTAAACTGGTACAGGAGATAAGCGTGTGCCCCCCCAGCCGTGCTCGTTCAGCCGGTGCACCACTGTTTGCTAATTCCCCGGGTACTGGTCAGTACCAGCAGTTAATGACCTGAGGTAGAGCTCAGGGTAGTTAACTGCCTAACAAATCCCTTGTTAGACATTGCAGTGACTGATTTCACGGGGATAATCTCTATGAAAAACCCCATTTAACGCTTTATTGCTACAATAATGGGGTTTTTTTTCTCCATCATTGACAGCAGTGCTGGGGGATGGTGGCCCCTGGGAAGCAGTTGCAGCTCCACACTTGGACTCATGAAGGAGGAGAGGTCTGGATCTTTTGGGGGGAGCACAAGCCTCTTGCTGCTGGGCAGGGCAAAGAGGGTAGGCTCGGTGTGCCCTGTGCAAATGACCCCGGGCTCGGGAAGCCTGTCATCCCTGGCTCCACAAAGCCAGGGCAAGGGAGCTGTTTGGAGGATTGTCATTTAAAGCAGCAATGCCAGGCCCTTCCAGTGAACAAAGTTGCTTCTCCTTGCCTGCTTTTGTTCCCCTCCACTTCTTTCCCCCCCACGCCATTGCTCCGCACAGGCCCCAGGAGACTTCTAAGACCTTGCTCAGCCTCACGGATATCTGGTATTTGCATCTTTCGCCTTTTATAATCTGGTAATTTTTTTTTTTTATAACTTGTGTTGACTTTAATTTAAACTATTAGACAAGTCCCTGAATACAGATGGAATCTCGCTCCCCCTCCACGCGCTTGCCACGTTAATTATGATGTCCTCATTTTCGTCTCACTAGGGGATCTTACCGCAGTGATGGGGACGAGCTGAGCTTCATTTAATAAAAGCCACTTCAAACCAGCAGCCATGAGCAGGCGGACACAAGCGGGGCTGAGGAGGCCAGGTGAATGTGTGGCGCCTTCATTACTGAGCTGATCCTTATTGCCACCTCATCAGGCCCCAGCCATTCAAAGTCAAATCTGCAGATGGTCAGAGACTCCTCTGCCTGGGAAGAAGAGGCCATAGATCCTGTAATGAAGGTGAAACAGAAAAACCTTTTCAGTCCTAGATCCCTGGGCTTCTCTCCAGGTGCTGAGCATTTCTGCAGGCCCAGGGAGAGGGGATCTCACCCCACGCTGGTGCCGCAGGAGCACGGCACCTGAGTGACGCCGAATGCCTCCCGCTTCCTCTCAGACGGGTCCTGATCTGGTTGGATGGTCTTCTCGTTATTGTCTTGTCATTATTATGAGTTAGTAGGGAAAGATATTTGGCTTGGACAAACTCTGTGACCTCTGCTAGAGGGAGGGATTGAGCTGGGCCTTTTCCAGCCAGTTCCTCCCTCTACGGGGACACCTGCCTAGGGCATCTGCAGACTCTGGTCTGAAGGATAGGAAATCCATGGCTCCCTCGGGGCCTCTTCTGCAGCCTGGCAGCCCTCCTCTTGCTGCCAGATGTACAGCACCTGCATGCTGTTGTCATTGCTGTCACTTGCTTGTTCTGCCTTAGCAGCCAAGGGTTGTGGACCAGGAGAGCACAGCACTGGGCTGTCCAAATGCAGAACGAAGGGATGCGCCCTGCCCCGGGCCACTGACTGGAACATGTATATACGAGTGCGATGGGGCCGTGCTCTTTCCTCTTCGTGATCCTGAACCTTTCTCCCGCGTGCAAATGTGCAGCAGTTGGGTGCACCCACTCGCTGCTGTCCTCACCCTTGTTGCCAGCACTGAGGGTTGTTCTGGCTCCGGGACCGTTCCTCCCACGACTGTAGCATTGCAGCTCAGTAAAAGGGCTGAGCTGTGCACGGTGGGTCTGCTCTACAAGTGCCTCGCAACACCGGTGAGGAAGGGAAGGACTGCCCACGTGTGCAGTGCAGTGCTGGGTGGGGGTCTGCTGTCTTGCACCCAGTGCAAGGGCTGGCACGGCTCACACGAGTACACCCCTCTCTGCCGCAGCTCATTTGTCCCCTGTCCGCGTGGAAGTTGGGCAGCCCCTTCCCCACCGCTGCACCCCAGCTGTAGCAGGGCGACGATTCCTGCACCAGCAGCAGGGCGGCTCTCCATGCACGGTGCACAAAGACGGCCGCCGCAGCCCCGGTCCTGCAGGCATCGGGCAGCCGGACGCGCTTTCCCCCAGACTGTGCAGCGCTCGGTCTCGGTGCAGCGCTCTCCCCACCCCACGCTTCAGTACCACGGTCAGAGGCCTGAGCAGGGGTCCTTCTGTCCAAACGTGATCAAGGAGAGACTTTAGCCGCACGGGGTTTGTCCTGGACAGGCGACTGGGTCCCGTGGCAGGAATCCCAAGGCAAAGATCCTACCTTGATCCCGGAGATCCCTTGTCGGTGCAGGGGGTGGGATCCCGGTGGCACTAGTGTAGAAGAGCCCCCGCTGCCATGCTGAAATCTGCAGGGGCCTGTGACAAGCAGTGCTCTCACTCGGTTCATCGTCTCCCAGCTCCCACCGGAGCACCGTGATGCTGTCTTCCCTTCTGTACACGGACTAATGCTCATTAAAGGACCGGAGAACTTGAGCTTGAGAAGTCCTTGCAGGAGAAAGCACTTGCACAGCTCTGAGCCCCTGAGCGAGAGGAGAGAGCAGCGGACACATGGACTGGCAGCCCGGAGGCCCAGGATGCACATCAGCAAATATCTCTAGGAAAAGAGACCTGCTCAGATGAACGAGGGAAGGCTGCAGGGGCTGTGCTTGGCAGTGGGATCGTGAAGTAGGGCAGCACTAGAGAGCCCACCTGCCAGACTCCCCCTTGCGCTTCTCAGGCCTTCTGCTTTCCAACAGCAACGTTGCAGTCAAGGGTAAAAGTGCTGCTTTGGGAGCTGTCAGACACCTCGAAGAGGAAGGTGCCACCAAGCCATCAGGAAATGCCGGTCTGGGGCTGCTGCGGGCCTGCCCTCTGCTCCACACCATGCCCTGCATTGGTCTTGGGAGCCAGAGAGCCTGCGCGGTAGAGACGGGGGCCAGGCAAGACAAGATCCAAACAGGTAGATGGTCTTATTGGCTGGAGACCCTATGGCAAGGAATCGGATGAAGGACAGTCCCCTGTAGCCCAGTGACCTTGGTGGAAACCAGCAAGGAGGCTAGGCCGGGCTGCCAGCTCACGTCTGTGGCAGGAGCTGAATTTGCAGGCTCTCAGCTGCACTGCGGAGAGGCCTTGGCCCAGCAGCGAGGATCAGGGAGGCTGTGGTTGAGAGCTAACGGCACTAGTAGGAAGACGGGGCATTTCTCTGCATGCAGTTGCCTCTCGGGTTTGTGCGCCTTTCCCAAAGAGCCCTGTGGGTCGTGTGCCCAGAGCCGTGGTTCCCACTGACACCCCACAGCAGGGAGCCAGCGACTCCGTCTGCCAGCGAGCGCGGGGACAGGGCACATGCCTGGCACTGCTGCACTCCCCAGTGACACTATTTTGTGTGTATTTTCCAGCTTCCAATTACAATTAATTTCACAGGGGCTTTGGGAGGAAAACGACAGAAAGCAGATGTTGTGTTAATTTGTGCTCAATTAATTGAGATGAGGGCTTTAACACCATCACCACCGCCATCACACAGATGGGCACAGGGAGATGCAGAGTGGTACGGCCGGGAGAGCCAGGTGGTGTGCTGAGCCGTGCGCCGGACACCCCAGCGCTGCTGGACGACATGGCAGTGCTGTCGTGCCGTGTGCTGCAATGGCCCGTGTAGCGTGGTGCTCCACGCAGCCAGAGCGGTGCATTATTTTATTGCACTGGGCCACCCTGGCAGCACCGTGTCGCTTAATGCACCCCGTGCACGTCGTGAGGCCGTGGGCTGCTCGAGAGAGCCATGCTTTCACAAGCCCCATCGCCGAGTGGCACCCAGGTAGGAGCCCCGAGGCCACGTCATAGATGCCAGGGTCGGAAGGGACCTCAACAGATCATCGAGTCCGACCCCCGTGTCGGACCTCTGTGGTCTCGGAAGCAGTTTGATTTCTGGTCTACCCAGACTTTAAAACCAGCTGCCTAGGAGGGGCTGCGGCATTTCTATTCAGGCAGGGCTGAGGGAGCCAACTGACCTCAGGGCTCCTTGTCATCTCCCTGATTCCCGTTAATCTCTCTCCGCTCCACGGGCATTAACGGCCCTCTCTCCTTCTTAATGGCCACGGTGCTCCGATCTTCAAACTATCCTTTCTTCTGCAATTTTGCTGTCTGTCTGTTAGCCGTTCTGGGTAATGTCTCTCTTTTATTTCACAGCCCTGCAGACTGTTTTTAGCTCTAGCTAAAAACCTTAACTCAGCTGTGGTCCTGTGAATTCAGGGGTAGAAATGACTGACAGTGAAGTATTGGAGGCACCAGCAAAAAGGCTAGATTCTGTTTTATGACTCTGAATAAAAGATGTACATTTAACTATAATGACTGTGGGACTAATGACACAATATCTTCTGACTACTTTGGCTCATTTTTGCCTAGTTTATTGTGGGGGGGGGTTTAATTTAACATACAGTCTAACAAACAAATGCATATTCCAATAGTTATCTTTTGTTTTTGCTTTATCTTAAACTGAATAATGTAGTTCTAGCCTCCCAGCGTACTAGCAAACCACCTAGTTTCTCTTAAATGGAGAAAAACATTCATTGTGTTGTATGTGAGGATGCAGCACACCATCTGCAGCCCCCTTTTCAGAGCCCTACATCCTCCCCTGTCTCCTGAGTTTGATCCACAAAGTATTTGCGGGGGCTGTGACTGTAGTACCAGGTGCTTTGATCCTTGGAGTCATTCCTAGCCCTTGCGCAGGGAGGAGGGGTCGCCTCGGCAGCCCTCTCACGAACGGGGGTCAGGCTCCCTTTTGCCGTGGATCTGCATTTCTCACCCGCTCACGCGGACGCTGGAGCAAAGTCTCCAGCTCTACCTCTGTGTGCAATGCGAATCAGGCCTGCGCGCGCGCTCGGCTGTTGTCAGGTTTGTGTCTGTAATGAACCGTGGGTCATCCCCAGAATGTGAAACAAGGCTCGTGTCAAGTTCGAGCAGAGCTAGAGGTTTATTGTAACGTACTTGAAATGCTGCCTAAAAGATTTGTTTTCCTGCTCTGCTTCCTTCACCGCAGCCGTGATTGGCAGTGGCAGGGCAGCGTCGGCAGCTAATGCTCCGAGTCCCGGTACAAGGCAAGGGCACGCACCAGCAAGAATAACCAATGGCCTGACTCACTCGTGCACGTCCACCCCTGGTGTGGGCACTTCTGCCCGATGCCACGGGTCCATTGCCAAGTCCAGGTCTCTGATACCAGGCACGGAGCGAGCGTGGGCCGTTGTCCGTGTGGAGAGGGTGTCCTGGGCTGGGGCCGAGTTGTTTCAAAGTGCAGGATGGGAGTTGGTGTTTGGGCCCTTTTGCTTGTTGCCTGGCCCCTGCGCTGCTCCTCTGTGGTTCCCCGTTGGGGTGGTCTCGGTGCACTGGGACCACCTTGGGGCCGGGGAGGGGGACAAGTGGATTGGGAAACGAGATGAGAGCAGGGGCGAAAGCAAAAGAACATGGGTGAGCTGGGTGGAGGAGGAGAGGGCAGCCCCTTGCACTGGGTATCGACAGGGCCGAGCACACCCGTCTCTCCGAAGGAACCTGGGTAGGTTTATTGCAGGTTTCTTGGAGCTCAGGTCTGCAGGTGGTGCCAGGGCCTGGGCCCTCCTGTAGTGGCTCTGGCTGCTTTATGGCCTCCCCGTTCCCCATTGCCAAGGGAGCAAACCAGAACCTGCTCTTTTAGCTAGATGGGATGGAAAGCAACCGTGGCCCTAGGCATTGGCTCCCAAACCCTGCAGGCTTGTAGACTCTGCCGGATGGGAGAGGAGGAATCTGGCTTATGGGTGCAGTAATGCACACTCCTCATTCTGTGGAGCAATGGGGCAGGAACAGACACCTTGTGCCGGGGGTGCTCTGGCCCTCTGCCACCACCATTTTCTCACCCAGGGCCCAGCCACACATTCAAATTAAAGCCAGATAGAAACCAGCTATAAAGATGTCACCCATTTTCAAGCACTAACTTTGTAGTTGGTCGGGGGGGGTTATAGCTGGACCGTCCTTTTTATGGTGCAATCATTCCTTTGCCTGTGTGATGGGTCTAAACGTATTGTGTGGTTAACCAGTTCATGGTGTGATAATTACTGTGCACCTGTGGCCGGTTTTATTTTGCACGTGTGGCTGGTCTGACTTGATTGCATGATTAACTGATTAATTGCATGAGAGATGTAATGTGTAGCAGGGGCCTCTGCACCTCCCCAGTCATGCCTGCCATTCTGCTGAAGCGAACACTGCTTGAAAAGGCAAAAACGAGCAGCAGACACACAGGAACCAGGGCAACTCGGCATTTAGAAATCCCAGTGGTTTTTATTTCAGTGGCTCTTCCACTCCTAAAGCCCATTGGCACTTTGGAGAGTCCCCTCGCAACGCTCGGTGGTGCACAGGCACGTTAGCCTGCAGTTGTTTTAGTGGGAGGGTGTTGGTGCTAACCTCTCTTCCCCACGCACGCCCTTCGACAGAAGCATCCCAGCCCTGAGCGGAAGCTGGGCATGTCAACACTAACCCTTGCCCCATGCCCTGCGAGAGTCTATCGACGTGTGCAAGGTGACGATGTTAATACTAACCTCTCCCCTCTCTGTCCCACAGTGGGATTCTATCAATGAAATGGATGAATTTTTCAGCCCCATCCACACCTATCAGGTCTGTAATGTCATGACCCCGAACCAGAACAATTGGCTGCGGACCAGTTGGGTCCAACGGGACGGTGCCCGACGGGTTTATGCTGAGATTAAGTTTACCCTGCGGGACTGTAACAGTATGCCGGGGGTGCTGGGCACCTGTAAAGAGACCTTCAACCTCTATTACCTGGAGTCTGACCGGGACCTGGGCAGTAGCACCCGCGAGAGCCAGTTTGTGAAGATCGATACCATCGCAGCTGATGAGAGCTTCACCAGTGTGGACCTGGGGGTCAGGCGGCTCAAGCTAAACACTGAGGTGCGGGGTGTGGGGCCCCTGAGCAAGCGGGGCTTTTACTTGGCTTTCCAGGATATAGGCGCCTGCATCGCCATCGTGTCCGTCAGGGTGTACTACAAGAAGTGCCCGGCCATGGTGAGGAACCTGGCATCCTTTTCCGAGGCGGTGACTGGAGCGGACTCCTCCTCCCTGGTGGAGGTGCGGGGCGAGTGTGTGGGGCACTCGGAGGAGAGAGACACCCCCAAGATGTACTGCAGTGCAGAGGGGGAATGGCTGGTGCCTATTGGGAAGTGTGTGTGCAGTGCTGGCTTCGAAGAGCAGAGGGATTCCTGCAAGGGTAAGTCTCTCTCTGCCTCCTAACTATGCTTTCACAGGGAGGGTCGGGCTCCGGTGCATTACTGACCTCACAAAACGGCGGCCGAGGGGCGGCGGGGGGTGCAGAGGTGGCCGCAGCGGGAGAGGAGCTTCCTCTGCAGCAGCGGTGCCCGGAAATGTGAAAACATCCTGGACTGGGAGTTTGTGCTGGTGCATCCTTTGCAGCCCAGACATGGCAGCCTTGACTGGAAGCTGAATAAACCACAGGGAACCTCACTCCTCTGTTCCCCTTTGGTGAACAGAAAGCAGGCTGGGTCGTGACAGCCGGGGGCTAGGTTGTACGTCACGTCAGGCACCTGAAGGTCATGCGCGCAGCTACGAACCTGCAGGTTTTGGCACGTATGCACAGTCCGGGCTGCTGTTTTGCCCCCATGGAAGCGTGGGATTGCTGTGGGAGTATGCATGCTGGGAGGGAGAGGATAGCCTAGTGGGTAGAGAACAGGAGACTTAGGGTCGAGACCAGGGGTGGCCACAAATGGCACAGGCAGCTGCTGCGTGGAGCAGCTGGGGGGGCAGGATGCTGGGAGAGGAGTCCCTGCCAAGATCCAGATGAACTCTTCAGGTGCCACCAGATTCAGGGCTTGGGATCCTCTGGGCTGTGGACACTCAGTCGTGTCGGGTTCAGTTGCAGTTGCCGTCACCTGTGGGCGCAGGGGACGTGCTTGGGGGGTGCAGGTGGCAGGTCAGGGAGACGGGGCCATTGCTGGCAGGGGCTGGCAGGGCCTCCCTTCTGGAGGGGACGGCGTTGCATGGGCTTAAGTCTGCGGCTTTCCATCCCCTACTTGGAAAAGCATCTCTTGATGTTGACTCCCAGCCAGCTACCGCCCTGTCTCCAAACCCCTCTGCCTGGGGAAGTCATTGCAGGGGGGTTGCCCAACACCTTCCAACACATCTGGATGCTTCAGGGGTCCTGGACCGCTGTCAGTCTGACTTGCTTTCTGGGTATAGTACGGAGACTGCGCTGTTGACCTTGGTTGATCTTCTCCTGGAGGTGAGGTGGACAAAAGTGCGTTTGGGAGGCCTGCATGGGCAGATCTGAATTGCACACGGGCCCCAAGCTGCAGTTCTCCAGCTATGCGCACGCCATAAAGCAAATAGGATTCGGCTCCTGGGGTCTGCGAGCTTGTCCCAAAGATCCCTTCCGGTATTGTTTGTAACCCAGGTGAAGAAACCTGTGCGTTCAGTAGCGTACAAGCACTTGGGCCCCTGTCTCTCTCAAAAAAACAGCCCTCCCTGTCACATGCCTGGACTCTCCGAGGTGCCGCGTGACTCGCTCCTCTCCGGCAGAGACGGATGCAAAGGAAACAAAAGCGAGACGCTGAGATTTACAAAACAAGGTTATCACCTTGGTCCGTCACCCCCTTGGGCTGCTGTTTCAGCCCCCGTTCTGGCGGGTGCAGGCGGAGGAGACTTCCCGGAGAGCCCCCGCGCGCTGGGAAGGGGTTCAGGCTGCCAACTGTACAAACTGCGATAAGGAAGGCGGGTGGCCAGCAGCAGCTGTGTAACGGGCTGTGTGCTGGCAGGGGGACGTCTGTGTACAGAGCGCGGTGCTCCGGGCTCCCCGGGAGACCCCTCCGCACAGATTTGTTTGCTCTTGGTTCCTTCATGAAAGGTGTTTAGAGGAGCTGCGTTGTGACTGCAAACAGGAGCGCCAGGCTTTGTTTGAAGGGGATGGGGAGGCAAGCAGAGCATATCTTCGCAAGGTTTCGACACAAGGTTAGGACATCCAAAGTCAGGCAGGGAAGGATTCGGGCACCGTTGGGACTGGTCTCTGCCCCACAGCATCCAGGATTGCACTGAGCTGGGCGGGTGGGCAATGTAAGAGCTAGTGTCTTAGATGCTCCCTCTCCTGTAATGATGTCCCGGGACGCATGCAGTCATTTGTTCTCGGCCTTATTCACGGGAGTGGGAAAGAGTTTTACTGCCTTTAGAGAAGAGCTCCACAGAGGGCCTGGAGCCAAATCTGGTGTGGAAAACACTGCAGCAGTCAGCAGGTCGCTTTTGTCTCTGTTGTTCTCAAAATAACTCGGCGGTCCAAACGGAAAGCAGGCAGCGCAGCTCCAGTGTCAGGTCCGTACCTGGGCACGTGGTCCTTGAAGCAAGGCCCAGGCTGCAGGGACCAGCAAAGACTCCCAAACTTGGCAGAGGTAGGAGAGTCTGTCCCCACTCCCTACGTCCGCGCAGCCAGCAGTCCTTATGGCTGTCCAGGACCGCACATCTGGTCAGAGCGCTTTACTCCGGACCTCAGCAGCTGTACAAGGAGCACTTGGTCCACAGCAGCAATCGCTCATCTGCTGAAGGGGATGTCGTGGTTGTCTCCCTGTCCAGCCCTTGCAGCCTTCCTTCTCCTGGACTCTTTCCCCAACCTCTGACTTGGGACCTCTCTCACTGTCGAAACGTCAGCATCCTCCCGCTAGCCCCAGAAACTCTGTGATCAGGTTAGACGTGACGGTGCGTCATTGCAAACTGTAGTCGTAGGAGGCGGCTCCTACTGCATTATAATGACGTGTTAGTCCGGTTGTCTTGTAAGAAATGATAACCCCACGCAAACCCTCTGCATGGGGCTCCCAGAAAGGAAACCCTGCCATCACTTCATTTATTGCCCTCTGGATGAACACCCAAGTTTAATATTTAGCTGGCGAGACGGAGACAGTTTATGACAAAGATGTAGACGTGCAGAACATGGCTCCAAAGGCTATTTGAGTCTGAAATGTGATGGCGCACCCTGACGACCTCCCAAATAGAGGGATCAAAGCCCACCCCCTTGCTCGCCCCCCTCATCATGAAAGAGCACCGGGCAAGTTAATATTGCAGTGCATGGGGAGTATGGGCAGTAAGTTCGTCGATCAGGTGGTCGTTCAAGCCAGTACCGGTGTCTGCTGCGGCGGGTGGGTGTGTAGCCAGAGTATATATTTACACACGAAAGCAAACAGATACAAATCTCTGGACCTACGCTTCTTGTGCTTGATCGGTACTGAATTCATTTTTCATCGTGAAAAGTGCCTTTCTGGAAAGATTTATAACCCGAGTGGATCTGTCGGAATTGGAAATTAGCCGTTTTAATTGTCAGGCGGACAAGAGCAAGACTCCAGTGGCTGTTGTCCCAGTAATTTTTCATTCTCCGTCACTGGGATGAGACGATATAAATCACTCCTTGTGGCCCTAATAATCTTTCTATAAATATCAAGGAAATTCATTTTTGGTTGGGGAAAAAAAATTAAAGAGGAGATACTTTGCCTTTATGGCAGTGTTTAAAATGCGATTCCAAATTAATTTCCTTTTGCCTTCACAGCCAGACGCCTTATTTATCAAAGCTAAAGATGTTTGAATAGTGGAGGGTGTTTTTTCCCCATTTTTAATGTTCATTTTTTCTAAGTACCTGACAAAGTGATGGAAGACAGTTTAGGAAAGCGGATCATGGCCAAAGCCTGCAGGAGCCTTTCAGCCCCGGGGGGTGGGAAGGGCTCGGCAGTGGCATCTGGGAAGGGGGGGCCCAGGACCGGTGTAGTCCCCAGGCCCCAGCACACACCTGCCCTCCAGCTCCCACGGACATACGGCACAGGTCGCTGCTGGAGGTGCTGCCTTGCTGCTGAAAGCCATTGTGACCGCCCGTTGATTGCCTCGTGCTGTTACATACCCTTGCCTCCCCAGGCAATGGGAGTTTGTCATGGGCTTCAGTGGGAACTTGGCCACAGACACCAGTGAAGGCCAGGCTGAGTGTGAAGAGCACATCTCTGCCTTTGCGCGGTGGTTGGTGCTTGCCCGGTCCAGCGCTCTGGGAAGCGGCGCGTGTGGTTTCTCATTGGTGACAAAGTCCGTTTTGAGACCTCTCCCACGTTGCCTCTTAGGAGTCCCTGTCCCAAACCAGGCGAGCTCAGCTCCCGAGCAGCAAAGCCCATCTCCACCCCTGCTATTCTCTTGACCTCTCACTATGGCCTCTCACATTTCTGTCATACTGTTGAGATGAAAGCAGCAAGGAAGCATCAAACCATCTACATATAAAACCATCAGTACTGACTTTGTATCTGGGCATTGGATGCCATGCGCCCCCCCGTTGGCTGTATGCAGCTGGGCAGATGTGCGGTGCATGCCCAGTCTGTGACTCCCTTGTTGCCGACAGGAATAAAATTCCTGCCGGAAAGTGTCAAAAATGTCATGTAGACGACCAAAAACGGGTGACTTTGCTGATCAGGAAGGAGCCCAGTGCCAGCCAAGAGTCTTGTCTTTGCCGTGTGTAACGGCAGCGAGTGCTCTGCACCAGGACCTGGTTACCGTGAGGTGGGTCTAAGCCTGCTGAGCTTCTCAAGTGCTTGGTTTAAAATGAAAGGAGGGACTAGGTGGGGGTGGTGACGGTCAGGGTGTTAGCAGCTGTCTGGAATATGTGACTGGCCTAGTTGTAAGCAAGAGAGGTGTACATAAAACATTAAAACGCGAGACTGAGCTCTCTCCCTTGGAGTAGCTCCGGCAGCACAAGGCACCCAAATGGCAGCCTCTCCCTTGTGTCTCTGGTGCAGCCCGGTCAGTTCGGTCTCCTGAACCTTTTGTGAGAAATAAGAAAGTGGGACTCGCTGCACGATTAACTCTGACAGCTGCCAGAAATCAGAAGAAGCAGGATTTGTTTGGTAACAGCTTTTATTGGGCCAACTCTGGAGCTGGGAGAGATGCTGGGTGAGCTTTTGGGCATATAACGTGCCGTTCCCCAGGCCACCCGAACAGCTTTCTTCTCTCTCCCTCGGAGTCCAGGTTTTGGGTTCCCTTTAGCAGCGGGAGCATTGGAGAGGAAGAGCTCCCACCCCCGTATGTCAGGTGGGAGTAAAGGGCCGCTCTTGGGGTCTTCTAGCAGTACCAGACACAGGATCCGTGGCAAGAAAGCATCCCTCCCTGCGAGATGGAGCGAGGTCGAGCCAGGGCCAGAGCCAGGATGTGTCAGGAGCAGTATGGGCTCCTCACACAGGTTGAGAATAACCTGGCGATGATGTTGGGCTGCTTTACCCGTCGAGGGAGGATGCACATTCAAGTCACGACCGTGCAGAGCCCGGACACGCGTGCAGAGGGGCGGCGAGCGCTGTCGCTAGGGTGGACGGGCCCAGTCCATCCCCAGTTCTCTTCCCTGTGGTTCATGCCTTTCTCAGGAATAACAGTGGGGCCTGTTTTGGGGTTTTTGTTGTGGCTGGTCACAAACTATAAATGAGCTATTCTGGAAAGTTGGGTTAAAATCTGTTTAGCTGATAGTGAGTTATGCTCATGTAGATAATCAGTTCTGTCTGCTGGGAATATAGTCAGATGACTGCAAATCAGAGGCCCCGCAGTCTAGGAGCTAACACAAATCCATTTATTCAGGCAGCACACTAGCCGTGGAAGTGCCCGGCTCCCCAGCGTCCGTGGGGAAGTGTCCGTTTAAACACATAAATAGGAGAGGACAAAGCAGAAGAAAGAGGGGCACAAGATGTGAAGCCTTCAGGATTGGAGCTAGTCGCCCTATGCACGGGGAATAACATTGGGAGTAGTGCTGTTTTATTGGCTTTCTCCAGTTTCCGCAACTGAATTTTTTTTCTCGCTGCCTTTGCGCTGGGGAGTTTGGAGATGCGCATTTCAGCCAAGAACTGGTCGGGCATCAGTTGTGAACCAATTGTTCACCCAAAATGCATGACATTCGTTGTCTCTGCTCTCAGACCAGAGACTAATGAGCAAGGCGTAGCAGTCAATGAATATTTCTGCTCACACCCACGCCAGCTTGTTTGCATCTCAACACAGGTGCTCGTAGGTAGAGCGGCCACCATTCCCCGTGCGTTGCTGTTACCAGAGGGCTGCAACCAGGGCTGAACGGGTTAGAGTCGGGAGCGTGCGGAGCGAAGGACTTTGGCAAATTAGGACTGACTCTGGGCTGGGAAATGGTATGTGAAGCCTTCACCCTCCAAGGGAGGGGGCAGAGAAGGTGTCCTGACATGTCTTCTCCCTCGATAGCGTGCGAGGCTCTTACGGCCGGCCTCAGGAAGCCCCCGGGCCCTTCTTGCACAGGTCCCCAGACTTCCCCAGTGCCAGCTGGGCTCTCCAGTGCCCCTCCAGGCAGGGGCTGTTTGCAACGGGTTTGGGAAGTCTGGCTAACAGTGTGGAAGCCAGTTCATTTTTTCCAGTCAGAAGGATTCATGCTGATGAAACAATCAACAAATTTAATGTACCTTAAACCTTCCTTGTGGGCAACCTTAATCGAGCAATTAAAGCACCACAGCATTGCTAATTAAGAGGAGAAAATACCCAGACTGGTAATTAGATGCTTGTGAACACAGCTTTGAATCCATAGACGTTTTTAACAAAGTCAGTAGAGAAAAATCAATGTTGGATCCAAATGGTGGGGCAGAGGGGGGACCAGATCTGTGCAGTGTGGTGGAAAGGCACCACCGCGCTACTCCAGGTGCCGCAGCACCTGCTAGCGTTGCAAGCGCGGGCGTAGCACGGTGGTGCCTTGGAAAGCTCTCCTGGGGGAGCTCCCGTGAGCGGGGGAGTGCATACAGACACGAGGTGCTCGGTTTCTGACCTGGGGGAGTGACAAAGAAACCTTGAATGTCCTTTTTCAATGTCACGGTGCACGTTCAGGGCACCGGCACTGCCCCATAGGGCATCTGGGGTTTGTGGGACCTTTCTAGGACATTGCAGAGTCTGATTTTCTGGGTAGCTTTTGTATAAATGACAAGAGATGAGATTGCAGGGGCATTCATTTCTCTGAGTTGGGAATGATCTTTTTAGCTCAGGCCTGACTTCTGCACGTGCTGGCCATAGCAGCGGATTTTGCAGACTGTCCTTTCTCAGGGCAAAGGACAGTCACCACTTCTAGACTCTCTGTGCACATGCTGTGCGCTCTGTAGGGCCACGGCTTCATTCACCGCATGGGGGGACAGGCAACCAGACAGGTGGCTGTGAGAAGATAAGGGAGAAGCTTTTTTCCTGATGCACACGAAGCAGAACGCCCACCCCTCGTGCCTTCCAAAATGCAAGGTTAAGTTTCATTTGAACTTTTAAAGGGTCTTCTGCTGGAAATTTTTGCAGCGTCTGGTCTTTCCTCAAGTCCTTCAGTCTGATGGACAAATTAGCATTACTGTGCAGTCTTGAAGAGGTACCGGAGTGAGAGTTTCACGTTGCAAAACGCACGCTGTACGTTCGGTGCACGGCCTAGGGACCTGCCACACGTCCCTCAGCTCCGCACCCACGTGCTTACCCCGCATGGCGTGCTGTTTCTCTTGTAACTATATGCATGATGGAGACATTTCTATTAACATTCTCTTCACAAGGCTTTAAATGTCTGCCAGGCAGGAGCAGTGACATGTCCAAATGGTCTCTGAAACCTAGGCACAGGTGTCCACCAGTAATCCCACTGGAGACAAGCAAGCCTGGCCATGGAAGCTATTTGCATCGCTGGCTTCAGAAGTGACCAGGGCTGCTTTTCACTGGGAAAGGCATGTAGGGTCTGGTGAGATGCTGCTTCCTTCTCCCTGCCCTTGACCCCCACTAGCTTGGGGGTGGTATCAAAATCCCATTTTCCACAAGGCACCCCCAGCATCTCAAACCAGTGGGAGACTGTTATATGCCAGCTGGTCCCACTTGCTATGTTCATTTTGGTCAGCTGTAAAGTCCAGGCAAGCAGTGCTGACCCCTCCTTGCTACACACTGCTACGGGCGCTTGCACGTGTTACGTGTTGCTGACGGACACATTACAAAATGGGAGTGGGTGTCCGGGTTCAGGAGTAAGGGATGTCCGAGAGCCGAGGGCCAAGGCAAGGGTGTGGGCTGAACAGGAGCTGGGCAAGGGGAGCGGGGGAGCCAAGGATGAGGAACCGGAGCAGAACCAGGGGAAGTTTCTGTGCGGTGAGCCTGGTGCAGCCCCAAGGGGCTTGGCAGGTGGACAGCCCTAGGTTTGTAAAATCCCTGAGATGTACAGGCCCTGTGCATTAGCTAAGGGGTGTCACGGCCAGTGAATCCAGCTGATCTGATGAATCAAGAATTCAGGGGCCTGATCCCTGCTTTGCCGAAGATCTCATCTGGATTGCAGGAGGGGTGCGCTGTGCATGCACAGCTGCTTCAGCACCGTGAGCTTGTCAGGTGCACTTTGAAATAGGCAGGGCTCCGCGGGACCTGTTCTTAGCTAGCGCTACTCTGTCCTTTAATTGAATTATCCAGCGATGTGGCCCATCTCATTTACTTAAAACTATGTCTTCAGTGATCTATTGGAAAGCAAGGAAGAGAACGGTTGAAGGAATCGTACTCTGGCCATGAGAAACAAATGGGTATCACCAGCAAGATATTGAAGCAGCATTTGCACGGCGTTTGCACCCCTAAGGCAGTAAAATGAGATTCTGCTTCCCCTTGCGTGACAGCCTGAATACAGCTGGCCCACATCGAGCCTTCGAGTTCAACTTGCGCTTCTGCAATCCCCTTTGGCATCAGAGGTGCCTGCATTTCAAGACAGCCCCCTGGAACCGTAGTCGACAAAAACAACGGCTAGCAACAGTTTGACTGTGTTTGCTGCGTGGCAGGACTGTTCCCAGTCATGCAGAAACTTCCCCACCACTCTCAGTTTTAATGGCTATTAAATGCAAGGAGCTGTGGCTCCTCTTTAACAGGAGCACTGGATAACCTGGGGGCATCTTAGCTGTGAAGTTCAATTTAGGCCTTTTGAGTCATTAAGCAGAACGTATTTCCACATGTGCATCTTTTCTTGTGGCTGCCGTGTTGCACTTAGGTTTAGGTTTCTGACAAGAGACCGGCATGCATCTGGGGCAGAGTGAAGGAGGTTTTATTATGTGTGCGACTCCGCTGTGCTGGAATAACCATTTCTCCAGGTTTGATTCAAATGCCTGGTTCCCTTCAGCAAAGGGGCCCGGGTCGTGCTGCGGATCTGACAGTCAGGTTTGTTGTTGCCACGTGAAGACCTTAACTAGATTTGGGAGTTCAGATCTAGGGGGTTTGAACCAGGGTTTTCCTTAGTGAAAAGCCGTCCTGGCCTCTGGGGTTCTGGTCTCAGGACTATGGAGGACACCGGTTGAGCAAATGGGTACGGTGAGCAATACGCAGTTGTACTGCTCCTCCTCGATGGGAGGCAGAGATCGCTGCCTCCTGGGGTGCGGTGACTTTTTAGACATTGTTTGCAAGATGTGCTGATGCCCGTTCTAGGACCAGGCTCCTAACCAAGCGCACAGAGGTGGCCGTGTGTGGGTGCACCTGGGTGCAAGTCCCCACAGAAAGATGGAGGAGGAAGGTTGTCCCATATATTAGCTCTCAGAGCTGGGCAGTTAGGGCAGACCCCTAGGGAGCCAGCTTCTAGCCTCTCTCCCCCTAAGGGGATTTGCAACCGCCCCTCTCTTACTTGCTAGCCTAGCAGGCTAATTCCCCACCACCACCACCACACTAGTCCCTTGCCCATCAGCCTCTTGAGGATGAGTCTTTACCCTTCACGTTTAATATAGTCATTGGAAAAAAAGGCTGGAGGGCAATGCAGGAGGGAAGCTGCTGCCTAATAGACGGAGGGCTCCAGCCTCATCCCCCGTGCACGAGGGGGTGATGAACATGTCCCTGCTCTCTGGGTTGCCAAAGATTAATGCCAGGACAGGTTACCCAGAGAGGTGCTGGAGTCGCCATCCTTGAAGGTTTTTAAGTCCCTGCTAGACCAAGCCCTGGCTGGGATGGTCTAGTTAGGGTTGGACTAGATGTGATTTCCTGAGGTCCCTTCCAACCCTCATTTTCTAGGATTCTCTGATTAACCGCATCCAGGTTTGCACAGCACGTTGGGCTGGTAGGAAGGAGGGAAAGCAAGGGAGAGGCAGTGATGCCAATGACCAACCCTCCACCAGACACTTCCTCTGGTTTTGCCCAGTTTTAACTCAAGTTGAAGCTTGTAACGTGCAGGGCTGAACAAGTCACCACCCGGGAGGCAGTGCAGACTCCCAGCACCCTTGCATCGCAGGCCCTACTTTCCCTAAGCAAAAGCATGAAAACAAGAGCCTTCCCCTTCTGGAAGAGGCCGACAGCAGGTAGCAGTATGAAACAAATTGGGATTTATGTGCACTCCTTTGGAAAAAAGAAATATTGAATTGCATAAAGAAATGGGCAGAAGTTGAATAGAGAACTAAAGCATTCTTTGTAAAAAGGAGGAGACGGGTCACATCCGCCAGGTGTGCAGGGCCACGTCGGTGCAATGCCCTATAAACTCTCTGAGGCTTTTTTTGCTAGCACTCCAGCCCCGGCCCATCCTGTGCCTCCAAGCACGAGCAGCTGGGCTCCAGCACCGGGCGTCTGTAGAAACAGCACCGAGGCTTCCCGCGCGCGTCCCCAGTGAGGCAGATCAAAGGTAGCAGGTTGGGAACGGGAAACTTCTGCTGCTGGTTGGCGAGATGTCATCGGCCCTTTCAGCACTCTCTCTGCCCGGGCCGCGCTGCCGCTCGCCGCCTCTTTGGAGAGTTTCCTGTTTCATGGTAAGAAGGTGGTTATTGTTCCCTTCGCGGCATGGGAAACGCAGCTCCCTCCTCTCCTTCCTCTGCCTGGACGCTCTTCAAAGGCTGCATGATCCTTCTACCACCGCGTCGCTCCCTGTCGCATTCACCGGGCCGCGACCCGCTTGCATTCGGAAGTGGCCGGCAGAGAAGTCTGCTGCGCCCGTCCTCTTCCTCCCTCCGCGGTGCCTTGGGGGCTGGAGTCTGCGGGGAAGGTGGCCCGTGCATTGCAACCCCTGCTGGGTTGGTCGCATGGTAAGAGCCCTGCTGGACCCGCGCTAAACCAGCCGCTCTCCCCCAGCCCTCGCTGTCCGAGACATTGCTCCGACAACAGGGACCTGGTCTATGAGCGAGGCTCTGAGGTGCTATTGCAAAATGAGTAAATGATAATTGAAAGGAAAAATCAGCAGAGTGAGGAACAAAAGGAGCTTCTAGGACTCCAAGACTAGAGGCATCAGGCGGGTTCGCAAAGAGAGGAGAACAGGAGGTGACAGCCCTGCTCGGAGGGTGGGCTGTGGCTACAGCTCTGGCTGGCTGGCCAGGCTGTTTTGCAGAGGTACCTTGGCAAAGGAGGGCCTGAAACAGGATCTGGAGGGCAAGGAGGCATGCACATGTGTGCAGGATATATGAGGGGGAACGCATGAAAGTGCTGGCTGGAAAATGTAAACCCGAAGTGGTGATGGCTGGTGTCGCTGGCAGAGCGGAGGTTAGCTCGACAGCAGCGGAGAGATGCTGGGGAGGCCGTGGAGAGGACAGGAAGGGCCTGGAAAATGGAGATGAGAGGGTTTTGTTTCCAGTTTCAAGGCTTTGGTCCTTGTCTTCCCAGCCCCACACTGCTAGCATTACCAGTGCCCTTTGATCACTGAGCTCAATAGCCTGGCCCTGGCTCCCTGGCAAGGGCCGGCTCTTCGCTGGGTCTGCTTCAGGGACTCCATTCATCTCCCGCGCATGCTGCAATGTGCCCGTAGCACAAGGGATTTGGAGCTGAGCCCCTCCACGGCTTTTGAACTGGCCTCAGGTTTCCAGTGAACGAGAGGACTTCATCACTCTCGACAGAGCGTAGCTCGGCCCGCTCCCCCCACGCCAAGGGCCAGGACTGCCTGGAAACCTCCAGGACACAGAGAGGCAGCTGCAAGTAGCTCCTGGTGCCCTCAGAAATGAACGGCATACACCGTGGTACCCCAAAATGATGGGGGGGGGTCACTTGCGTCATGGTTTGTGAAGCCTCAGGCTAAGTACTGATGATGCCAAAGCACTAGGGCTAGGAGCCAGGGAGGCCACGACTGATCTCGTGCCTGGAAGTTGTGGGCTATGGGATGAAGCTGGGAGCGGAGAGAGCGCCTCACACCGCGGGCTCCTCTGGCCCCCCCAAAACACTAGTTTTGATGGTCAATTGAGCAAAATTGGGGTGGATTTTGCTTGTCAAAATCTTGGTGACTTTGTTTTGGTGTTTCTTAACCCGTTGCCAGTAAAAAGAAATATCAGGTTTCAGTAACGATACCAGGTTTAAAAACCTTGTTCGTGAAAGTTGTTTGGGGTTTTTTTGAGTAAAAACATCATGATTTTATAAACCAGTTTTTATGTGAGGGGTCAGAAACTTCTGCAAATTTGATTTTTTTTTTTTTTCCTTTAACCTAAATCTCACATTCTGAATGGACTTGGTGAGGGGTCAGGGGTTCTGATTTTTTCCCTACAAAATACAAAATATGGGATTTTTTCCATGACGTTTATTTATTTTTTTAATGAAAAATGATTTCCTGCCATAATTATTCTTTGGCTATAACTTTCTGTCTGGCTCTTATCCATTTTGGACCTTGTGCGCGTGGGTCTCCCCTGCCCTGCGCCTGTCCATCGCTTACATCCAGGCAAGGTGAGTGCAGCCTGGCGCACGGTGATGCCAGCTGTGGGAGAGGCTGGGGAGCTATGAGACGAGGGTCTTTTATGGTCTAACTGAGCACAGGGGAAAAACAGAGAAGGACCTTTGGAAAGTCACCAGCCCCAGACAGTCACCACGGGCCTTTGTACATGCCACGTTTTTTGCCCTTTCTTGTATTGCAACGGTGCGACTGTTTGCACGAGCGGGTTTTCCAGATGCTTTCTGATGCATTAAAGTAAAACTGCTCGGACGTAGTTTAGTTTGGCTCACAGATGAGCAGACCATGACTTGGCTGTCACAAAAGCAGACGCCTCCCACGTCATTGCGGCCCCCTTGTTGAAAGCCCCCAAAGCGGTTGGGCAGGAACGCTGACTGTTGACCGCGCGTGGCAGCGGGGCGTTGCAGCAGGGGAAGCCTTGCCTGGGCTGTGGTTAAAGGGGTTTTGCTTTGCGGGAGCTGCAAACCCTGCAACTTCTGCCAGCACTAAACTCACAACAGGGGAAAAAAAGGACACGTGCCCCAGGCCTCTCCCTTCCGCTTGAGGACACAGCCGGTGGCCGTACAGTTGAGGCTGGGCCACAGCCCGGCTGTGCTGCAATGGCCTCCGTTTACACCCTACAAAAAACAAACCGCTTCTCCATTCATGGCTGCTAGCGCAGGGCCCTCCGGGACCCAGTCTTTTCCACCGGTGGGCTGTGAAAGCTGTCCGCTTGGCAGGCAGCTGTGCTGGATGCCCTTTCTGTGCACACGTGTCACTGGCTGGCAATCTCACACGCAGGGCTTCCTAAGCTTTGCCAAGCTCGCACGGGAGCAAATTCTCCATTATCCTTTTTTAATGGCAATGGTGCCTCTCCCTGCTGCCATAAGGCCCACGAGGACACACAATAGATGCTCCCGCTTGTTGTAGGCCTGTACACTCGGCTGGCTATTCACCGTACAATAGTAAACACAGACTCCCAACTTAAACCGAGCGGATGCAGTATAGGAGGGAGGAGTCGCAGTGTTTCTCTGGGTCTGACTATCCCGTGGCTTTTGGGCCAGGGGTGATGCCTGAAGCCTGGGTAGCAGGTGAACGATGCTGTGCACAGCTGTGCCCAGGCCGGGGCACAGGCGCCTGCCTCCTGGCTGCATTGCTCGGAGGAGAGGGACCGGGAGGTGCAGCAGTGCGAGGCAGGAGTGACAGGAGAGGGGGCTGGTTTGAAGCGGGGGAGCAGGCAGGGCAGCAACACACAGCGGTCGGAGGGCACCATCCAGATGACTGGCAGGGGAAGGCTGTGGCCGCTGCGTGCAGTGGAAGCGGGGCTGCTGGCTGCAGCGGTTTTGGGAACAATGTTGGTGAAGGAAGCTTGTGGAGGCCGAGTGGTTGCACAGGGCTGGCCTTGCACTGATACCAGCCTCTCGCGTCCAATCCAGAGGTGCCCAGAAGCCACGTAAGCCTGTGGGAGGGCTGGCCAGCAGCTCGGCCCTCGCAGCCGTACTTGGCTGTGGGACCGTGAGTGAGGGATAGGGGTGGCAGCCGTGAAGCTGCAGTGTAACAAGCCCTTGTGGTGGAGGCCCTTGGGCTGTGGTGACATTTCCACTTGAGAGAGGTGATGGTCAGCTGCACAGGTCACAGGAACCAGAAACAGCTGGTGGCCAAAGAGCAAAGGGGTGAGAGTAGCCACGTGCATGGATCGGACTTCAGCACTTGGGCTACTGGAGGTGCAAAGCCTGGAGAGCACCTAGCACTGACGGCTGCCACCCACTGCTGTCAGGACCGCCCAGACCCAGATTTCATCCTAGCTGCTGACACCCACGTGGCTTATTTCCATGTCGGTCTCCCTGACACGATTCTTGTGATTATGGAGCCCTTGGAGCCCAGTGGGAGAGGCAAGGCTTTGGTGCCACTTGGTTTGCACTGTCAAACCCAGCCAGGGCTGAGATGGTCACTAGAAACACTCCCCGATGCCATCGTTATCCTTGGAAGAACTGTCTCCTGGGAACGCTGCCCAGTTCTGGCTGCTGGCATGTGCCCTTGGTACCCACGGGTACCCAGAAATGGGACGTGTTTCCCTTTCCGTCCATTGCTGATTTGCAGCACTTGCTGCTTCGTTGACTGACCAGTAAATGAAAGAGCCCATGAAACCAGCTCCCAGAGCCGAGCCCAGTGTCCTTTCTACTCCTTGTCACCCAGCTATGCCCTTCGCTCCTGCACACGCCTGTCTGGGATGCTTCTGCAGGAGAAATGAGGCAAGACAGAGTCCGGCCCCAAGCTCCTGCTCCACATCCAGAGACTGAAAGGAGCTTCTCCTTCTCCCCAAATTGCTGCCATATGCAGAGCGCTACCCCCAAACACCAACTTGGACACTGCAGAGCGGCTCATTCTTGGCTATCGTTTCCTTGACAGGTTCATCTATCATTTCTGCTATCCTGCCAGCTTATTAGCAGATGTTATTCTGTCCCCAGAGGATGGAGAGGGAGGGAAACAAATGGACCAAGCTACAGATGGCTTGGCAGAGCCCTTCCCACACTTTGTGTTTATTGATAGAAGACTGTCAGCTCCGGGGGGCTGCCTGGTGCCTGCAGGGGCTGTGACGAGGAGCCTGGAGCTGATGCGATAGGGAAGGGTGGGCAGAGAGGACCCAAGTGCCACTGGTGCCACTCACAGCAACAGGGGCCACGTGGGAGGAACCACGATGAGCACGCATCATAACTGGGGACCTACCTAAACAATGTGGCATTTTGGGGTGTGGGTATGCTTTGGGGGACAGCCAGAAATGCTTGGAGCTGGAATTTTCCTATGCACGTTAAGCTGTGCATGCTCCGTGCGTGTGCGTGCATGCATGCCATTGGTGACACGGTTTTCACAATGAGGGGCTGTAACTGCAGCTAACCTTTGCTTCGGATAAATAATCCGAGACGTTGGTTCGAGGTTTGCAGCTTGCTGTCCTAGGCGGCGAGCAGACCTCAGGCCTCACCGGGGGCACAAGCAATGCCCCGGCAAAGCTGGGCGGGGATGCTGATGGACCGCCACAGCCGAGATCTGGGGCGCATCAGCTCCTCGAACCCTAAGACTGCCTAGAAATTTGGCATTCAATGCAAGGTCCTGGCCCCAGTGAGGGCTGGCATGGCCTCTGCCCTCCCATGGCAGATTTCCTCCGTACATGAACCAGGCTGAAGTCCAACCCAGCCCGTGGATCCCAGGAAACATTGCTAGGCCTGCCCGTGCACCCGGGCTTTGAGGGCAAGGCAGGAGGGAGTGAGTCACGTAGGAGCCATTATCATTCCAGAAAGGGAGCCCAGGTGGAGAAGTGGGGACTTTTGGTCATTTATTTGGCAGGTGGGGTTTGCACGTGGCTGTGTGCACCCCGGCACGCAGGCCAGTGGGATTTAAATACAGCAAAGTAAGTAATAAATCCCATCCTGTCCTAGGTGACTCTGGAAAGAGCTCTCCTGACAGACGGAAACATGCAGCTGGACTGAACAGAGCAAGAAACGTTTGCTCTGAACCTGTCCCTTGGCTGAATCCTCCAAGGGGGGTTGGGATCTCATCCCATTGCTTCCTGTGGGGGTCAGGGTGAGGGTGGCAGAGCCCTCTTTCTTCCTGTCTGTTCAGTTCTGGAAGACTTCTCTCCACGGCCAGCTCTCTCCTGGCTTGTTAAATGCTTGTTCCTCTTGATGTCGGGGGCCTGCTAGGCCGAGAGACAGAGGAGTGAGAATTAGACATGCCAGTCCTAACAGGCACAGCTCCCCACCCCGCTCTGTGATCTCCCACAGCAGGAAGACATCCCTCTACACCTGGAGGAAATATGAAACACAGCAAAATGTATACCATCCGGCACCCCAGGTTCAAGCCTAGCCCAGCCTGGCGCCAGCATTTTCCCACATGCCTGGCAAAGCATTGGGACAGGCTCGAGTTTGGACTTGGACCCTGTCCTGGCACCGGAGCCCTCTAGCTCCAGCACGGGTCTGGTCCGAGACTCCCCGGGCTGCTCCAGCTGCTTTGGGCCCATGAAAAGCTGCTCTGTTGGATAAGGCCCAATGTCTGACATGTCCCCGGTCCAGACACCATCGTGTGCTCACACCAACCACAGCTAATCGCGCCTCGGCTCACCCCGCATTGTTGCGCTTGATGTGGAATATGCATAAACAGTGGTAATTTAGCACGATTTTCCCCTTGACTACATCTCAAATACATGCGACTCATTGCCACAGGTAATTAACATTTCTTTACAACATTAAATTCTAAACGATTACAATCCCCGCTCAATGAAAATCTGTCGTGCACTGTGTTCCCATCCTACCCGCCAGATAGATGGGAGTCGCAAGCAGTGACAAATTGGCTCTGACTTCGCTGCCCCTCATTAAATGTTTGGGGATCAGCTCCAGCGCCTTGGAGAGAAAGCACAGACCCAGGGGACAAGCATCGTCCTCCGGCCAGCTCTGGCCAGAGGCAGAGGGTGCCCCGCTCTTGGGGCTGGGAGGGAAGAGCCTGGCTTTGTAGGATCATCTGTGGGAGGTCACCCACCAAACCAGCATCGGCCTCTCCGTGTCCTGAAGAGAAGGTGAGTACTGGCAAGCAGGGCTGGCCCCGAGGAAATGAAGTTGGAGGCCAGCACTCCCAGAGGTAGGTGCCCAAGCAGTGTGGCCGAACCTACACCTCCCAAAATCATCACCCCACTCCCTGAAACTACCTGGAATGGCTTAAAGCTCCTGGGATTGAAGAAGCTGTCTCCGTCCCTGCTGGGACCATGCTCAGGTCCCAATTTTAGGCTTTCCTCTGCAACCAAGAGAGCCAGAAACTGCCTTGTATTTCAGCACGAGCCGAGGTTCGCCTGCAGTCGGGGACCAGCAAATATCGCAGCACTCCTGACGAAACCATGTGGCCATTACCGCTAGACAAGCACTGGGGGCAGCTACCCAGCGTGCCTCAAGACGGAGGGGCTGCAGGTAACCTGCTTCTGCTCACCCGGACGGCATCAGGGACGAGGGAAGGAGACCTCGCTCTCTGGGCCAGAGCCGTTCTTTGGCAGCCCGCTCGGGGCTGGGGCTGGGGCAGGCGGTGAATGAATGCACGCAGGAAAGGGAGAAGCAGCCGTGGCTGGTGCTGAGGGGGAGAAGATCCTCCTTCAGCAGCTCTGGACCCCCAGCTCCTCTCTCCGTTTCACTGCAGAGCTGAGATGTCTCTGGGGAGCTGCCAGGAGATGCTGACAGCAGCTTTGGGAGAAGAAGGGGTCAGCAGCTAGGAGGCACGAGGGAGGAAGCAAAGCCAGCCTTGAGTTGGTCTCTGCCCTCACCCTCTCCCCGCACTCCTCTCTTTTTATCCAGAATGATCTCAGGCGCTCCTGGGCATCTGCACTCCTCCCAAACCGGCCGTGGGAGAAGGCAGAAAAGGGGACTGGGGATGGTGCCATAACGGATCCATGTCACTCCTTCACCTCCTACCCTGGCGACCCAGCCCTGGGCGCTCGTACACGTTATGCGTTGTTTCGATACACGTCACAAAGCGGCACCAAAAATCACCGTTTTGCTAGGTTAGTCGCATCTGAAAATGCAGTGTGTTTAAACAACGAGGACCGGGCATTTTTCAGACGGAGCTCGGAGGGGAGCGCAGCTGGCCGGGGGGAGAGTCCTGGAGGAGGTTTCATGCACCAAGCTCTGCACGTTCACAAAGGGGCGCTTTTCAGACTGCAGCAACCGGGATCCTTATTTAAGTGCACTGTCTTCGCTGCTGCTGCTCCTTGCAGCCATGAGGTGCATCATGCACTCACAGCTGTTGCACTGTGCCCCCGTGCGTGGAGCTTCCTGGTATCACCCCCAAAATCATCCCCTACAGCTCCCAACCCAACCCTCCGGGAACCTGCCGGTTGTTACAGAGACACCAAGAAGTTCCCGTGTGTGACAGCGAGAATGCCACCTGCCTTCGCAGCACTTCTCCAGGTAGTTCTCCTAATAAAGAGACAGCTTTTTTGTGCGAGCTCGGAGCCCTCTCATGTTATTATCAAGCAAGGGGGACATTGGGCATGTTGGCAGCGCTCGGGTTGAATGAGACCTACAGCCAAGAAGAGAGCGAGTGCTAGGAAAACAACTCAGCCGTCACCAGCTCAGCAGAGACAACTGGCACTGCAACGTGGAAAGACTCAGGCCCCTGGGAACGCTGGATTTCCAGACAAAAACCTTTGCACAACCGGGGAAGCACAAACGAGCATGTTTACAGAACTGGGTGTAAGGCAGAGAGGAAACAACTCCGGGGGATCAAGGTAAGGATGCAGAGAGAATTTTTTTGCTATTTCACTGGGGGAAAAGATGACGGCCGTGTTTGATGAGTGCTTTGCCCACAGAGGAGGAGACAGCCAAAAGGAAGATCTTTTACCCAGAACGAAAACACAGACGAGGAGATGGATATGTGCATAACGGGGCCCACGTGTAACTGTGGCAATCCCTTAGAGATGGGTCTTGCATTCGTGGGGCATATAATTCACCCACGAGACTGCTGGGAGCAACGGATCTAACCCTAGAGAAACGCCTCTGGATGTCAAGTGTGGCAGAACGGCCCGGTGCAGAAAAAGGCTCCGAACCAGGACAGCCTCTAGTAGAGACCGGCCTACAAGCTCCAGCTGCAGGACGCCAGGAGGAGATGGAGACGGGTGATGGAGAAGGCAGGCGTCAGGGCCCGGTGCCTGTCTCGCAGACAAGATAAAAGGCAGATGTAGGCACGGCGCAAGGGGAATGGGGAAAAGAATGGCTTTGTTGCCCACTGCTGCAGGAAGAGAGAGGAAGGGGTCCCTCCTTGGCATACACCCTCCCAAGGACACGGGAAGGGGTGGGCTGGACAGCCAAAGGCAGAGGCACCTTTGCACAGGTGAGCCGATCTGGTCCAGCTGCCAAATACCCCACAACACAGTGGAGAGGCTGCAGCAGGACAGAGGTTCCCGGGGGTGGTGGTGGAGACAAACCAAAGACAACCATGGGATGGCAGGGGATGCCTGCTCCCTACTCCCTAAACATACTGGGCAAAGGCCGGGACCAGGGGGATTTAGAAGGACCTTCAGCCATGCACTGGCTTTGGGAAATGAGGCATGCGAGCAACACAAAACCAGCAAATGTCACAGCGTACAAGGATAAAAACTGTTGAAAGGAAAACCATAGCACTGGCATGGGACCTGGGGGGAGCACAGGAAGGGTGTGGATGAATGAGGGTGAAAGCAAGTTGCTTGAGCCAGCTCGTCTGCAGAAATGGGAGACCGAACAGGCTGCGGTATTATGGCACTGGTATGCAGTTGTCTCAATCAATACCGAGTCAGTTTAGCTTTACTGTCGCGGAGTCCTTGTGTGTTATTACCCAGCCAGTGTTTCCAGCAGGGAGGGTCCCCGAGGAGAGAGCAAGCGGGGAAGTCGGGAGCCAAACTATGTCACCTTGGGATTGCTCAGCTTCATATTGGTGGGGTTGACCAAGCCAGCGTGCATGCGCTGAGCCCTACCCTCACACCCCTTCCCCTTCCTTTCTTTGCAGCCTGTGAGCTGGGCTTTTACAAGTCAGCCCCCGGCGACCAGCTGTGCGCCAAGTGCCCCCTGCACAGCCACTCAGAGAGCCGGGGTGCCCAGGTGTGCCGTTGTGACAGCAGCTACTACCGGGCAGCACAGGACCCTCCGTCGGCAGCCTGCACCCGTGAGTATCCTCCACCCAGCCGAGCTTTGGCCAGATGCCCGCCTGCCCCACAGCACGAAGGGGCCAGAGCCTGGATAAAGATGTGCCCGGGGGACAGCACTGGGGTGGGGGTGCAGGAGAGAGCCGCTCCATGCAACAAGAGACTATGCATGCACTGGTGCCCAGGGGGAAACGCATTAAAAACTGCAGGAACCGATTCCTAGACATGCTGGAGTCGGTGGGAGCTTTGCCAGGTGCTTACGGCAGCAGGGGGGCATGCCCACCCCCATGTCCGAACAACTAGCTCACTCATTACAGCTGCAGGGTGCCTGGCCTGCAGGAGCTGGGGGGCACGCTAGCTGTTGTGCCTTTCTCCTAGTGTGGACAGGGCCTTGCGGGCTGCATGCCGAGTGCCCTGGGGTCTGCGTGGGGTTTTCCTTGGGTGGCCGTGCAGAGGAGGCGTGAACACGTGCCTGCATCACTACAGGTGCATGTGTATTTGTAGATCCGCGTGGGCAGGCTGCATCCCCGGGTGCGTGTGTCTCGGGCTCTCTGAGCGTCTGCAGGCTGTGTCTCTGTCAGTGGCAAGTTTCTCTCCCTGGTTCTTTGCCATGTGAGCTGCTTCATCTGTGGGAGGAGTGCATGTGTGCTTCTGGGGGGTTTTTTGTGTGCCTGGGCGTGTGGCCCCGAGGAATGACTGAGTGTGGTGATGTGTGTACATGGTTTTGCGGGGGGGAGTGTTTTTTGTATAGCTGTGCATTTGTGCTTCTGGGGGATGAGTGTGTGCATGTCTCTTTACCTATCGGTGTGCATTTCTGGGGTGCGTATGTGCGTGCTTGTGTGTACCTGTGTGAGAGCATACATCTGTGTGCCCAGCGGTGTGCATGTTTCTGGGGGATGTGTGCATTTGTGTATCTGCCTGTGCTTGTGGAGGAGGTGTGTGTGTCTGGGGAAGGGCTGTGTGTGTCTGTGCATCCATGTGTCTGGTTGCTGGGGAATGTGTGTGCGTGTGTGTGTGCACGTGTGCTGATGATGCTGTTGAAAGGATGTTCTTGTTTAATTTTCCTGTCTCCAGTGCTAAAGCATATACTTTTGTCTCCATCGTGTCAGGAAGGGGAATGCTTTCCCATTCGGCCCAGCCTGTCTCCCTTGCACAGGCTTGTGCTGTCTCTGGAAGCGGCAGATCAACTGCGAGGTGCTGACATGCCAGGGAAGGCAGGCGGTTTCCATGCGCTCAGATCTGCCCATTCAATCACTGCTCTCTCTCTTCAGAGCATGTCTCCCTCCGGCCAGCCCGCGTCTCCGCAGTGATATCCCCCCACGGACGCGCAGGGCACGTCTTCCTCTGGCCGCCCTGCCGGTCTCTGTTCTCCGTTGCAGAGCACACCGCCCCTGGGCTGGGGGGCTTTGGACCATGCCACTTCCCAGAGCCCCTTCCCTTTCCCATCTGCCTGGATCTCTGCTTTCTTTCCAGGCCCCCCCTCTACTCCTGTGAACCTGATCTCCAGCGTGAACGGCACTTCAGTGACGCTGGAGTGGGGCCCGCCGCTGGACAAGGGAGGCCGAGCCGACATCATGTACAACGTGGTCTGCAGACATTGCCCGTGGGACCTGGGCCAGTGCGAGACGTGCAGCAACGGCATCCGCTTCGTCCCTCAGCAGATGAGCTTGGTGCAGGGGGGCCTCACCGTCACCAACCTCATGGCCCACACGAACTACTCCTTCTGGGTGGAGGCTGTCAACGGGGTGTCCGACCTCAGCCTGGAGCCCAGGAGATTCGCAGTGGCCAACATCACCACGAACCAGGCAGGTAGGAGAAACGGACGTCGCCAGACAGCGTGGCGGCCCACGTCTTCTGGTATCGGCTCCAGTTGCGCCTCCCCCCGAAGAGCCAACAGCCCTCAAAGGCGAGCACAAAACTAGGGGTGATCAGGAGGGGAACTGTAAAGAGAACCGACAATAGCATTGTGCCCCTTTGTACATCCAGTGTGTCCACACCTTGCACACTGCCCAGTTCTGGCCCCCGCACCACAGCAAGGAGATGGACGAACTGGAGCAGGGCAACAAGGATGATGAGCAGTCTGGAGGGGTTTCCATGTGAGGAAAGACTACAGAGACCAGGCCTGCTTGGTTTAGGAAAGATATTTGGGAAGGGTTTACAAAATACTAAACGGCAAAGACAAAGTCGATAGGGATTTATTATTTACGGCGTCTCACAATGCAAGAACGAGGGTCACAACATGAAACGAGTGGGGGGTCAGTTTAAAATGAACACTATAGATCGCATAGACATCAGGGCTGGCAGGGACCTCGTGAGAGCATCGGGTCCAACCCCCAAGGTCGTTCTTTTTCATGCAACACGTAATGAAACCGTGGGACTTGTTGCCACCCAGTGCAGGGGAGAGTTCAGCCCGATTCACAAAGGGCTTGGACGCGTTCTTAAAGGAAAAGGGCATCAGTCGCTATTGAGCACGGGAGCGAGGGGTACGGCTTCTGCATCGGAGCTTCCTAGACCTGAAGTACTGGAGGCTGCACGAGAGAGAGGAACGGGAAAAAATCCTGGTGAGACCCAGTTCACTCTCCCGTCCAGCCTCCTCTGCTGCCCTGTGACACCAGAGACTGGGCCAGGTGGACCGAGGGTCTGGCCCAGCACATAGCAACTGTTATGCTATTATTCAGTGCCGAACAGTTGCCTGCAGGGCCAATGCTCTGGTGCTGAAGGCAGCCCAGGGTCTCCCTGCACATGGTCTTCGTACCGAGGGCAGAGCAGAGGTGCACTGTATTGCCTAACTGAATCAGAGCTGCATACACTTTCCTGAACAGCTGCTCACTTCATCTGACAAGCCTCTGGTTCAGTTAGTCTATAAGGGGCACCTCTACCCTGCCTTCTGCTAGACTTCAGACTGACCTGGCTAATGACCCCTCTCTGGTCTTTGCGTGTGGAGCTGGTGGGCAGATGTGGCTTGCCCATGGAGACGGCAGTAATTTCCACACAGGGGTCCGTGAGAAATAACCCAGACCACTTCAGATGGGGCCAGCGGGACTGTGCGCATCTCCTTAGCCCTCGTGATGCTGGCATGAGGGACACGAGCAGTGTGTGGGTTGCAGCAGAGCTGCTGTTGGCAGACACCCACCTCCGCGAGTAAGAGATTCATCCTTCTCATCTCGCTCAGCCCTCGCAGGCCGCCTCCTCTCCATTTATCCCTCCATCTGTCCTGCTGCGGGGGCACCCCGTCGCCCCGGGGGCACAGGCACACAGGGCATTTGCATGTAGACGAGCGACACTAAGGAGCACAAACCTTTAGGTCTGCTCCTTCCCAGCCCTCTCCTCCCATCCCAAAGGGCCAGACAGAAGTTCATGCCCTGCCTAGTGCTCTCTTTCCACCTCCCAGCAGTGCCAGCCGCTGGCAGGTGACAACAGCGTTTGTTAGGGAAAGCCTCTCTCATGCATGTCCTATTTTTTCAAATCTCCTGCTGAGAAACAACCTCCCATCCCAGACAGGTCTTCCCAGCTGTCCCCCAGGTCCTGGAGAAGATGGGACCTGGCTGCAGGTCCATCCAGGCACCACCCCAGGGCAGGGGCCTGCCTCTCCCACCCACCCAGCACTGTTTGGAGAGCAGTGCAGGGCTGTTTTTCAGCGGGGCCGTTGTGAGTAGCTCTGGAGCAGTCACAGGAGTTGCGCTGGTCCAGCCCCAGCCAGGGAGTTGGTTGTAAACTTTCTTTTGTAGACCCCCACCCTGCCACCCTCCTGGCCCTGGCCCCGCACTGATCAGCTGCATCCCTCCTGTGCTACTGGGAGGGCCGCTCCGGAGATGTCCGTGTAGGCTGGCTGCACAGAGGGAGGGAGGTGGACTACTCCTGATGTAGCTTCCCTCCTGGAAGTTAAGTGTTGAGCAGGCACCGTGAAACCAGCAGGGCCAGGTACCTCGGTAGTAATTGGAGTTTAGCGGCAGCGTCTGTGCAGCATCCCAGCTGTCCTGCTCCGCGGCACGACTCTGGCAGACAGCGGGGTTCGAAGGAACCCTGCAGGGAAAGAAGAGGCCTGGGATTGAAGGCACAAAACAGCTCGCTCGCTAAGAATGTGAGCAATGCTTTGCTGGCCTGCGGGGAGCTTTCAACCTGACGACTCCCTGGCGCTGAGCAAGGCGGGGACTTGGGGTCCAGTTGAATACACGAGAGAGCAGAGACTCAACGTGATGTCGAAGGAATATTCACTGGAGCTAGCAGGGGAGGCAGCACAAGGATTGACTCCATCCTGTCTGCACCTGAAGCTTTGGCTTCCTGTTGGAAAGGACAAACGTGCATCCTTGCAATGATGTCTAGCCTAGAGAGAAGCCTCTCACTACACTTGCATGCAGGTAGTGCTTCATCTTTCACCTTCCCCCATCCTCTTGCCTCATTCAGCAACTTTGTCTTGAGCCCTGCAGGGGATTATCACCGGGGATTATCACGGGATAGTTTCTGGAGTCTGGAAATGCCGGGGTGGAGTTCAGGCATGGCCCAGAGTTGCGGTGTCACTGCTGATGGTTTGTGTGTGAACCGCGTTTACAGTGCAGCCGTGCCCTGGGCTGTTTTCTGCATAGCTGTGAGGTATGTCTACACTGTGAAGGCATCATGGAGGTAGCCCAGCTTGATCTGCCTCATTCAGATGGCAAGAACAGCCTACTGCAGTATCACCGAGAGGCTCGCTGCCTGAGCATCTCCCCACCTCTGCGGTCTGCAGCTGCTCAGAGTTGTGTTGCCAGGGGTTGACTGTTATCCATACCCGAGCCAGCTCCAATATGTTTAAACTACACAGCAGTTGCTGTAGTATGGACACGCTCTTTCCTTTCACTAGGGTGTTTTCCCGCTCACTAGGTACAAGGGTGAGTCTGGATGCTCCCCACATGTATGTAATACCAGTGCAGTTTGTGGCGCACGCCGGGGGTGGAACAGCCCTTCGGCTGATCCTTCCTAACCAGGAGGAACATCTGGGGAGGAGTCGCACACCACTGGTTTATGTCGCCATGGGCCTGAGCACAGAAAGCGGGGAGTGCAGTGTCCCCTGGGGTGCGCCACGTTGCATGTGGAGCTTCCCTCCATCTGCTCGTGCTTGATCAGACTTGTTAGGGACAGTGCTTCCTTGGAGCCTTTGCCGCAGCCCAGCCAGACCTGTAGAGCAGCGGCTCGCAGA
The DNA here is from genome assembly GCF_030867095.1 of Alligator mississippiensis. Classification (NCBI taxonomy): domain Eukaryota; kingdom Metazoa; phylum Chordata; order Crocodylia; family Alligatoridae; genus Alligator; species Alligator mississippiensis. The sequence continues at coordinate 1,882,175 of NC_081836.1, forward strand.
TGTTTTAGAGCCAGACACCCCTCGTTAGACTCAGAGCACCCCTCAGGAAATGCCAGCTCTGCTTTCGCTCACTTCTCGACTGCAGAAAAATAATAGAGCCGTTCTTCTGTTGCAAAGAACTGTTGGCACGCGGGGTCCAGGGAGATTCGCGCTGTCCAGGGGGGTGAATCCAGTTGCTGATGTTCTGCCGTGTTTGCAGCCCCCTCCCAGGTGATGATGATCCGCCAGGAGAGCACGGGCCAGAACAGCGTCACGCTGCTATGGCAAGAGCCCGACCAGCCAAATGGCATCATCCTGGAATACGAGATCAAGTACTACGAGAAGGTAACTGTGGATATGCTTGTCTGGGCCCAAACAGTCCCAGCACGCTAGACTAATACAGTGTTATTGCTTGTGATACACGGTCCGTGGTATAATTACTGTTACAAGCCAGTCTCACACCAAGGACTACATTCACTCCCCTATCCTTCCTCCTGGTCTCAGAGCTGTCTCGGTGAGATCTCTGCTTTGTGCTCCAACAGGACAAGGAAATGCAGAGCTATTCTACATTGAAATCCAAAGGCACCAGTGCTACCGTCTCTGGTCTCAAGCCAGCGACCCGCTACATATTCCAGGTCCGGGCGCGAACTTCTGCCGGCTGTGGAAGATTCAGCCAGATCGTGGAGGTGGAGACTGGGAAACCAGGTGAGTGAGGGCAAGGAGGGAGAGGTGGAAAGGAGTAGCAAGGCATTACATATTACAGCAGGCTTTCTCCGGTGCGTGGGTGGGCTCCTTACTCCAGATGCTCCCATCTAGCTAGCACTTTTGTGATGTTTCCCTTCCAGTCGCTCTCCGGTACGACACCATGACAATCGTCTGGATCTGTCTGACCCTGATAACTGGCCTCGTGACGCTGCTGGTGGTTCTCATCTGCAAGAAGAGGTAGGCGATATGCTGAGCTCTCTCTAGCTTAAACCAGCTCTCCCTGGAAGCGGGGCAGTGGGTGGTGTGGCCCCAGGCCAGAGCGCTCTGCCAACGAGCTCTTCTCTGCCTGGCAAAGCAAGTGAAGCCTTGTTGAGATCAACTGCACAGCAGCCAGCATGGCAGAGCATGCAGCTGGTCCAAAAGGGACCAAGCTCCACTCTCTCCCTGTCTGCAGCTGCAGACAGATGTGGAGAGCGACCCTGGCCACTGTTCCTTCTCCACTTCCAGGAGGTTAAGTACCACATGCTGTGGGGCAGCAGTGTGGCCTTGGAGAGAGGGAGATGAGACATCAGGGTCCCTTTCATGCAAGAGGGTCCTAGAAGAGAGGGGGATTGTGCAGTGAGCTGCCGTGAACCCTCCAGGAGTGCAGTGCCACTGCAGAAATGTGCACTGGGAAGCCAAGATGGTCACTGTTCGGTGCTGGGGTTTGTGATGCTGTCCTCTGAGCTCAGCTGTGGTTAGCCTGGGACAACACACATGAAGGGTCCCCAGCTAAACCAAAGTACAAAGGTGCATGGGAGAGAGCAGGCAGGGTGGGCTGTGAGATGAGCTTCCTCCATGCAGCCCAGCTCTCAGCAGTGTGTACAGGGAGCATCTCGGCTCCAGCTCAGCTCCCACCTGTGACCCCCTGCTCCTGCATCCGGCTTCAGGGTGGTCCTCTCCGGAAACCCACTGCGCTCCACCCTGCGTGTCCCCTGTACTGGCTTAACAGGCCCCTTCCCTCTTGCTCTTGTGTCTCCCGGCCAGGCACTGTGGTTACAGCAAAGCCTTCCAGGACTCGGATGAGGAGAAGATGCACTATCAGAACGGCCAGGGTAGGTGCACGCCCGGCTCCGCTCTGCTCACTGTGCTGCACGGAGAAGCGCCGGCTTGATAGAAATTAATGGGGCAGAAGCTTCTGCTGGATTTATTTCCTCCCAGCACCGCAGGGGTGGTTTGCTGGGAACCGGCATTCAACAAGCCCTTATTACCCAGAGCCTGGATAAGCCAGCTGGGTGGGAAGACTGTGAGAGCACTGTCGTCAGTACGTGTCTGCACTGGGGTCTGTGGCTTGCATAGTGACAGGCTGGCAGAAGGAGGTGCAGGTACCGGTGCCCGGTGGGGAAGACCCGGGTGCTTATGGAGCTGTGTTTAGGGTCAGCTGCTCTTGCTGCCCAAGGTGGGGGGCTCTGGGAGAGTCTCTCTAGACCCTGCATGGTTTCCCAGGCTCCCGGGGTATCCAAACTCCATGGGCCTTTCTGAGGAAGTCTGCATTTTCACAAGGGAGTCTACTGATGGGAGATTGGGTGATGGGAGCATCTCCTTTGCACTGCTCTGAAGAGCCAGCGAGTAGCTCTTCCTTCTCCTGGCCATCTCCACTGTTGGGCCTGGGATCCCTGCTGCCTCCCCAGCTCCCAGGTGCCATTGCTGCTTGACGGATCTCACCGTTTCTTTCCCCTTTGGATTTGAACAGTGAAGTTCCCCGAGTCCAAGTTCTACGTGGACCCCCACACCTACGAGGACCCCTGCCAGGCCGTGCACGAATTCACACGAGAGATCGAGGCCTCCCGGATTAAGATCGAGAAGATCATCGGGTCTGGTGAGTCTCTGGCTCTGTGTCCATCGCACCCTCGGACCTGTCGTAGGAAACCTGATCTGGTCCCATGACAGAGGTGTACAGGGCTCGGCGGAGGCAAGGGGCTAAGTGAAATGCTGGAGATTTCACTTAGCTTCACCCACTCTGTGGGTTTCTGAGCACAAAAGGTCTTTTTTAAGACAAGAAACAAACCATTAGATGCCGCACTGGTGTGACTCAGGGCAGCTGGGCTGGTGGCACGGCAGCACGGGCACCACGAGTTCGGTTTCAGAAATGTAACCCTGACAGTTCATAGCTCGACGTAAGTCTCTAGCTGGAGGAAAAAAAGATAGGGAGGGTGGCTGTGGGGCAGCAATAGGCACCATCTGTTTTATCCAGGGGCCATTAAACACACCCTGGGGGGCAGCACCAAGGACTGGACCCTAAAATGGACTCCTTTTCAAGGCACTACCACTGAGCCCTAGTGCCAGGCTTCTCCTGCCCCCATATCTCCTCTGCTCTTGGCAGCCTGCTGGCTCATCTTGGACAGGAGGCATTGCCCTGCCTGGCCCGTAGCCCAGTGGTTAGCTGGGGCACTGCCCTGGGATTTCAAGCCCCTCTGGCTGAGGGTGGCCTGGAGCTGAGGTGCAAGTGTCGTGACTACGAGGCACTGGGTGAGGATGGAGGCTTCTTCTGTCAGGCAGCCACTCTGCCTGTGTTTGCACTGGCACTGTTTCAAGGATGTGTGCACAGTTTGCACGTGTGCAAGGGCTCCAGGCACAACCTTGCCCTCTTTCTTGGTGCTCTCAGGTGCATTTTAACATCCCTCACAGCTGCAGGACTGACGGCAGGTTACGGGGCTCTTGATTTCTTTGAGCCTTGTACCTTGTGACGGGGCTGATGGGGTAATTTTAGGAGTCCGTTGGACAAGGACTTATGGATGTTTTGGGCAGGGATGATCCTGCCTCTGACAGGGGGCTGGAGTGGATAGGGTTGGAGCTCCCTTCCAGCCCAACTTTGCTATGATTCAGTGAATAAGGCAGAATAAGATCACCACTAACAGAAGTGGCCACAGCCAGTTCCTTCTGAGCATGCTTGGAAGGAAAAGTCTAGTCATGCAGGAGGACAGGATCTAAAATCTGCCTACGTGGCAGACAGCACCTCTTCCTTCTCCTACATTTAGATGCACAAGTAGCACTCAGAAGCCTGCGGGTGAAATAGGATTTGGGCCAAGATATCCTATAGCCGCACAGAGTCTGGGTCCCTTTCCACTGCCTCGAGCCTCCCGAAGGAGAGGGCCCAGAGCTTTCAGGGAAGGCGCAGGCTGGAAGACGCTTGCAGCCCTGCTCTCTGGCATCCATCCCGCCTTCTGCCGGGCTGTAAGTCAAATAGGAAATCCCCAAATGATAATGGCCCAATATGCCTGCCATCATCAGTCCCCAAGCACTTTACAAACGAGGCCCCAGGATGGGTAATGCCATGCCGCAGGCTTTCTGTTGTGTCCAGGAAACAGGCCTCCTGGCTGCTGGCTTTGGTTCAGCCTGGAGTGCCAACATGCTGCTGGGAGCTGAGCCCCTTTGGTTTGTCTCCTCTTGCTTTGCAGGAGAGTCTGGGGAGGTCTGCTACGGGCGTCTGAAACTGCCGGGCAAGAGGGAGATTCCTGTGGCCATCAAAGCTCTGAAAGCCGGTTACACGGAGAAGCAGAGACGGGACTTCCTGAGCGAGGCCAGCATCATGGCGCAGTTCGACCACCCCAACGTCATCCACCTGGAGGGTGTCGTGACGAGGAGTACGTGGCTGGCTTGCAGCGAATTGACAAAGTCTCATAGGCGGTGTAGGGTGCTTGGGAGATCATGGGATGCAATCTGAGCACAGGGTGCCTCAAGGAAAGGTTTCACATCCCAGACCCGGCAGAGAGCTCCCTGCAGATGTGTTCTGCATCTCCTGCTGCCCGTGCCATCGTCACTCACGGGCCTTGCATTTTCCTAGCTCTTTTCCTCCCCAAAGCTCCCCCATGCAATGCACGCAGCGGCAAGCTGGTCTGTGCAGCCTGCAGACATTCACCTGCCTGGCAGCCACCTCCCTGCACACTGCGTCGCCCACAAAGGTTTGGGATAGGTCTTGGCAATATCGCACCTGGCGGGAGCTGCGGAGGAGACTTAGGGATGCAGCCGGGATGCAAAGCACGGCCAGGATCCTTGGGCTTACGGTTCAGTGTGGGGAGGGCTCAGGCCACGTCCCTGGGGGCAAGCGGCCACATCAGACAAGCAGCGTGGCATCTGCCAAGGACACAACACTGCTCTGTCATTCCTAGAGGGCCCTTGTTGGGGAGCAGGATGGGAGCTGGGAGGCAGGAGGGCATGGATGAACCTTGCCCCGATGCTGCCACAGCTCCTTTGGCTTTGCCCGGGTCTGATGCCCAGGAGATTTTTCTGACGTGCCCCCGGCCGTTAACACGGCCAGGAGGCCTCGGCAGCTTGGTCCGAAGCTGGGCTCTCGTCTCCCAGCTCTGGGAACCTGCTCCTCAGCCCAGCAGCTTTCTTTCCTTTTGACGTTCCCCATTAGCATCTTCAGAGGGAGACAGCTTGTCACTCGCAGGACAAGCTGCTGCTTTTCTCCTTCCCCTTCCAACTCCATTAGAGAAGAGAACTGTCTATTCCTGGCTCAAACCACTGGCAGGAGGCTGCTGGTTGTTGGGGGCAGGGAGGTTTAGCCATTCACTCCACGGAGGTGAAACACGACTCGGCGTCCTTTGCAGCACAACCTGCTTGACATGCCGCGTTCCCCCAGCCCGTTCTGCCCGCACCCCAGTGCCCCGGATCGGGGAGACTGCGGTAGGAGAGGTGCTACCCATTAGCATTCATTTTTAAATGTAAAGGCTGTATGTACTGAATTGTAATTTGAAGTCTTAGTTTTTACAAGCCCATTGTAATGCAAAGCATTATGGTAATAGGATGCAAATTTCATTTAGACAATGGGACTGACTTAGCACCATCAATGGTGCCTGTCGAGAGGCTCCCAGCTTGATGCGTTCCTGCCACAGCCACACAATTGTGTGGGTCCCTCTCAGCCCCGGGACAGGACCTCCCTGAATCCATGCAAGGCCAAGGAGTACAGAGGTTGCTCCGCTGGCCTGGGGCGTGCGTCCTTCTCTGCGCACAGCTGGGGCAGGGGCTCCCAGAGAAAGGTGACTTCTCTATTAACGTGACCTCTCTTGTCTTCTGTAGGCAAATTGGTAATGATTGTGACCGAATACATGGAGAACGGCTCACTGGATTCCTTTCTCCGGGTAAGGAGCTCTGTATTTTTATTCACTGCACATTCCTGAGGGCTGAGTGACTGATGAGGAGGAAGAACAGGCTGATCTATACTCTGCAGCCTCCTGACCACTGTGACCTCTGAGTAAAAGCGGCGATTGAGCTCTTACCTCTGCAGGAAACACTAGCTCCAAAGCTTCCCGGCCGGCTCCCCCGGGAGCATCGCAGTCAAGGAGGCAGGGCGACTCGGGTTTGCTGTACAGGAACCCAGGAGGAAGGGGTCAGGTGTGACAGGAGCACTAATCCCTCCTTCAGTCGGTCTGGCCTGGGGAGACATGCACTAAGAAGTGTCTGGGTTTACAGAGGCACATCAGGGTCTTCCTGACCAGAATAGGTGAGCTTAGCGAGTCAGGTTAATGAGGGCAGAGCTCGCCCTCTCTGACACAGGAGTGTGAGCAGAATCCAAGTCGCCGAGCCGACTCGGTGCCCGCTGGAGACCCAGCGAGAAGCCCCAAATAATGCCTGGGTTGTGTTGTCTCCAGAAACACGACGGGCAGTTCAACATCATCCAGCTGGTGGGCATACTGCGAGGCATCGGTGCTGGCATGAGATACCTCGCTGACCTGGGCTATGTGCACCGGGACCTGGCAGCACGCAACATCCTCGTGAACAGCAACCTGGTCTGCAAAGTGTCCGACTTCGGCCTGTCGCGGATCCTCGAGGATGATCCTGATGCTGCCTACACGACTACGGTACGTCCTTTGCTCGCCTGGCCTGGTGCTCACTGTCTCTCTCGTTGTACTGGTTGCAAAGACCCGTGTTTCAGTCCAGGCTGCAGCAGGACGGTCAGGTATAGAAATCAGACACGCAAGATATGGTGAGAGCAAGAAACTCTCCTCACTTCGCCTCCTTGTGCCAGTACCAGGAACTAGGGATGCCTTTACACCATTATAAATCATTTGAAAGCGAATGATTTGGTTAACTAATGCTACAATCCTGCATTTTTTACACAGCCTTCTCTGCAGAGTATAGTGCAAACAGATTGGTACTGAAATTAAGTCCAAAGGTAGCAATTTTAACAAGGACACCAAAGAAAATCACAGTAGGATAGCAAAGATCACATCCAGCCCATTGTGCTGCTCTTCCCCCAGCCTGGCTCAGCAAATGCCCTGTATCCTCTGCCCCTGAGGCTCAGCCCAGCCTCATTTGTACCAAGGTCACACAAGAAGTCACGTCTGTCTCGGTGAATCAGCAGGACCCCCGTTAAGGTTCCCTGGCAGGATCAAAACCCAGCCTGATGCTGGTGTCTGTGAGATCACCAGAACAAGCCTCGCGAGCAGTAGCTTCATTTTGTGGGTTTCCAGCTGTCAGTGGACGTGTTTCTTTTGATGTCTTTGCCGGATTCAGTGTGAGGGTGACTACGAAAGAAAACTTTAGATCACCTGAGCTACCTCTGAGGCATCTCCTAGGTACAGTGTCTCAGTATTTGGGCTGTCTCAAACAGAAGGGAAACTCACTCAAGAGAGGGGATCAGAGACTGGGACATTTAACCTCTGCTCAAGAACTGGTGCTTACAGTACATGGCTGCAGTGTCGTGTAGATATCTCCGAGCTAGCTCGAACCTAGATAGGTCAGGTAATGCTAGCAAGCAGCTATAAAGATACCCTTACTCAACTTAAGTGTACCACAGTGCAGTAACTTTGCTTTCTATCAGCACTCGCTTTGTATCAGGACTAGTAGATCTTTATATCAAGCACTTGCTTTGTATCAGGACTAGTAGATCTTTATATCAGGACTAGTAGATCTTTATATCAAGCACTCGCTTTGTATCAGGACTAGTAGATCTTCCACCAGATCTTTAGAGCCAGTTAACTGGCTGTTAGCTCCGGTTCTGGACAGCCCATCCCCAAGCAAGATGGATTCAGCTTCACCTGGCTCTGCCAACTGAGACTTGCAAGCCAAAGACATTGCTTCCCTGTGCTCGTGTTCATCATGACAAAGTTGTGCACCCAGCAGCCGCCGCTGGGAGCTAACCTCAGGACCCGCACAGCCGTGGAGATACTGAGAGCCAGGCCCCTAGAAGGAGCACTGTAAGTCCCACATCAATGTTAAGGACTTCACAGCGAATGGAAGAGAAATGTCAAGCTGGTTTCTTGACCGCCAGCATACTGTTTCTTGTAACCCTGCTGAGAGACTTCAGTGTCGCGAGCTTTTCTTCCCACGGGCAGAAGGCGACCAGTGCAGACCCTGGACCTGTGCTGCAGTGGGGTCCCCCATGGGTCTGTGCTGGGCCTTGTGCTGTTCAACATATTCACAAATGATCTGGAAAAGGGAATAAATGACAAGAAGGCAAAGTCTGGCGCTGACACAACATATTTCTGGGCAGTCAAACCCAAAGCTAATGGAGAAGAGTTTACAGAGAGCTTTTACAAAGCTGTGGGAGTGGGCCATAAACTGACAGATGTCATTTAGCATTGCTGGGTGCTCGATGCTGTTTAATAGTTTTATTCATGACTGGGAGAATGAAAGTGAGGGCTCACTAAGGCAATTTGAGGAGGACCCCAGCTGGGTGGGGTTGCAAACCCCATCGAGGAAAGGCAATGGACCTTGATCCATTGGAGAAAGGGTCTGAAATAGGATTGAATTCGGTAAGGCTAAAGTGCCAAGTCCTGCCAGGAAACTGGGATAATCACATGCACAAACACAAATCGGGGAACGACGGGCCAGGCTGCAGTGCTGCAGAAAGGCCCCGGTGGTTTGTGTGAACCGCAAGCTGCCCGTGAGTCGACAGTGAGCTATTGGGGAAAAATCAGTGGCGTAGTGGGGATTACGAACAGGAGCAAATGCAGTCGTGGGCAAGGAAATGGAGTCACGACCCATGCGCGAGTGGCAGGACTCTCCTCTGGGCCAGGGCGAGCCTGTTACGTCTTGCTCCGTCCCCCCCGAGCACAGCTGCCTGCGTCCTCTTTGAAGCAGCACAGAGACGGGGACAGGAAAGTGGAATTAAAAACAAACGACTAGATTACCCCGGTAAGCAGGTCATTTCCCCTGCTGACTCCTGCAGGAGCATATGTTTTTCCCCATAAAAACATCACCATTTCACTAATTGTCCTGCTGTCTCTTCCCTGTCCCTGTTCCAGCTGGAATTCCCATTTCATAGATTTCGTAGATTTTAGGGTCAGAAGGGACCTGTTAGATCATCGAGTCCGACCCCCTGCCCGGGGCATTTCCTGACCGGGGGTGGCCAGAACTGCCGTCCCCAGTGATCTCTCCAGCACCTCAACACTGATCCTGCCCCATGTCTGCTTGAGATGTTTTGCCTGCTCCATCCTACGATCCATGCATCTGTTTTGCAACCACATCACGTGCGTGGCTCGTGGTCATCTTCTGATTGACACCATCCATGCTTGCCACCTCCTCAGCTTGTCCGAGCTGATGACCCCCAGCATGTCTTGTAGCTAAGCCTCGCTGGCCTGGCCTGGGTGATGTAGTGGAGACGAGGCATCTGGTCTGTGCTAGCTTCCCTACCTTTGGCCATTTGTGGGGTCCAGTCTTGCCCAGGAGACGACATGGCTGATCATTTGAAGGAGGGAAGAATATCTGAATGCACTTTCCAATTTGAGGACTCCCAGACCTAGTGAAAGGTAATGAGACAATTTATATTCAAGCCCTTCAGTGCTTGTGTAGCTGGTCACTGAACCAGAAAACAGCCTGTGTGTTATTCGAGGGGGCAGAGGCACTGTCTTTCCTAGGCCACTGTCAAGAGGGAACTGAGAAAGCCCCCTCAGACCCTGGGTCTGCTTATTTCAGGTGCGAACTGCTCCAATTCCAGTTCATAGTGTGTGTTCCCAGTTCGTAGTATGTGTTTCCAGTTCATATTGTGTGTTCCCAGTTCATAGTGTGTATTCTTAGCAGCTGCAAGTTTGATCTCCATCACCTGGGCATCCCTTGGAGAGGGATGCTGAGAGAGAGATGGAGAGCAGGAGCTGTCTGGGAGCCTGATTTTCCATGGGCCCTTGTGCCAGATGGCAGCTTCAGGCAGGGTTTCTTTGATGTTTCAGGGTGGAAAGATCCCCATTCGCTGGACAGCCCCCGAGGCCATCACCTACCGCAAGTTTTCCTCCGCCAGCGACGTGTGGAGCTACGGCATCGTCATGTGGGAGGTGCTGGCCTACGGCGAGCGCCCGTACTGGAACATGACCAACAGAGACGTACGTGAGCCAGGCAGACGTCCTGGACCAGCCCCTGCCCCGGGCTTCCCTCCTAGCTCTTCCCAGGGCAGCTCTCCACGTCGTAGGGCTGGGAAGGCAAATGCGGGGGCAGCTCTTCCTCCTGCACGTCGCGTGCAGGTCCCTCTGTGCTGTGGCTGCCACTGTGGTCTTGCCACACTTCAAATTATTGCATGGCCCACACTGGTTACAGCCCACAGCAGAGCTGCCTCCCGAGGTGTCTCTAGCCCGGGGTCTTCCTGCGGTCTCGAACAGCTGTGCACAGCGTGCAGCTTTGTCCTGGAGCGTCTGGTATTGGGATGCACGTCTGCAGACATTGCTGCCAGTGCGGGCCCGCACCCCAGGACCGGGCATCTCATCTTGCCGCGCTCCCCCCTGCATGAAAGGATTTCTGCCGGTTTAGGGCCGTGCTGGCCCCACCACTTTAGCTCTGCCCCTGTGAAACAACTGCTGCAGAAAGCCCTGGGCTAAGTATTCTGCATGGCCCTTAATTGATTCATCCAGCCAGTTTATTGGGAGACTGCATGAAGGCCCCATGAGAAGGAGGCTCGTGGTTCAGATACGGTGCAAACAGGTGAAAGATAACCCTTGCCATGAGAGCCCGTAGTCTGAGCAGGTTGTGGAGGAAGGTGCGTTTTAGCTTTGATTTGCTTTGTGTCAGCTTTGCCACCCGTGTCCTGTTGATGGGACTGTGGTGGGGACCTCATGAAGGGAGGGACTGGAGCAAGGTGGGGGCAAATATCTATCTAGTCAGTGGTGTGTTCAGAGGGACACGTACAGAAAACACCCTGATGCCACTGCCTGTGTCCTGTGGTCCCTGCTTGTAAGCAGATCCCGTCCCTGGCTTGCTGCCTTTCTTCAGTCGCTTGCTTTACTGAAGGGCTGTGATGGAGCAGGGGCCTGAGCTGCACCCAGCCCAACCCGCATCCCACTGCAGAGTACCTGCTCCGCCTGCTTTCTGCACCTGGTTGTCAGAGTAGCTGGCAGCTGGCTTCACAGGCCTCTGAGATGAGCGCAGGGGCCCAGGCATCAATGCCGCGGGTGCTCCCGCTCCTAACTAAGAGCAAGCCTTCCTTCCAGGTCATTAACTCCGTCGAAGAGGGCTACCGCCTGCCTGCTCCCATGGGCTGCCCCACAGCCTTGCACCAGCTCATGCTGGACTGCTGGCAGAAAGACCGCAGCGAGAGACCTCGCTTCTCGCAGATCGTCAGCATCCTGGACAAGCTCATCCGCAACCCAGAGAACCTGAAATGCACGGCTACGGTGAACCGGTAAGAGCCGGGCAGGCCTCTGCTGCACCCTCCGTGAGCCAGGCCAGGTGATTTGGCCCAAACAGAGCTCACCCCAGCTGGTTTTCATAGTCGCAGAGAACTGGGGAGCCTCTCGGCTAGCCAGTATCTGGCAACAGTGGCTTCTCCTTCATTAACTCTGGCCACAATTGATGGCGAGAGCCTCCAGGCCAAAGCCAGAACATACACCTTGGCTAAATCGGGTAGTTCACAGCTACCACGGACCAGTGAGAGGCTTTCAGCTACAACTGCTCACAGCACAAGGATGAAGGGATAGATCATAACTACCAAGATGCGCCTAAAACATCTCTCCAAGCCAAAGCATAAGGCTAGTGCTGTCCTCTTCGTAGCCACAATGAGCTGCGTTAGCTCTCTCGGCTACCCCAGTGAGGTCCAAAGTACCACTTTCACTGGGAGGCTAACACCAGCAGGACACAGCGTGCATTTGGAAACAGGCTACTTAATGCCTAGAGTAGCTGAGCTGACAAGGAGCCTGCCCTTCACACACCTGGCTTTGCACACACACGCGTGCACCTTGCATCCCACAACCTGGGGCCCAGCTGTGCACACCCAATAATATGGGCACATCCACACACACACACACAGGGTTGATCACTGCAAATAGGCATGTCCTTTTTGCACTCCCTCTGCCTTTCTATCCTTGCTGGCTCAGGCCTTCACTTTGGATGTCGCAGGTCTTTCTGCACGAGGGAATCCAAGTCTCTGGGCTTCGGGCTGCCAGCAGCAGCTCTACAACCCGACTGCGGGAATCCTTTGCCCGATTTTCCATTAGCTTGACTCCATGCCCTGAGCCCACTCTCTCTCAGCAGCTGAGCTGATGGCTTTTCTCCTTGTCTTCTAGCTTCACCCAGACGCCCTTCGACAGAGGCATCTTTGACTTCACGCGCTGTGGGACAGTGGAGGACTGGCTGGAGTCCATCAGGCTGGGGCGCTACCGGGAGAACTTTGCTATGGCTGGGTACTCCTCCCTGGGGATGGTGATGCGAATGGGCATCGAGTGAGTATTACCCCGTCCCACGGCCTGCAGCCGTCTGTGCTCGCTAGAGCTGGCAAGCTTAACAGTGAGGCTCAGGCCTGGCTGGCATGTGGGCAATAAAGGGCTGGTGCGGTCACTCGACAGCAGCCCAGCAGGCTCCTGCACAGTTGTCAGGCTAGGACTACGGGGGGCATTTCCTCAGCTGGCAGAACAAGCCAAGGGGCTCTGAAGCCCCGTGTTTTTAAGATCACACAAGCCCCGAGATGTCCTGGAGGGTTCCTCATAGGAAGCCACGTGACTTCTGTCCACAGCCCCTTACCGCTGTGCATCTGCGCAGGGGCTAGGAGCAACCTTGCCTTAGCTTACCAGAGCTTATTTGTGTCCAGAAGGCAAGGGAGCACTGGGCACAGGGGTGCCCTGGCTTGGGTACCAACAGGCTCTGGTGTGCCGGGCAAACCTGGAGGCAGCTCACTTTCTGTCGCTTGTGAGCAGAGGATCGGGGTGCAAGTATGGCGAGAGCCTGCTGTAGGGAGTGGATTGAGACGGGCAAGGCAGGAGCCCGCACGGCTGGAGCTTGGCCACTGTCAGGCTGCAAGGAAGTCAGTGTGAGCTGCTGCCAGTCAGAGCCGCCCAGACGCACCAGAGAAGCTGTTTGGTGGAGGGGGCTGCCTGTCCATCTGACGGGGCTATCTGAGGACACCTCACGGAGAGGGAATCCAATTTTAGAGCATCACTGTTGCCTGCTATTAGCCTGCCAGGAGCTATTTCCCCTTCTGCCTCCCTCTCCCGCCGGGGCTGTCATGGGACCAAGGTGTGCCATAGAGAACGACAGCCGATCAGTCCCTGAAACGGAGGCAGGGCACCGAGCCGATCCGGGGACGCCTGGAGCCCGGTGCCCGGTCGCTGGAGAGCGCCGTCTCTGATGGGCCTCTGTTTTCGCAGGGACGTTCGCAGCCTGGGCATCGCCCCCATGGGCCACCAGAAGAAGATCCTGAGCAGCATCCAGCTCATGCGGTCGCAGCTGCTGAACACGAACGGACGCAGGCGGGATCTCTAGACCCGGAGCCCGGCCGCCGGCGTTCCTAAAGCACTTACACTGGCGGGAGGGCAGGGGAGCGGTGAGCACGGCCCGGCACTGCTGCAGCAAGAGGCATCACGCTAGAGCCGCAGACCCACGTGGCTTTCCTCATCTTTCCTGGGATCCAAGCTCCAGAGGAAGGTGGAAGTTTGCCGCTTCCTGCCCCTTCCTCCACTGTGCCCCTGCCGGGCTGGGGCTTGCAGCACGGGCTGTATAGGAAAGCTGCTCAGGCAGGCCAGTTATGTGGCAGGGTGCTTCCCTGTGCCCTGCAGTGACTGAAAGCAATAGCGGGAGCCACGGGCCAAATCTCTTCAGTGCATAGCGACTCGCTGCAAGTGCACTGAGCTGAGGTGAAGAAAGCCTTGCATGCCTGGAGATGCGGCTGGACGCCGGAGCCCTCCCCGGGCCGCCCCGGGACAAAGGAAGCTGGCCACCGCTGCCAACACCGTGTGATTGTATCCAGGGCTTCCAGCCTCCCCCTCAGCTCTGCCCAGCCTGAGCTCAGGGCGCCATCTCCAGTGGCATCAAACCACACCGGGGACTTAAGCTGACCACGCGTTACGGCCCCGTGGGAAGCAGGAGAGGCCCCAAGAGACCCCAAAGCCAGCTAGACAGTGACCACTTCTTAAATCCACCAGCAGTGAAACCTGAGGCCTGAGCAGGTGCCTCGAGCCCAGGGGAGGGCATGTTTCTTGGGGCCACAAGCTCAGGGTTTCCCCATTGCAACAGAGCAGCTTGCTCCTCTCCTGCTTGCAAACCCTGCAGCCAGTCGGGAACAGAGACCCGGCTCCCGCCGCGGCAGCACCCGTCTGCACGCAGCAGTGGTGTGTTGTCTTCAGGGCCAGACAGATCCCTCTCAAACTCTAGTTTGTTCATCTATGGACCTACAAAACCAAGAGCTTCCCAGAGCCGACCTGCCTGCCTCCGAACAGGGCCCGGCTGGGTATCCTTGGGTGCAGCTGCCCTGGGGAGAGTCCAGGAGCAGCATCTCTCCTTGCAATGCTCCCGGCTGCAAATGCACAATCCCTGCAGCCTGGGCAGAGGCTCTGCTCGCTCAGGGATCCTCTCCATTGCTGCACACCAGGCTTTGTCCGGGGCTGTCATGCCAGCGGGCTGTGACCGCTCCAGTTGATCGGTATGAGACCGAGAAGGAGCCCTTCCTTGCTGTGAGCCCGGTGTTCCCTGGGAGGAAGGAAGGAGGGGATCCCTGCAGTGCTCCCCAGCGGGCAAGCATCCCTAGTCGTGCGCTGAGGACATGGGAAGACAACAGGCAAATGCACTGGATCTGTCAGAGGCCCCGAGCTGAACACTGAAGCGGAAGCAATATAGAAATGGACGGGGAAGGACAGCAGGCCCCCCGCTCCCGGTGTCTCTTGTGGGTGTAAATATGATTTTTCTACCACGTTCATAACTCTTTTATTACTTTAGATAAGCAAAAATGGTCTCAAAGCACAGCAAACCAACCACGAGGCTGAACAAGCTGTACCGCCTCTTCTAGCAACACGCGGCACGAGGCACGGAGAAACCCCTCTCCGCCGGGCAGGGGAGAAGCGCTGCGCACAACACAGCGGCTGCTTGGGTTTGAGGCCCCGGGCGGGTCAAAGGAAGGGCTAGATTCTGGTTGTGGCGGCGGCAGAGTGAATCCAGTGTCACCCCGTTCCTTTCCACGGGGTTACTCTGCATTCACACCAGGCTAACTGACGCAGAAGCTGGCCCGAGCCCACCTTCTCCTGGCAGCACTAGTGACCTGGAGAGTGGCTGGATGTCAGGGGAGGGGTTAAAGCCATTTCCAGACTGCAATAATCCTTGCTAAACCGGCTCTTCCAGGCCAGGTTTAGCTTTCTATACAGGGCATACACACCTCGGTTCTCCCTATGACTATAGATCAGGCACTCTCTTTCTATTTCTTCCTATGGAAGCTCTTTGTAACGAGGGACAGATGCAATGTGTTGTTTTATTCACCTTCCCCTCGGCTTCCCCCTCCTCGGACCCACGCAGCGATCCCGGGGCCATTTCGCGAGCAAACTGCGGTCAGGCCGTCATTGGAGACGTGCAGAGCATCCCTCCTGCTGCCACGGGATCCCCCCAGGCTGGGCCTGGCTGGGCCTGCCACCAGCTGCAGCACCAAGCAAGCCCAAGGGAAGGATACTGCTGCATAGCCCCAGCTCGTCAGACTTGGGAGCTGGTGGGTGAGATGCGGCTGCCAGAGGCACAAGCTTTGCTTGACCGCCTCTGGGACACAGGGTGGCGGTAGGTCCTGGCCCCTGGGAGTGGGGGGACTGGGTGGTCTCTGGGGCTGGCCACCCGAGGAGTAATGGGGGTGTCTCTGGGGGTTGTTGGAGGGGTGGGAAGCTGTCAGATGATGGTCCTTAGCGAGGACAGGGGTTGCTGGACGGTCCTTGTCTCCCCTTTTCCTTCCCTTTCTTTTCTGTTTGGAGTCTGCACCTTCTCCTGGACAATAAAACTCTTTCTTCCCAGCAGCCGTCCACAGTCTCTTCTTAACTAACTGGTGTAAGCAGCACAGGGCTGCGAGGCTCTTTTGCTACCTCCTCCCTCCGGCCATGGGTGCCAAGGGGATCTGCCCAAGCACCCATGGCCGAGGGAGGGGGCAGAGCCCTGTGCGGGAGGCAGGTGGGTGTGCCCACTGCCCTGGCCTTGACCGCTGGTACAACAAGCCCCCTGGACTCGTGCATCTGCCCAAATCAAACTGGAGTAGATCATTAATACCACAAGCCCTGCGTGCCTTCAGCATCTTTCAGGTGTTTTGCAATTGCAGATCAGGACTTCAGAGCAGCATGGTAGGTCTAGTGCAGTCACTCGTCGCAGTTTCGCACACACATGTGCGCGCACACACACACACACACACACGTGTGTGCAAATGCTACCTGTGCATCATTTCTATGAGCTCATTCTAGGGTCAAATACACTTTGTGGGTGACGTTAACGGATTGCAATCTCTGCCAAATTAGTGCTATAATTCCTGTCTGATAGTCACACCTCAGCCCCACCTGCCAAGCAACGCTAGCCCACACCGCACTCCTCCTTCACTGGTACGCATCGCAGCATGGCCAAGAAAAGTACTCAGAATGAGCAGATATCAAAGTGAATCCCCACCAATAGTTGATGCTTTAACAGTTAAGCGGTTAAAAATCTCATGCCACAAACCTAATGGCCTTTGAAATTTTGCTTAAGTCGCATCTGTGTCGTAAGTCACTGCAGAGGCAAGTCCTAGCTGCCGAGCTCATCAAGGGCATTGGCAGCTTGCTATTCTTGTCCAGCCTGGAAGTTTAAAATCACCAACTCTTCCCGGTCTTGAAACAGAAGAGAGCCTCGGGCGATTCTGGGCTCGGGATGCGACTCCGCGGCGCGATGCCCTGGGTTGTTTTTCAGCCGCCGGGAACGTCGCGGCCCGGTGTAAACCGAGAAAGGCTCACAACCGCCTCCGTGCCTGTCAAACCAGGCACAGTGCTTTTGGGACCAAGGGGTTAGGGAGCTTTCTGAGCCAAACTGCTACAAGGATTTCCACTCCCTGCATCCAACAGGGCTGTGTCTACATTAGCCTTTTTGGCCCCAGTGCCCACCGGGTGCAGCACTAGAGGCAGCTGTTATTCAGGACGCAGGCATTTACCTTCTAGAAAATCACGGGCAACTTTGAGGTTGCCAAAGCCTTGCGTGGACGGCTGCTGGACTGGGGCCACCCCCATTGAAGCAGCAGCCGTCGGGGTGGAGTCGTGCTACCCAGGCCCCCACAACGGGCCGGCTGTGGATTCAGTCCGACGGGTCTGCCTCGGGCAGCGGCACCTCGCTGTCTTTGATGCAAGACACCGCTCGTTGCAACGGCCGGCATGCCCTGTAACGTGATGATGTGACAAACCACCAAACTTTGCACAGCAGCTTGTAAACGGGGAGTCCCAACCCCCCCAACATTAGCCAGAGACCCAGCCGCTTGAGACCCCCTCCACCGAGCCTCTCTCTGCTTTGCCGTCCCCCAGGAGCCACTCGCACCCGACCCCCAGCACCAGAGAGAGGTTTCTTTAAAACTCCTGCGCATGCTTGTCATTTTAGGGCCCAGCCCTGGGGAAAAACAAGTCTTTTCACTTCACTAACACCAAG
The DNA here is from genome assembly GCF_030867095.1 of Alligator mississippiensis. NCBI lineage: Eukaryota > Metazoa > Chordata > Crocodylia > Alligatoridae > Alligator > Alligator mississippiensis. The sequence goes on from NC_081836.1 coordinate 1,899,656, forward strand.
GCAGGCGGACGCTTCTCAGTGAATAGCTCCAGTATTATTCTCTTCACAGCCCTGAAGTATCTCACCCGGAAGCACCTGAGCTCTGCTCACTCCTTAATTCCCACATTTCTATCTGCAGCTCCCCACGGGCAGCTTCTGCAACAATGGGGCTATTCTGTCCCATGGTAGGCACGAGCCAGAGCAGCCCCATGCCCTTCCCAAACACAGACAAGAGCCTGGAATAAAAGTCAACGTGGATTTGCACAGCAAGGCAGTCTGACACTGTTTGTGGGTGAGCAAGCAGGTGTGCACGCATGTGCATGGGCAGGTACAAAAGGCTGCGTGCATGTCTCATGCATGTATGGGAGCATGTGCATGGGCACACGTGTGTGTTCAAGGATGCACGGGAGAAAGGGAGCTTATTGCACTTCCTGAGCACTTGTGACCGTGCTCCAGCATGCTCAGGGTTGGTGCACATGTGCGTGACACACAAGCACACAGTAGGGCAGGCTGTACATCCTGAGTGCGTGCGCAAGCACTCGGCGCCGATGCGTATGCAAGAGAACACGGGCCCTTGCAGGTGAGCGTGCAGTAGGTGTGCGCACAGGCAAGCAGATGGGAACGCACACAGCACAGGTGAGCATGCTGCCGATGTGCCGGCACTGGTGAGCGCGTATCAGACAGCAAGCTGGCTCCTGCTGCGCGCCAGGAGGAGAGCCAAGCGGGCAAGGCTCTGCTCTGCCCGTGCCTGCGGCGCGGTGAGGACAGCAGCCCCCGTTTAGCACCGGGCTCCTGGCTCGGCGGTATCAAAAGGAAGAGCGGCTCATTAGAATTCCTTTATTGCGCTCCCGCTCGGTGCTGCCGGAGAGAGGTCAGCAGCACTTATGAAATTTTCAATTCTCGCAGGTTTTGAATTTACATGTTTTCCCCGTGTCTGAGCTGCAAGAAGACGATGAATAAAAGATTCAAATGGGAGGTCTCCAGTCATTTAAGAGCAATGCAACGAGCATTTATTTGGGGAGAGGAGCGCCGCGCGCCGCTGCATGAATACCAACAAATTAGCAGCAAACTTCAAACGGGGAATAAACAAAAGGCTGCATTCTTTGATGTGACGCTGCCTGGGAGCTGGCACCCAGCACGAGGAGCACGCTCAGGGGCTGGCCACATCTGGGCCAGCAGCAGCTGGAGTTCTGCGCACCCCTGCAGCCAGCACGGGCGGCCCGGAGGCTGCCACTGTTGGGATGCCACAAAAGCACTTACAGTGGCACAGAGGCTGAGCAAACAGATGCCCCGGACAGTGGTCCAGCTGGGGCAAGCCCTGCACCTGCGTCCATCTGCTCCCAAGCAGAGTGTCCCAGTGAACTCTGCCCGTCTTGCATCAATGCCCCCGTACCTTGCTGGGGGCCCGTGATCATCCCCGCCTTGCTGGGATGCAAGGAGTCCTGCTGCTTTTCCCCAACTCCTCTGGAAGTTTTGCTGACCTGAGCGGCTGCTCCTGGCTCCTCACGTTGGAGGCATCAGCTCAAAAACACACCACAACGAAAGAGCTGCAAATGAAGACCCAGCGGCAGAGACGGGTGCCATAGCCTGTGCACCCTTCCTGAGCCGAGACCAGACAAGCCACGTCCGCTGCACCCGCTGGGGAGCGCCCGAACTCCTGGGGAGCTGGGTTTAAGCCTTTCCCACCCCCTGCCCCACAGATGCTGGCCATGTCGGCACACGAGCTGCCTCCGCTTTGGCCTGGGCTCAGTGCCCAGGTACAGACTCCATCTTTCAAAAGCAGACCCCGCACCCCGCTGCCCAGGCTCCAAGACCAGCGTCGAAAGCCTCCTGCCCTGCACCGATCCGCCCCACCATAGGGGCACCCCCTGCACAGCCCTCCACCCTGGCGCACGGCGACATGCACGGCGGTGGAAGCGAGCAGACACGGCGTTGCAGAGAGTTGCTAGCACTGTTCGTGACTTTATCAACAGGATAAGAGCCGAGCAAGGGGCGAGATACCCGCGTGGCATTTCCTCCTCAGTTGCCACCACTTCTGAGCTCTCTCCAGGATTGGGCCGGCGCCCTTTGAGGACCCTGGTCCCTTCTGCACTGCCTTTCTTTGCATGGAGTCTAGTTTCTTAGACACTTTCCTCTCCCTCGAGAAGCACAGACCTTCGCACACTTCTAACCTCCGCGTTCCCTTCGCACACTTCTAGTCGCCGTGTTTTCAATGGCCCCTTTGTGGGTGGCAGGATCGTCCCCTCTCCCCTTCTCGAGAGAAATCCCCCCAGGCTACGGCTGCAACACTGGTCTGACGGGCAAGGCGTATCCGGTGTCGATGCCCCGCACGCGCCCTTTAGTGACGGACCCAACACATCGCTCCCCCCTCTCTAGCTGCGAAGTGTAATACACTGGAGTACAGGGATTCGAGACCAGGCATGATTCATCGTTTGTACCGAGACCGACCCCTGAAGAGTCGCAACCCCCTAGCCTACACCCAGGCCAGTTACCATCTGTCCTGGACAACCTTATCCAGGGGAGCCGTCCTTATCCTGGGGATATGGTGGATTCTGCTTCCATCTGCACATCCACACGGGCAGGTTTTTAGCCATGTAAGTGCCAAAAAAATGCCACTTACACGCAGGGAGCCGTATTATTGCCACAGCATCCTCTCTCTCTCATCCCCCCAATAATCCTATTAGTGCTGCAGTGTCACTTCGGAGTTGGTCCTGGCGACAGGCACGGTTTGCTTGCTATTTGGCCCCGCTACACGTATCCCAGCAGGGATGTGGCTTGTAACTTCGTGCCCTTTTGATTATCTGCAAGCAAATCCCAGCCTCTCGCGGTGGGGCGCCGGGGCCCTGAGCCCTCCCGAGTCCGTCTGTGAGCTGACCACACGTGGCTTTGAGGGTGCGTGGGGGGCCCACGGATTGAACCCCCACGCCAAAACAGGAACAGCGGCAGAATCAGGAGAAACGTAAAGCTAGGTGCAAGCGAGCAGTGGTTAGTTATGTACCACGGGGAGCATCCTCCACTGGAGGAGACACGGCCGAGGGTCTGGCTAAGGCCCCCGCGCGTGCACAGACCTCTCCGTTTGGGCAGGGGCGGCCCGTGGATGCAAGACCCGAGTCACCCGGCCCTTTGCGGCTGCAAACTTCAGCGACAAGCGGTCAACGCCAGCCGACAAGCCAGGGAAAGCCAGGCGCCAGATGCAAGAAAGGACACACGCGGTGACTCGCAGCCGCCGAGCAACTCCGGGCCTGGGCGCATAGCGCGGCGGCGAAGGTAACGGAGGTGACCCCCACTCGGGGCGGAGGCATGGGAGGGAGGTGGTAGCCATCGCAGCCCTGAGCTGGGAGGTGACTAGCTGGGTCTCTGCGGCCGCGTGGCCATGGGGCAGTGGGCACACGACGCAGATCGCAGCCCGGCTGCCGAGACCCTCGCCCCGGGGAGAGCAAGCCTCTTTAAAACGCCCAGCACGTGCCTTGCAGGAGGCCAGGAGGGAAAAGGATGCTGGAAGCCCAGGGCTCTCCTTTCCCCTCTGCAAAGTGCCTGTCAGACAGGCCCGCCCCGGGGGGACAAGCTGGACGGACGGACGTGGCTGAGCGGAGAGATTTTCACTCCGGGCCTCCGAGAGCTCCAGGAGCGTTGACGCGTCCCCCGGCGCCCGCGCTGACAGCTCCGGCTGCTGACTCTCTGCCCTCGCAAAGCAGCGCCTTCACTTTGATCTCCTCCCAGGACTGCGGCTGCCGCTTCCCCTCCCTCCGCTGGCTCTCTCCCCGCGTCCTCCTGTTGCAATGAATTTCCCAGCAGCCGAGCGCGGCAAGGCCCCCATCTCTCCTGCCCCGCTTCGCTCGGCCCGGCGTCGCTGCACTGCCGGGGGGACACGGCGCACAGACGCGCTCCGCACGCTCAATGCGAGCCTGCCAGGTGGACGGGGAAGCCTGGCCCCCGTCCTGCCACCGCCAGCAGCATCCCCGGGTCACGGTGCAGGTGTTCAGGTGCAAATAAACGGCTGGGCTCGCCTGGGGCATCTCCAGCAGCTGCAAGTGCTACACCTCCGGAAAATACGGACGGACCCAGGCAGCGAACAAACTTCTGCCGGCGACTTCCTAAGCCAGGCCTGGCCTGCAATTCCCCGCGCAGGTCTCCAGGTCTGCGTCCCTGCCCCTGCAGTCTCCAGCCCCGCCAGACCACGTGGAGCCGGCCGGCCAGCAAGAGCAACACCTGACCGCACACCGCCGGGCGCGAGACAAGCCTCAGTTGACCACCTTTGCTAATGCGAGAGCAGCAGCTGCTTTACGGCAAAGGTGGCGGCAATTTGGCTGCCATTTCCAAGGGTCTGGGAAGCGCATGGACGAGAGCTATGGGAGACCTGGGTGTGGGAGCGCCCAGGGCCGTGGCCCGCGGCACGGCTGTTGCTATCTTTGCTGCTACTGGCACAAGCCCCGCTTTCCCTTCGCCCCAGGACCTCCATCAGCTGCTCCCCCGTGTCCGCAGGGTCTCGGGCCGCAGGCGCTGGGACTGGCGTCCCTGAGAGCATCGGTGCTCACCGTGCAGAGCAAGGCTGGATGTGCCCAGAGCTGCCCATGCTGGGTGGAGAGGTTGGTCTCTCAATGCCATCCCAGCAGGAGGCAAGGAGCCTGTCACTTCCAATCAGCCTCCAACCCCCCGAACACGGGAGCCCCTTGCACGCCTGCGGGGAGGGCACGGGGCCACGGCTCCCCAGCGCTTGCCCCCGTGCCTGGCTGCACTCGAGTGCCGGAGATCCCGGCACGCTATCGCTGCCATGTGCGCTTGCACGGAGGTGACAGGATGGGAACACAACCCACACGCTATCCAGGCACGAACACACTGTCACGGAAACATGCAAACAGATCGATGCCGCCCCCGCGGCCGCGCCGTGATCCCTTCCCCGGGGAGCTGCCATCAGAGCCAGCGGCTGGAGTCGTTCCAGCTGGCCCGCCACCGCGTCTCTACTGCCTGTCCTTTCCGCGTCTCCTCTTTCCGAGCTGGAAGAGTTCGCCTCTGCCTGCCTCCAGCCTCCTGTGAGGATACGGCTCGCTCCCCGGCAGCCCTGGAGCCTCATCCCGGCCTGCCCGGCTGCTCCCAGCAAGCCCCAGCCCCGGCCCGCTGCGCCCTCCTCAAAGAGCGGGGTCCCAGGACCCCCGTCCTAGCTGGGGCTGCTCGGGCATTTGCTTAAATGGGTTTGTGCGCATTGCTAGCGCGCTTGTATAACCCAGTTTTGATGGGAAAGGTCTCCTGAAGCCGGGAGAGGGTTCCTCATCCAAACTGGAGAGCAAAGAAAAGACCCCCTGCAACAGAGTCAGAAAGCTTCTGCTCCTTTCCAACCTCAACGTCCCCCGCTGCAGCTTGAAGCCGTGGTCCTGGCCCTCTCCCAGAGACGCCCGCCTCCATCCTCCCCAGAATCGCCCTTCGGGTACTTGGAGACTGCTCTCAAGTCTCCCCGCAGTCCGCCCTTCTCCAGACTCGGCGGGAACGTCTACACGTGCACTTTAACGCACATTAGCCTTTTTCGATGCACATTGCAGTGTTGCTACAAACGTGTTTTTTCCTTAATGCACATTAAAATAAGCTAATGCACACAAAGCATCACTTAAAAACCATGCACTTTACTTAATGTACATTAAGCCAGGCTAATGAGCATTTTCCTAGTACCTCAAAATGGAAGTACTAGATTTCATGTGCATTAACTAAACTGCATTAGCGCCCATATAGATGCAAAGAAGCCTAGCTGCTTGAGCTCTTCCTCATCAGTCCAGCCTCCCATGCCCCCGATCTTGTTTGCCCTTCAAATGGGGCCACACTATCTTGAAGCACAGGGCCCCAAACTGGAGCCAGGACCCCGGGAAGGCTTCACCCGTGCTGGACAAGGCCTCCCCACCTGCATTCCCCCGTCAGGGCCGTTTGCTGCCTGGAAGAAAGCGGGAGAGTTTGCTCCCAGCGCCAGGAGAAGTGGGAGCGCCGCCGACTCGCAGCAACCAGCTGAGAAAGCTTTTAGGGACCATCGGTGCAAAGGACCCGCGCGGATCGAAGGAGACCGGCGGTTCAGGAACGGCTTGTGTTTGCAAACACCAGTGCAGGCAATCAGGCTGCGCTCACCCCATCCGATCCCCACCTTCCTCCAGCCCTGCCCGGGGGGCTCATCGGCCTTCGCCTGCCCCCCAGACCGGGCTCCCCCGGCCTGGATCTCGCGGGAGCCGAGCCAAGCTGAGCCGGAGATGAAATATGAATGAGGTGCCGTGCCATGGCGTGTGGCGTGGCGTGTGGCGTGCTGCAGGGTGGGTTCTGATTCGATTAGCGCTGATGTTTCTTTCATGAGGGAGAGGGTTTCTCCTCTCCTGGCTGCAAACGCCGAGCTCAGTCACGGAAGCAGACGGCTGATTAACCATCCGCTGCTGCCTGCTGCTCTCGCGCCCGCCCAGGCCCTCCTGCCCCTCTGAGCAGGGCAAGAGCTGCAAATGCCACCCCGCCGGCCCCTGCTGCCGTCCTATTCCTATTGCCTCTGGTACCCGGGGGTGCCCCAAATCCAGTGCTTATTGCCAGCCTATTGCAGTCTCCAGCGCTAGCTTTGCCTCGGATAATCTTTAGCAGGAAGGAAGAGCGAGTGGTGCTTTAACTACCTCTCCAGCAGGACAGGGAAGAAGCAATTCATTTGCCTGGAGCCGGGCTTCGTCCTTGGCAGAGGGCAGGGTGCACGCTCTGGGCGTGCAACGGGACCTGCGCGGCTGCAGGGGCTGGGGAAGGAGCAATGCGGACCCTGCCCTGCCGCAGGACATGGGAGAGGAGACCGCACCAGGGACGGCACCGGGTCCTGCTTTTCCCACGTTCACGTTTCAATGTCGCGCCGCCCGTGGAGAAAAGCGAGCTGCGTGCACGAGCTGCACCGCAGGAAAGCGCCGCCTCGGCCTTGCCACCGCCCACAAAACCGTATCACAAATCTTGTGCCAACACCCAAATGCCACCCGGGGTGGTGGCAACGCCCCTGCGTCCCAAACGCGGACACCTCCTCCCGTTCGGGAGGAAAGTTTCTTGTTCCTGATTCTTTCAGTTAAAAACATCGGCTATGCAGGCAGAGGGAGCAATGTCATGCGACTTAGAGGACAAATCACGCAATCTTCAAAGCGAAATAGCTTCTAGGCAGGAAGTTAATTGAGATATATTTATAAATAATAAATACCCTCTTCTAACTCAGGTTCATCTCATAATGGAAGACGGGATGGGGGGGTGTTAGCAGTAAGGCATGGAGGAGGAGGAGGAGGAGGAGCCAGAAGGGCACGTGCTGAACCGAGTCCACACGGAGACAGGACACAACGGATCAGGCTTTATTCCATCGTGTTCAAGTCCCTGAAAATCTTTATTGCATCTATTTTGGTATCGCAGAAGCACCGGACCCCGACGACCGAGCTGCAGACAAGCCGGGCGGGGAGGAACGTTTTGGGGCACGACCAGGGGCAATGCCCAAGTCCACTCACAGACCTAATGGGTGGGAGAAAACCTGGCCCCAAGCGCCCGAGGACCGAAGCTCCCCGGACGCAGAGCCAGGTGCCAGCCACGAAGAAGCAGGTCCCGCCGTGGCCGCAGCAACGAGGCAGCTCCAGGGCAAGGCGGGCAGGGGTGGAGGGGAGCGGTGGGGCACGAAGACAAGGGCAGCCCTCACGGCACGCGTCGGCGCGCGAGCCCAAGCCCCGTCTTTTCCTCTTTGACTGGTTTCCTCTCCTCCTCCAGCCAGAATCAGCTCAGCGTCACCAGTGCCGGGCGAGACCGTGCATCACCCAGTCCGTGCCCTCCATCGTTCAGCATCTTCCCTCTTTCCTTCCGTTGTTGCTATGCTTGGCTGGTCCGAGGTCCACGGAGATTTCCCCACATCCCAGCTAGCGGCTGATCGCACGCAGGGTCAGGAGGAGCAGTCGAAAGGAAGGAACCACGCAGCCTTTTGCACGTGGACGCTCGTCTGCGTGTATTTGCACGTGTGTGTCTGAATGCATACAACATATTTTTTCCCCGTTTCAAAATGCCGAATATCTACAGTCATAAGAGTTTTCTGGGCCTAAGGCACAAGACAACCTGTCAAAAATTATCCTGAGGCTACAGAGCTAAAGATTTAAAACTCTGGACAGGTGCTTTGAAGGCGGCACGTGGACTAGCACTGAGCCCCCCGCCCCGCTCTGGACATCAGCTGTAGTTCTCCCAGGAGTTATTTGCTTATACACAATATCTCAGACAAATAGCTGCTGCTCCGTTTCTGGCTGTCTCAGTCGTCGCCGCGTGGAGCCGACTGCAGTGGGGTTTTATCCCTGCCCTTGGCATGCTCGTGGCTGCTAGACGGCCCCAGTCCAGCTTCCCCACCGGAGCTCTTCCTAGGAGCCGTCCCGCCCTCGGGTTCGTCACGCGGCGGGAGCCCCAGGCTGCACCAGTTCTCAGCTGGTGATGCCACCTTCCTTGGCGAGATACAGCAATTAAGCACAAAGCAGTTTCCCTGCATGCATGTGGCAGTTGTGACCACAGGACCGGCCTGGTCACAACTGCCACGTGCCCCCGGACCCCCTCCACGGCAGCGCCGTGGCTCCTGCCTCCCCGAGCATCCGCCCGGGTACCACTTCCAGAGCCTTCCCGCGGCTGCAGTGTTAACTCCAGCCAGGGCCGGGAGGGGGAGGGAGGGGAGGGATGGAGAATGATACTAGGACCCTGGGGAACACTTGACACGCTATTCCTCTCACGTGGAAAGCGCTTGACACGCTAGTGCTGGCACAACACGCCAGGCAGCCAGGGGTTTCTTCGACACACTCCTCCCGCCTGCCCTCCCCTCTCCTTTCTGCCCACGCACCTTAAAGATACACAGGGCTTTTCAGGTGAAGCGGGGAGCCTGGACCAGACTTGCAAACGCTCACAGGACTCTCCTGTGCCCCTCGGTGGAAGGAGGTCACGGCTGGTGCCCAGACCCCCCTCCTGCCTTCGTGCCCTGGAGGAGAGGATCCTCACTTCGCTGCCCCCGACACTGTCCCTGGCTGCAAGGCATGTGCAGCACACCCCTGGGGCAACTCCGAATGCAATGCACCGCAAGGACACCCGAGATGACGGGCACCAGGCCCTGCGCCCGGCTGGGATGGGCGAGTAGCACGGCGCAGACAGCCCCTCCGATAGGAGTCGGGACCGGAGAGAAAAATCTGGGGCCCCGGAAAGGAAACCTGGGGAGTCCCGACAGCCGCGCCTGCAATTCCTCATCCTCTGCTAGGACATTTTACATTTTTTTTGGATTTTTTTGGACGTTTCCAATGTTACAGGGAAGGAGGGAAGAAAAAATCTGTTTTAATCAGGCCCCAGCAGGAAGGCTCGCTGGCTCGCACAAGGAGAGACCTGCACGGAGCGGGCAGCAAGCGGGGGGCACAAGCTCAGGTCCCGTTTCCGAGCGTGTCGGGGCAGGTCCCTTCGTGCTGGTGCTGCGCCGGAGGGTCCAGAAAGGCCCCGCACCCCCTCTGCAGACCGCTCATCGTGCACCCCGTCCACCCCGTTTCCGCCCCAGCATTTTCCATGTTTCTTTGCATGCAGGTTTTCCATTTCTGTCGCTATTCTCCCAATCCCCCTGCTTCTGCTCGAGCCTTTTGGAGAGGGGGCCAGACCCGCAAGGAAAGGCAACCCCTTGCTTTGTATAAAGGTGTTAAGAAACCATCAAATGCTGTTTCCATTCCTCGCCCTGTCCCCACCCCAGCCCCAACTTCTCGTTTGCTGTTTGGACATCCTGGGAAACAAGCCTACGGTCTAAATTTTGAACCAGTCTGATGCATCCATGGATTGACTTGTTCCGTCCCGTGGGCCCGGCCTTGCGCTTCTCCGCCCTGCTTGGCCTCTGCCATCACCAAACCTGGGCCAGCCCCTCTCGAAAGGGCTAAATATTGTGGTTTTTAAGGTCAGGTCTTGCTCATGCACCGATAGCAAGACAGACCCCAGAGCAGAGCGAGCCAGCCTGAGCGAGAGCGGAGCGGTGCAACCCTAGCCAAGAGGACCCGGCCTGTCCAGCGCCGGCCCCTCCTGCCCTTCCCCTGGGGCCAGCTTGCCCTCGTGCTGCGCACACCACTCGCACCCCTGGGCAAGGGCCAAACCCCGCACTGCCCAGCGCACGGGACCGCGCGGCATGCACGGCAGGGAAGCACAGCCCGAGATGTGCCGTGGGACAGCCCAGGCCAGAAGCCCCTTGCAGCGGCAGAGACACAACAGGACCGTGCCGCGGGGAGCCCTCCAGACACAGCGTGCCACATCAGCTTCAACCCCCCAGCTCGGTGCATCACCCGGCGGGACATCTCCCGTGCCCAGGTGGCACAGACGCAGGCAGACGAGGCGTCTTGCTTTGGCTTTGGACTCCATCTGCTGTAGCAAAGGTGGAATATACCCGGCTTGTGCGGGGTGCCCGGAGCAGCCTGGCCCCTGGCCCTTTTTACTGGCCCAGGAGGGGGGAATAAATCAAAACGGGACTGTAGAAGCGGAGGAGGTGGCAGCTCACAGCTAAGGCAGGCAGACCCTAGCTCTAGGCCATCCAGGCTGCTCCAGGGCATTAAAAAAGTGACTTAACCTGGCTAGGATGCAATGCAGTGCCGGCCCAGGGTAACGCTGGTAATGTCCGGCAGCCCACGTGTGGCATGGCACTACTGCCCATCTGTCCACCCCGGTGCGTGCTGCATGCAATACACCTAGTGCACGTGCCAGCGTGGTACGGGCTCGCTGGGCACGAACGGGCGGGGGAAGAGGAGCGCAGGCAGGGCTGGAGGCTGCCACGAGTGCCCGGTGCCGAAGGTCTTGGTGCCCATGGCAATGAGCACATCCAGGAGCTCGGGGCAGCTCGTGCCCACGTCCAGAGCTGCGTGGCCCTGTGCTTGACCCAGCCCTGCCCCGGGCCTCCTGGCCCCGGCCACGAGGCCTTTTGGAGGAGCGGGAGGGAAGGCTGCAGCCTCTGTGGGAGGAGCGGCGAGCGCTGCCCATTTGTGTGCAAGGGAAGAGGAATCCAGCCCGGTGATTTTCTCTGGGGGGCTGAGCGCAGATCAATCTCGCCGTGTGCTGTGAAGCCTAAAGGACACCTTGAAAAGTTCTTTTCTTCTGTCAGGAAACGGCGGACGGCTCCCTCCCCGCGGCTCCTCGGGGACTTCCTGACGGGTTCCCGACAGCAAAGGGAACGTGGTCCCCAGCGGCCGCCGGGCACCGGCCTTCTTCGCCCCAGCCAGCCCCAGGTCGTGGGGCAGCGCCTGGGGACCGGACGCCGGTGAGCACCGGGCTGCCCTGGGACGCGGCTCTGCCAACGCTCCTCAATCCCTTGGGCCTGGGTCCCCCACAGCTCGTCCCTCCCCTGCAGCACCCCGCCAGCTCGCCCACGGCTCTTGCACCCCCTTCCCCCTTGACCGCTGGCCACACGCCTGTGCTCCCCAGGCCGTGGGATCCCGTGGCATCAGCAGGGCAGGATCCCCTCTGCCCCGTGGAGGGACGGGAGGCTCTTCTGCACATCCCACGTGCCGCCGACTCTGCCGAGCACGGCCCAGCCCAGCCGGTCCCGCACGGCCCGGACACCTCCCGTCCAGAAAAGCGGGGCGATGCATCGCCCTGACGCGCGGTGTCCCCAGGGCCCGGCTCCAAGGCTCCCAAGGCTCCCGACATGGCAAATGCTGATGGTTTCAATCGTCTAATGATCCCCTGGGGCACGGTCACCATCCAGCCCTGCCCAGGCGACCTCTCCGAGCCGAGCGCCTGGCATCCCTCCTGTCGGCCCCGTCTCGGGCTTCCTCCTGCGTCAGAGAGGCCCAGAGTTTGAATATAAATGTCCCATTGCCCCGCAGCGTCCTGCCGGGGCCCCTCGCTCCGATACTGTAATTTAGCACCAGGAAAACAGCCGCGTTCGGAAATTAAACATCCAAGGAGCTTTCCTTAAGCCGGGGGATTATTTCCACATCATTTGGAATTTTCTGCTCTATTAATTTCCTTCTAGTCTGTCATTTTCCTCACGTGCCCCAAGACTCCCCCGCGCTCGCCGCAGCCCACGCCGGGCACCGAGCCCGCAGGCACGGCGGACCAGCCCCGGCTGCCTTCCTGGCTCGAGCCCCGAGGGCTCTCGGGATCGCCCCGCGTTGGGCTCGGCCACGTCCCCGCCCAAGGCTGCACACCAAAGGGAGTCCCCAGCATCTCCTGGGAGTGACCCCCATGGGACCCCACGTGCGCCTCGATCCCTGCCCAGCTCCTCGGACCTTGCAAACGGGGCTCTGGAGCTCCCCGGGCTTTGCTAAGTGAAGGCACATCCGCGGGCATCCTCACATCAAGGCTGGCACCCACTTTTTCAGGGCTGCCTCAATGCACCAAGCCCAGCAAGGGCCCAGAGCCAGCTCCCCCTTTGCAAGAGCAGCACTGGGGGCTGCTGCCACCTGCCAGCCAGCCCTGGTACGGCACACGGCTCCCCGCGCTCCCGGGTCCACACTAACGATGCTGATGATGATGGCATCGCTGGGATTTCTACCCCGCACTGTCCAGGAAAGCTCAGAGCAGCTTACGGTAAATGCTGAACAGCAGGGAAGTCCCCAAGCGAGCCACCGGCACTAGAAAGATGCACACGCCATCACCCACCACCCTTCAGAGCGTGTGTAAGGGCACGGAGGGTCTCCGGCACAAGTCCCTGGAAACCCGCTAGTGCATCGAGGGCAACCGAGTCACAAGGGAGCTGGCGGCTTCGCCCACTTTTGGCAGCAGCCGTTTTTCAGGCAGGGAGGGATCCAGCTGCGCTCGGTTGCCTCGATCCACTTGCGTGCCCGATGGCAGGGCAGAGCTGCCCAGAGCCACCTCAGCCTGGGGCACTCTGGGTTTGAAACCAGCCACTCCACACGTGCTTTTAGCTTCACCTCATTAAACACAAAATCGTTAGGTTGAAGGGATGCACCACTGCAAACCCGCTCCGCTGCCCGGTCCCCAGGATCCCACCCCGCTGGCGCAGAGCATCCGCGACGCCTAGCCGAGCCTCCCCGTCCTCTCCTCTCACCCCCATCCCCGCGCAGGGGCATCCGTGCCGCCTGCCCCCTTCTCCGACCCCTTCGATCTTGGTGCCAAACAGCCACTTAGAAATTGCACGGTCCGAACCGCTGGCAAAACAACCGCTCGCAATGGCCCTTATTTAATCTCATCCAGATTGGCAGCTCCGCCATTACCGGGGCCAGCCCGCGCCGCCCGGCAGAGCTGTCACCGGAGACGGCCTGGGAAGGGGAGGAATAATAGAAGGAGCCCGCGGCAGAGCCTGACAGCACTTTCCAAACGTGTCATTTTGGAGAGAACTCGCCAGTCCCCAGTTCATCTCGCTGTCCTCTTCCACCTGCCACAGGCACGAATCAAGGTGCCGCCAGGGCAGCGCGCGCTCTCTTTGCGACGCTCAGCTCATTTGAAGGGTTCGCCTCGGGCTTGCTGTTAAGACAAAGGAGGCTCGAGCAACCTCGAAGGACTGCAACGTGGTGCTTTCCCCGGCCGAGAGCATCGCGGACGCAGGCTGATCCCCGGGAGATGGGAAACGCGGTGACCGCACAGCAGAGATGCCGACACGCTCCGCTCCCTTCGTGCCCCTCGCCCGTGCAACCCCAACTGCATCGCGCTCTCTGCATGTGCAGGCGCCCACACACCGGGGCACAGCCCGGGTGCACACGCAGCCTCCATCCACCCCTCGCCCCAAGCAATGCCACACAGTGGCTTGGAAATGAAGCTTCGTGCAGATCTGCTCCAATGCTTGCCATGCTCAGTTTAGCCCCACGGGTCCCTGGCATCAGGGGCAGAAACCCCTGGGTACCAAGAGATGCAGCTGAAAACTCAGCTAGGGCTTTAATTCAAGCTGGTGCAACCCAGGAGAAGCAGAGCTCCTTCAAGGAGTAACGGGTGCCTCCTCTGAGCCTAGGGAAGACCGCTCTTTGGGTTTCTAGGCCATGAGACCCAGGTGCCAGGGACCTACCTGGTATCCTGCAGATGCCCTCAGACATCTTCCTCGTGCCTGAAATGATGCGGCACCTGCCCTTTGCTACGGGTGGCCAGGGTCAACGGTGGAGTGATAGGGAGGGGTGCATCTACAGAGCTCCTTAAATGCACTTTTTTTATACCACACTGCTTAGCAATGCCCGTGTGCCACGATAACGAAGACATACAGGGCTCTTGGTGAGCCTTTATCCACAACAGCATCAATGCCACACACTTCTGTGCCCGCGGACCAGGAGGATGCCTGGGATGATATTGCCATCCAGACAGATCGGAGCCACTGCATCCTCCACCCAGATGAGAGACGCCGTCCTGGGCGGAGGCTAACGTCCCGAGAAGCGGTCTCCTCACCCCTGCAAGCTTTGCAGGGCAGAAGCATCGCCCCTTGCTGGCCTGCAATGCCCACGGCGTCGTTCCAGTAACTGCTATAATAACCAGTCCCCTCTCAGGTAATCACTCGCTCCGCTCAGCGACAGGCAGGGAAATGCAAGACTTCTTTAAAGAGCCAGCATGACATTAATAATGCAATATCTTCTTATCGAGAGCCAGTGCTAGGGAAGCGCAGGCTTTCTGAAGAGTATATTTAGCTGCTTCAATCCTTGTTAAATTATTATGTAGAAAGTTAAGAAATGTAATTCTGCTAATGCGTCTAGATGAGATCAAGGGTGACCAATTCCACCCTCCCCCGTAATTTTAATTAGCGGTTGGAGTCTAGCACATCTCAAAGAGATCTCCTGTATCGCCTCGGCTTTATTAATAAACAGCTGTTCTGAGAAGCATCCGTCAGAGGAAACCCGTCTGACAGGGCAACAGGCCAAGAGATGCGTGTCAGCGCCGCGGCTTCCTGCTCCTCGAGTCATAAATGCCGTGTCAAGTGCAGGCTTTGCCGACGCGCTCCAGCGTATTTAAGCACATAAGAACATCGCTTCTTTGCAACCATTTGCAGCCGTTCTTCATTGCTGCCAATTTAATTCATGCCAACCCCACCGCTGCCGAGAGCCAGCATCACGCGCACGAAGGAGCCTCACGCAGCGTCCCCCGAGCTACATGAGCAGGGACCGGGAGCCACGGGCCAGGCGCTGGTGTGACGCCACGCGGGAGGCACTGCTGCAGAGGAACGGCAGGGATTACAACGGGGGTGATAACCGTGAGAACAAGGCAAGGTCCCCGTAGGGGATGAGCGAGAGGAAGGGCAGGCAGCAAGCGGAGGCTGGGCCCAGCTGGACGAGCTGGGGACGACGCGTGCGATGCTCCCGCAAGCAGCTTCCACGCCTCGAACATCGCGACCCGGGACACGGTGCAATTCTCCCAGTTGTACAAATGCGTGAAGTGGACGTCGGCACCTCTCCCACCCTGCTCAAGGCCCTGCAAAACTCTTCGTGCAAAAGCCAAGAGGGACCTCTGCCTTTTTCCTGCTGCCTTGAGACCTGCAGGGTGGAGGATGGTGCATCACCAACGCAGAGGCAACACGGACTATCCAGGCGGGAACAGGGGGCTCAGACTTGTGCTGGGACACCCACCAGCTGGGACAGAAGAGGCCTCTCAAGTTAGGGACAGGCAGGTGTTTCACCTGGTAGAAAACCCAAGGGCAGCTTGAGACCAACACGGAGTCATTGCGGGCCCCCGCTGCAGAAAGGATGTGGGCAAGTTGGAGAGGGTCCAGTGGAGGGCAATGGAAATGGTTGTGGGGCTGGTTGAGTCTGCAGAGGAGAAGATTAAGTGGGGATTGAATAGCAGCCTGCACCTCCCTGCAGGGCGGCTGCACAGAGGATGGAGCTGGGCTGTCCTCAGTGCGGGCAGACGACAGAAGGAGCAATGGGCTCCAGTTGCAGCAAGGGACGTTGAGGTTGGATATTAGCAAAACTCTCTCACTAGGAGGGTAGTAAACCAGTGGACCAGGTTACCCAGAGAGGTGGTGCAGTCTCCACCCTTGCACGTGTTGAGGACCCAGGTAGACGAAGCCTTGGCTGGGATGCTGTAGTTGGGGCTGGTCCAGATGTGACCTCCCGAGCTCCCTCCCAACCTCGTTGTCTATTGACTCTACCCAACCACAGTGCTGGAGACATCTGGACCACCCTATTCCAATAGCAGGAGGATTTATGTGCCCAGAGCGGGGTCACAGAATCGCCCCTACCCTGAGCCGGGTATCTCGGAGTCGGTCACAGCCGCGCTCCGGCTGTCCACAAGGAGAGAGGACTTCTGCCTTCAGGCGCTGGCCAAGATCACGCAGGGACTCTAGGGCAGGAAGCCCTGGGTTCAAGTCCATGCTAACTCTTGGTCTAACATCCCCAACTACTGGACCACTGCTCCTTTCCACTCCAGCCAGCCAGATCTCCCCAAAACACATTAGTGGAGACCGCAACCATCATGTTGCAAACTCCTGCCCAAGTCCAGGAGGCAGAGGCAATCAGCACCAGTGAAACCAGCTAAATCCTGCTCCTTTTGCATTTTTTTCCTGGATCCATTGACTGACAAGGCAAATGCTTCACAGATCCCTGCCCAGGACCTAAAAAGAATAACGACCCCGGCATGGCGACTGCAACGCGCTGTGAGAGAGCAAGGCAGAGTTGCCTGGAAAGGAGCGTCTTGGAGGGCATGAACAACACAACATTGGGCGTCTGGTCAACGGGGAAAACATCAAGCCACAAACCAGGGCAGAGCTGCAGCTGCCGCGAATCCTGCCAGGATAAATTGTGTTTGCACAACCTCAATTACTTCAGTTAATTTGCAATATAATACGTGGGACTTCCCGGGGACAGCTTGCACCGCTGGGCCTGCTCCCCCTCCCTCCGGACCCAGCAGCTGAAATCCAAACCCGCGCCGCGGCGGGCGACGGCTGCGTGGGCATTCAGGATTCACACTCAAAGGAGCTGAAGCTGCCTCGTAGGGCACGAGAGCTCGGTTAGTCTGCACTTTGCTGGGGACCTCCTGATCCTTGGAGGCGGCTCTCAGGCAGCAGAAGGCACCTCCTGGCATGGATTCGCTGCATCTCTGCTCCCAGCCATGCCCCGGGGTGGGAAGGAAGCAGCTCTTCAGGGATGCCCACATGCATGCTCAGGCATGTTGTCGAGAGAGGGGGCACGTTTTGCTTTGCACCGCCGGGAACGGCCGCGGGCGTTCGCTGAAGCTGCTTGGGCGGCCTCCTCGCTCCGCCGGATTGCGTGACTTGGAAGTCGAGAGATCTGGGTCATCCCCTTGGCTCGGCTGCCAACGCATTGCCAAGTCAAGCTACCCCCCCAGCCCCGATGGCGCCTCACCTGTGCCGCATCGGCAGCCGTAACATTTATCTACTTGCAGCAGCACGGCACTTTGAGACCCAGGGCAAGGAAGATGGGCACAAAGGGATTGCTTCTCCGCCTCTCCTCCACATCAGGCATGAATGGCACAAGCCAGCTGCTGCTAACATTCATATATTTGCTGCCCAGGAGCCCGTGGCTGCAACCCAGGGTCCTTTGACTTAAAAGCCAGCCAGGCACGTGGCCCCCAACCCCCCGACTCAAACCGGACAGACTCCGTTTCCCTTGGATGCCCTTGATGTGCTTTGGCGGCTGAACCCCCTGCTCGGGGGGCGTGCTCCGCTAGCGCTCCCCTCGCTGCCGGCCCGCGGGCAGGTCCCGGCCCCTCGGAGACGCGGGCAGGTTTGCTGAGGGTGCGGTTTCCAGTTACCAGGTTTGCACAGAAAGCTGCTTCAGCCATTCTTCAAAGCAGCTCATCCGGGGGGAGCGGGAGGGGGTTCACGGCGAGGACACCCTGCCTCCCTTCTCCTCCCATTCCTCCCACAAAAACGAGACAAGTTGTTTTCAAACGAATTAAAACGAATCACCTTTGCTCGTCAGCCTCGCGTCCTCCCCCCGCCTCCCCCTTTGAAGTTGCCTGCAACATGTTGGACTGATCAAGAGTAATTTTAGAGAAAAACAGGGGGGAAAAAAATACATATATATATGCAAAACTACAGACTCAGGCCCCTGAAGACTCAAACGCTGTCGAAGAGCGCTTCTAAAGCGTGCGGGTGCGGGCGGGCTGCCTTATCTCGGAGTCGGTGCTAGCGCGGAGCCATGTAACGAGGGACTATTTCCCATCTGCTGCATAAATCTGAAGTTACTTCAGGCAGAATGAAAAATCAGAAGCTACTTCAAAGGCATTTGAGCTCCAGATCTGTGTCAAACCTCAGCTCTAAGCATTCTGTGCTGCCCTCCCATTAAAGATGAACTTTTGTACTCCGGTAGACGTCTCAAAAAGCATAAAACACAAGTTCATTTGCTTTTCAAGTCCTCCCCCTCGCTCCTTTAGTGCAGGACGAAAGAGTGAGGCTCCTTGCAAACAAACAAGTCCTTGTTTTGCCGTGGAAGTGCCTTCATCCTCCCGGTAAATAGGAGGAAGGTTTAGCAAGTCGTCGCAGGTGCAGAAAAAGCTCTGCCCCGGCGCCGAGCATCAAGAGAGGCGATGCCCCCACAATGTCAACACTGCCCCGTGCACCCCTGCCCCGGCCCCTCCCAGGCTAGGAAACACCTGCGTGGGTGCAGCATCCATCCGGCCGCGCCGGGTTCACGTTTGACGTGGGGCAATGTGAACTCAGGGTGGAAGGGAGCGCTGCCAAGATACTCAACAAGCTACATTTTGATGCATGAATCCAAATAAGAGACACATGTCTAATGACGGCAGGACTAATGAAGTGACGCCTCGAGGTGGTCTTTGCTGTATTTCTTATACTTAACATATAGCGCAGGGGCGGCCAACGGGCCTGTGTGCATGGCACGCAGCAGGCCAGGGAGGGGACAAGCAGCATGTTGGTAGATACAGCAGGGAGCAGAAAGCAGAGCAGCAGAGTGGGCAAGGGAGCGGATTGGAGTGGCTCCTGGGGAGAAAGCAAGGCTGACTCATGGCACGTTGGGCAAAAAGGTAGCCCTGCAGATATATGCTGAACATATCAATAAAGCTGTGCTTGTTTTTTGCAGTCATAGACGAGGAGGGTTGAAGGGACCCCAGGGGGTCACATCTAGTCCAGCCCCCTGCTCCAAGCAGGACCAGCCCCAACTACATCATCCCAGCCAGGGCTTTGTCTATGCAGGTCTTCAAAACCTCCAAGGATGGAGATGCCACCACCTCTCTGGGAGCCTATCCCAATGCTTCACCACCCTCCTCGGGAGAAAATTTTTTTCCTAATATCCAACTTCAACTTCCCTTGCCATTACTTGAGCTCATTGCTCCTTGTCCTGTCACTGCGACCAGCCCAGCTCCATCCTCTGTGCAACACCCTGCAGGGAGGTGAAGGCTGCTATTCAATCCCCCTCGGTCTTCTCTTCTGCACATTAGACAATCCCGGTTCCCTCAGCCTCTCCTCAGAAGCGGGATATCGTAACCCGGAATAACACAGCCCTCCTACTTCTTGTTTTAACTGGTGAAAAACAGGCGTTGTGTTGGATGCGGTGATGCTCCACTGCATCTGCAACCCCCTCGATGTGCCCGTGGACGGGGGATTGAGGGTGAACAAGTCCGGGGAGCAGGGCGAGGTGGAGAGAGACTATTCTGGAGAAAGGGCAGGACATCTGGACAAGGACCTGGAGCTTCCCAAGACTGATGGGGGGATGCTGCCAGGCACGCCGCGGGGCTGCTCCCCATGCAAGCTGCCTGTGAGAATGCTCTCCTCCTTGCTTCTCACAGCGGCCTCAAGAAACACGGACCTGGCTACGTGGTGCAGATGAGCTCCGCAGGACCGATTCCCTCCCTGTAGCCTGGACGTGGTCTCAGAGAAAGGACCCATTCAAGCCACCTGAAGGAGTGAGCTGTAGCTCAGGAAAGTGCTTTACGTCGAATCGACTTTGGTTCGCCTATAAGGTGCAAATCTACCTTGCCTTGTATTTGATGGCAGACTAATAAGGCTAATTACATCTTTATTCAACCCAGCTCATCTCTCGCAGCAGTGACCCCCACCCGCTTCCTTTATATTTCAATTCCCTTCTATTCAGGCCCCTGGCTTTCTGCAAATCCACACGCGCCCTGCCCTGCCTTCTCCCGACCTACAGTAGTGACTGTCCAGCAAGGGGATTCAGCTGGTCCCCGACCCCCGTAGCGCGTATGGGAGAGGGAAACGCACATGGCAATGGAGCAAAAACCACTTGCAAATTCCTTCCAAAACTCTTGCTCAGCATTGCCTGTAATCTAGCAAACGATGCCAGAAGCGCAGAGATCTGATCCGCAAGGGGAATATAAATGGGATAAGGAACGTACCCAGCATTATCCCGCAGAACAGCCACGATCACATATTCTGGAAGCAGAGAGTCAGGAACGCTACAGAAATGACTAAGATCTGCTTGAAATACCCGAGACGTGCTGCATCTCCAGCGGCGCAGGCGAGAAAGGGGAAGACACCGGTCTTCAAGGAGAAGGTGGCCACGTGAGCAGCGTCGCATCAGAGCCAGCACGGTCATCGCGTCCACCAGCCGCGGGGGAAGGATCAGCCAGCGGCGAGGGGCTGGGCAGACTCTGGGGAGAAATCAGGGAGAATTTAATTTTCTCATGCTGCTGGGCATGGGTGGACATTTAAATAAGCAAATACCCCAAAGTCCCACATCCACGTGGACCAGATGACAGACCACGAGTGGCCACATCCAGCCACAGCCCTAAAACCATCAAATGGCCCTTTACAATCAGCCTCAGCCAGTCTGGGTCTACAAGCCCAATGTCATACGACCGGCTCACATCAAGGCCCACGTGCCCTATATCCATCTGTTATACCTCGCCACGTTTAGATTCATTTTACATCCAACCTTAATATGGGTTTCCTCCAGGGGCAAGGTTAGTTTGCGGGATAGCGGCAGCAACCCTCAGCTAGTGTGGGCACAGGGCAAAGGAAGCAGGCACTACGGATGGGAAAGGCTGTGCTAGATGCAGTGCCAAGCGTCAAGGGTGCCCGGTGTGACCTGGGTATTTGCCCTGGCCACAGGCTCAGGCTTGGCCAAACACGTGGGCAGGTACCGACAATGCAAGGTGCTATGCCAGCCATCCTGCCCTTAGCAGGCTTCACCAAGCTGCACGGGCACAGGCACCAGGAGGGCTGTTCCAGCCCCTTCCTACCACGTGGATATGAAGGGATGGCCCCTCATCCTATAAACTCCTAATGCACCGCATCTTCTACAGCAGCCATCCTGGGCAGCCTTAGCCTGCAGCCCTCGTCCAGCCCCCTGTAGAAAGACCGGCGTCCACCAAGGTCAACAGAGAGGAAGCATAGCACAGAGCCTTGAGCGAGGGAGAAGGAGCCAGCGCTGCCTTCGATGCAGCACGAGGCCTTCCTAGACACAACCCGCAGACCTGCAGGCAAGCTCGGAGAGGGCACACAGCCCCACCGAGCCTTGCAGGGAGGGCGGCCAACAGCTCCAAGCTTTTTTGGGAGCATGCAGCATTTGCAAAAGAAAAACCAAACCAGCAAGTAGAGGGTTTTAGATGGGGTGGGAAAGCCCATGTCTGCAAATTGCTTCACGCAGGTTTTATTGTGTGTGACACTAGCAGGACCTGGCGTTCAGGTGCATGGAGGTGGGGCTCCAGCTAGCAAGGCAGCAACGGAGGATGGCCCCAACCAATGCCCAGTCTGCACCCGGAGCTGCAGGTGAGCCTGTGCCCATCGCTGCCACTGGACCCTGCCTAGGAGCGAGGAGCAATGGGTCTTGATTGATCAGCAGCAAAGGGGGATGCACACAGGAGAGAGAATTAATTAATTGTGACTTTCCCAGCCGAGAGACTCCGGTTTCTATTGATCTCAGTTTTATCTGGAGTAATAGAGACAATTAGGAGGGAACACAGCAGCAGAAGTTAATTACCAATGGAATGAAAACTGTGCCTTTCAATTTATTAAACTTTTATCAAGAAGTAACATGGCTGCGGATGCTCTAGGAGAGAAAGTAGCTTCTTCCCATCTCCTCTGCACCAGGCTGGCAGCTCCAGCACTCAGTGATCAATAAGAAATAATAAATGCATCTTTTTTCCCCTCCCCCCAGGAGGGGAAAATTTCCCACACCCCCTCGGGGGGCCAGCTAGGCATAGCCAGGACCTCATGAAAAGCCAGCATCTCATCCCCTTTTGCAATGAGAGGCTCTCTGCCCCTTGTGGCAGTGTCTAAATCCCCTGGGTTGGGATGGGTCTCGCATTGCACAAATGCAAAACGTGGTCACCACGAGGACTATGCCCCATGATCCCTGCAGGGAGGAGCAGCCTCACCTGGCTGATCACAGCAGGAAGGGAGCAGCCAGGAACCCATTAGGTGATCATCTCCAGGGGCCCCTTGTCCTACTGCAAGATGCCAGGTGCCCCCTTGATGCCAACCATAGGGTCTTGTTCCCTGGAGGGAGAACAGGCCCCTGTCTTGGTCCTATAAAAGTCAGAACTCCCACCAAAACTCCCCCCACAGTGTAGTTTCCAGCTCCAGGCACCCCTGCCATCTCCCATCGTTGCACGCAACCAGCCCTTTTCTGTCTTAGGAGAGAAATTCTGTGCATCTGATTTACACCGTGAAAAAAGCTGCTGTATGAAAGACAGCAAAAATATAGCCCTGAATGTTTCTTCAAAAGCTTCATCTGGTAACAAGCCATCAAACTGCATCCTAGCTGCTGCACGGGCACATGGAGCTACCCCAGCACACGATTTGGGGCCCAAACTGTGACCGGTTGCACACCACCCATACAACCTTCAGTACCAGCAACATTTTAGGTTCAACCTTAAGTAGTACCAGCAAGTTTGGGTCCTATAAAGCAAAATTATAAAGAAAACTCTTAACACGTACCCCTAGCAGGTCGCCTGCATACCAGTGGTGGTACCCGCACCAGACTGGGAACCACTGATTTAGAGAGAGACGCAGCCGAAGCAAACTGTTCAGCTCCCAGAAAGTCGAACTGCAGGTAAGCAGCAGAAGCCCGAGCCAGGAGATCCCCAGGCACGTCCTGTACAGAGGAGCAGGTCTCTCCTCAGCCCATGGGGATTGCAGATATGCGAATCCACGCCTCTCGCGCATGCATTATCAATCCAAGCGCTCCCATCTCATCTCACAACCCCTTCCTTAGCACCACTGGGGTCTGACCAGTTCAACAAGCGCTTGCATTGCAGTCACGTACCAAAGGGCAGTGCAAACTCTTCCCTAGTGCAGGATTGCACCTTGCACCTAGATTTGGCTGGTCGTGTGGGCGTCTATCACAGCCCAGGTGGAGGCTAGACACCTGGCGCAAACCGCCTGCAGGTGTGTGACTGCACTAGAGAAGTGCCTGGGTTTCAGCTGAGCTTGGCCGGACTGCGTGAGCCAGTCTAGCCACGGTCCCTGGTCAATACGGAGTCAAAGCTGTAGCAGCTCAGTTATGCCAGCAAAGGCAGGGTCACGTCCCCGGTGCCAAGGGGAAGCCAGCGCCTCTGCTCCAGGCAGATGTGCCCCATCCCCAGCTCGCATGGCTGCAGCCATTCAGGACCTGCTGACGTTGCTGGGAAATCACTTGCTGACTTTTCTAAGCAAACGTGCAGTTTCCAGCAGGTTTTTTCCGAGCTGCTAGATTCCTCCCGTGTTACCTGCTGCTGTCGCAGCATTTTTCTCTGCCAAGCAGCCCTTCCTGGGGGACTGGCTGGGAATTTGAGTCCTTTCAGACCCCAACAAAACCTGAGCAGCGCCTCATTTGCATTACGCTCCAGTCCCAAATTCTATCTGATTTCACTCTGATTACTTTCCCTGCTCTTGAGAGAATTAATTAATCTCCAGCTCTGCTCTGGGGTTTTGGGGGGGGTGTTTTAGATCAATAATGGGATGAAAAGAAGGGTGGTGCAGCTGTCATTAATCATCATTATATTAGCCACTCCAAAACGAGTTTGCCTTGAAAGCTGGAGTGACTGCAGAAAACAAAAGCATTTTTCTGTAGGAGAGCAGCGCCCATTTCAATGCTGGCCTAGGACCGGGCCTTACTGGACCTGCCTGGAACAGAGTGCGGGGGGTCACTGGATATTAATGGACTCTAATGGCAGTCTCCTTTCACCTGGGATTTATTGCACAACTTAATTTAGCTGTCTTAATAGTAAAGGTGTCACGAGCAGCCAGCTCTCCCCCCGCACCATGCAAGACCACCTGTCATTTTTCTCTTCTGCCCCCGTGTCCGAGCACCCTCCAGCTCTCTGCCGTGCTGCCCAGAGCTGGGCGAGGCTGCAGCATTTCCATCACTAACCGTCCATTTGCTGGGACTAGAAGTGTGCAGGCAGATCACTACTGTACAGAGACAACCATCCGCTCTCAGCTTCCAGCTGTGTTTTTGGTCTGGCACTCGAGTTCTCCCAGAGTCTCTCTCCTTCGCCATTTGTGACACCACACGATTACCGGGTTCAATTAACACAGGTGTATGTGCTTGAGAAGAGCTCTCCTGACCACCCTAAGGCAGTCGGTGCATCTACACGAGACGCTTACTGCGCATTAGCCTAATAACACTGCGCAGGCGCGTGGCGGGTAAAAACCGTGCGAATAGCCTGCTGCGCAGGTATTAGGCTAATGCACAGCAAGTGTCACAAAAAAACCCGTGAGCTGGCACTACTGCGCAGTATCTCTAATTACTATTAGTTAGGACTTTATTAAGCAAGTACTAAACTAAATGCGCAGTATCTGAGGTGGCTGGGTTTGGGGTTGTAGCTGTGTTGGTCTAAGGACATGGGCAGGCCAGGTGCTTTGGATAGATGCGATATCTTTTATTAGACCGAGTAGTTGGAAAAAAGTTCTTTGCTAGCTTTTGGGTGCAATCGCCCTTCTTCAGGCAGTATCTAAGGTGCATTAGTGAGCGTGCAGAGGCTCCCGCTGTCTCCCGGGTCCCAACTGCTGCAGGCTCCTGTAAGGGAGCATCTGTAAATTATAACTTCTATCGACACCCGCCGAGGCAGCAGCGTCCTGAAACCAATGTGAAGCTGGTCATAAGAGGGGAGGGTGGGGAGCGATTTCACCCGTGGGGCCTTGCTGTAGGGGGGTCCCGGGCCGGGCACTGACCCCGAGGCAGGAAATCCCAAGGCTGCCCTGGAACAACGGTGATCCCGGTGCCTCCGAGCAGCTTTGCGCCCAAAGGATCCCGACGCGCTTCCCAAGCGTGAACGATAGACACCGTGGAGGGGGCCGGCGTCACCCGCCGCTGAGCAGCTGCTGCCTCGACGCTGACACAGGAGCAGAATGCAATTAATAAAGCTGGAGGAGGGCCAGAAATCTGGGCAGGCTGGCCTGCCAAAAGCTGTCTCCACCTGGGCCAAGGCTGCACAG
The DNA here is from genome assembly GCF_030867095.1 of Alligator mississippiensis. Lineage (NCBI taxonomy): Eukaryota > Metazoa > Chordata > Crocodylia > Alligatoridae > Alligator > Alligator mississippiensis. The sequence continues at coordinate 1,924,869 of NC_081836.1, forward strand.
GCCACGGTACCTCGGGGAATCGGTGCTTAAAGAGAAAAGAGGCAGTTTGCACGGGGTCCTGGACGTGGGCAGGGGTAAGTGCTGCCGGTCCCCGCTCCCCTGGGTCCTGCACCCTCGGCAGAGCCCGAGGACACAGCTCTGTGCAAAGGCAGCTGTGCTGCTTCTGGTCTGGGGTAGGCGGCGGTGTCTCAGGTGCCGGAGATGTCTCAGCGAAGGCTCCCATATTGTTGTTAGCTTTAGCTTTGCTCAGATAACTCATTATTCTTCAGATCTGTGTTACAGCTGTGCCTGAAAGGCCCTTTGCAATTGCAAAAGCCATGGTAACATCAGCACCTGCAGCAAGCTCCCTGCCACAAAGAGCTCACAAAGGCTTTGAATAGACTGGGAAAAGGGGTATAGTTTAAAACAAAAACCTTGTTAAGCAGGACCATTATCGCAGGGGTTGGTGAGTATCAGAGAGATTAGAAAGCTTTTGTTCCTTCTGCTGCATGCTGTCATCTCAAAGGCCTGAGGAAGGGCAGTGATGTCCAAAAGCATCCCTGTCCCTGCACCAACCATCCACTCCGTCCCATCAAGGATATCGCCCACAAGCATCCTCGCCTCTCGCCCGTCTCCTGCACCAGCATCACCTCAGCACCGAGTCTGACAAATCTCTCTGCATGGCTTAGCCGCAGTGGGAAGCCGGGAGCCCCCCTTTGCTAATGGAGCTGCGCCCGCCTCTCCCGAACTGACATAAGCCATGTGGAAAATGGAGTGTCACATCCTATCCCCATCACTCACTCCTTGACCTTCAAACCTGCTGACAGGGGCCACCAGCCACGAGCCCGGGCAATGCATTACCAGGACATGGAGTATCCATCGTTTCATACATTGCAAGGCGGCCGGAAGAGACAGCTCTGATTATTCAATCAGATCCAGTCTGGGGAGCCTCCCGCAGTCACTCGGAGCGCCTTGGAGAGACATCGGGATGCACTTCTGTGATGGAGTATCCGCCGCATCCATCGGCAAGTTGTTCCAGTGGCAGATGGTCATCATTGCTTATTTCTTAGCCTGGATGTGTCCAGCTCCTTTCCAGCCGCTGCGCCTCGTTTTGCCTTGATGCCCCTGCTCTCAGCATCTCTCCCTCTGCAGTTATGGCAGGCCGTGGCCAAATCACCTCTTAACACAGTCTTGGACAGATTAAATGGTGCTCTTTAACTTCTGCCAGGAAGGTTTCCCATGCACAATTGTTCTCTTAGCTCTTCCCACAACCCCTTCCCAATGTTCAGCATCCTTCTTGGGGTGGAAGTTTGTCACTGGCAGACGGCGCACAAAATACATCGCATTTGGACAACCCGTGTCGTCTCACAACACCTTAGTTAGCAAGATATTTGTAAGCTCAACTCACTGAAAAAGGATGACTCCCAGGGCTAGAAGAGACACCGAGGTCTGCTGCAATCCCAGGCCAACAGCGATGTGTGCAGTCTGCAGGTTCAACCGGCGTCTCCAGCACCGTACTGATCTCTGCAGACACCACACGTGGACGTGCCGGTCTACTTCCCCTCGTCATGCTCGACAATGATGAGACGATGCACGTGGCATGTTTCAGGTCTTTCTATCACATAAGACAAACCTCTGGTTTTCAGGGATAAATCTGGGCAGTAGGTTGCCAGCTCTGTAACCAACTGCATTGCACTCCTGTTCTTGTTACTGAAAAATATGGGTGCTTGATGCTAGGAGGTGGACTTTATTCCTTGAAAACCCAAGGAAGGGATCGCAGGAGGCATCGCACAAAGAGGAGCCCTGTTTCAAGAAGACCGGCTGCCCATGCCCCTGTGCTCGAGCACACTCCCTAGGACACTGCCAGTCACCAGCATCACTGTGCCCCCCAGATTCATAGGCCATGAGGGCTGGAGGGAGCTCAGGAGGTCACATCTAGTCCAAACCCCTGCTCCAAGCAGCACCAGCCCCAACTCCATCATCCCAGCCACAGCTTCATCTTAAAAACCCTCAAAGATGGAGATGCCACCACCTTTCTGGTCCGGTGCTTCACCTCCCTCCTACTGAGAAGGTTTTTCCTATGGAAAAACATGGATCAGGACCTGCCCAGCATTAGCCAATACATATAAACCTGGCCGTGCTCCCACTGACACCGAGCCTCTTCGTTGTGTGGGACGATGAACGTTGTTGGCGCTATAGGACCTTGTGCTTTTGCTTGAAGAAATATAATGTATAGCCCTGTACGCCATAGCTGCGTTGGCTCTGCAGAGCTGAGTCTGGCCAGCAAAGGAAGGGGCACGGCGGAGAAGGAGCAGAGCTGCTGCGGGAAAAGGGGCCATGTCTCTAACCGCAGCTCCCTGCTAGGGGTTTCTCCGCTCCTCAGTTCATCCCAAGCTGCAGTGCCATGGCTGCGCTAGCTTATCGCAGCGCTATCCCAGCTCCCCTGCGCCGTCTTACATGGGAGTTAGACAGCCCGGCTCAGACTTTTGCTGGGTCTGCAGTCTCCACGTGTCCCAGCTGGCCTGCGACATTCGCTTTGGGAACGAGCTCTGATGAGACGTATAACGCAGCATCTGCTGGTAAATAGGAGAGCGGGAAACCAGGGACCTCCCAGAACCATAAACAACACAGATTTTAAGCAAGTGACCTACTTCAGGTAGCTAGGCTCCATACAGCACAGCGTGCTAATGTAAAGGAAGAAATACAGCCGGCTTTGCACCGCACAAACTCTTGTCATCCAAGCTCATCCCAGGGAAAAACAAAGCTTGGAGTCGGTCTAATCATAACCGGGCCACACGCACCCTCTGGCAGCCAAAGCTGGGCTCTCTCACAAGCAAATAAGACGTGACTAGATCGTTCTGAAAGACGTTTTTACGGAAAAATCTCTGCCGCACCATAACACAGGACCGGAGCAGAAGAGCCAATAGCGAGGTGTTTCAACCCAACCCCGTGCAGGAAACCACAGAAAATGCATGTTGAAAGGGACCTGCTCCAAGCAGGAGCAGCCCCACCGAGATCATCCCAGCCAAGGCTTTGTCCAAACAGGACCTCAAACCTCCACGGGTCTTAAAGACCTCCAAATCAGAGTGCAACAAGGACGGTGGCAACCAGAGAGCCAAGGAAGTGCTGGAGGGGAAGACCGCCCGGACAAGCAAGACGAAGATGATGCAGACTCAGACCTGAAGACAGAGGAAGGCACACAACGGGCGGGAGCGGATGAAGATAGTGGAGGCAGCCAAGGGCCTCTAGTGCTAAATTATCATTATTAGTCCACATGCGGCATCTGCTCGGCCCGCCCGAGGGCCACGCTGGTTGCGGACGGGGCACGGGCTGCCCCTCTCCCCCGCCCCGGAGCGGAGCAGGCTGCGCTGCCGCAGCTTCTGCTCAGCGGCGCGTGACCCTGGGCCCGTCTAGCAGCCCCGTTACGACCCACAACCTCCGGACGCCGGCTGCATTTGGCCCCGTCTGTGTTATACTGGAGCTGACCCGCTGGCAGAGGCGCTGGCATCGCAAAGGGCTCCAAGCCTGTGTTTGCATAATCTCCTTTCCTTAGCAAACCCCAGCTGCTGGCACCGAGCAGCTAATGCCAATTGAATTCACGGCGATTGGAGTCGTTATTACAATGAATGCGAACGCGAATTAATAACGGCACTTGGTAGGAAGGTTTTCGGCGGTCCCCTGCCTCGCTCCCGCTGCACGGCTGGCTTCGTGCGGCTGAGGATTCACGTGTCCGCGGCCTCATTTCGCGGTAATCATAGCCTTCCACTAACGGAGATTAACAGCGTGCGGGAGGGATTTGCCAGCAAAACTCGTTTCCAAATGAGTAGCTAAAAATGGCTCACAAAGGGCTATTTCCAGCTTCCCCCAGGCTCGCCCAGCCAGGGCAGCCCCAGAGCAGTCTGGGCATGGTGGCGGTGGCGGTCCATTTGAGCTATGGCAGAGAGGAGCAAGCAGGGCCTCTCGCTTACGCCCGAGCCCGCCCCGCGCTCCCAAGCCCAGGAAAGGGTCACTCTATCGGGACAGCTTTGGCCATGGAGACAAGTAGCAGCCACCGATGTGCATGTGGCTGGGCTATGGCTCCTTGCTAGAGTCTGAAATGTTGAGGGACCGGAGGGGTGTTTGCAGCTATAACACATGCTATACCCCTCTCCTGCCCTGCTCCTCTCCTGCCTTCATCCGGCAGAGCCCCCGCACCCATGCACAAGGCAGGGAGCAGCCGCCCTCAGCGACGACGCGGCTCGGCGGTGCTGGGCCCTAATAAAAATGCGGAGCAGCATTTGTTTCCCGGACCTCTGATCGGCTTACAGCGAGCTGTTGTCAAATAATTCCATAATCCCAGGTATAATAAACCTGCCCTGTCTCCTGCCTCCATCACATGAGCCGGATGCCTGCAAGGCAAGTACTTTGCATGCAGATTATCTACTTGTTCTCAACCCCGATCCAAAAGCCCATTCATTTCTCGTCTGGGTGTTAGGATGGTAGGGGTGCAGGAGACAATGCAGCGCTGGTTGTGGGCCGGCTGCAGAGCTCTGCGTGCGCACACGCGTGCACGATGCGACCCAGTCTCTGGCACGGAGAATTGCCACGAGGCTGCAGAGCATGGTCACGCCTGCTCCTGGTTTGTCCTTTTGGCCTCGTGGCATCCACGCACTCCAACTCCAGTGCTAAGCAGTTCAGGGCATCCTAGCTGTCCCCTCTTTGCTCTTTATTAAATAGCACACTTGATTTTTGCTGCTGTTTGAGTCAGACCCGTTTGCTATCAGAGCCCTCTCCAGGGCCACCTCCCCAAGGCTGCTTCTCGCCCAGCCCAGATGCCCGCCTGCCTCAGAGCCGGCACAGGGGCACCCGCTCACCACTTTGCACTTTCCAAACTGCACCCCAAGGTTAATCGGGGGAAGGCAGCGCCCCAGGGGACGGTGCATCTGTGAGCTCTCCAGCTCTGGGGTCGGGGTCTAGGATAACCAACGTGAAGCTCGCACCACTCGAGTATGGCGTGTCTGGGTTGCTCTTGCATCCGCTGCCTGAAGCAGGGGTAATGGCTGGACTCTGTGAGGCCTGATCTCTCAACCCACCCTTGCCCCGGATGCTGCAGGAACGGTCTGGGGAGACCGGTTTGAAAGCGGGAGGGGACTCAGGTGTGCTGAGCTGCTCTACCAGCTGCAAGCATTCAGAAACCATTAGCCAGACCCCAAAATTAAGACGGGCTTTTAAAAAACACAGTATTTTTTGAAAGACAAAATGTTAAAATCTTTTGTCTTTGCCTTCTTGCATCTGGGCCTTGAAAAGGCTGGCAATGCATTCAAGCTTTTCTACATGACCAGGAGTGCCCAGTATTTATTGTACTTCAGACAATAGTTGAGTCTCTCTTAGTCACGCGGCTCCGGGAGCTGGGACTTTGGGAAATGCACCACCTATGGCAAGATGTATAATTAAATCTGTGGGGATTAGTAACATCGTTCTGTTGCATCCTTTTCACATTAACTATCTGCCTGTATTCTTGGCAGTGAGTTTACTGCCAAAAGCAGCCTATTCTAAGAAATAAATGGAGTATATTATTCAGTCATTGACAGTGGAAACTTGGAACTAGGGGTAGCAGTCACCCCGTCACGGGACAGAGGCAGCACGGGATGTTGGTGACCGACCACCCAGTTCAAATCAGGAATCTGGAAGACTTGGACCATGAATAAGGAAGCAGCCCGGCTGCGTTCATGGATCGAGGTAGGGAACCCAAGACCCTGGATCAGAGGTCAGCCACCTACAACCCACGGGCCGGATCCAGCTGCACCACGGCATCTCGTGAAACCTGGACGTCTGCAGCGATTTGGCAGCAGGGAGGATCCAGTTGCACTGCGGTGGGCTGCAGGTGCATGCCAGCAATTCGGTGAGCGGGCTGCCTGGGTCCGAGCTGCATTCGTTTGACCCGCTGCTCGTCCAAGGCTGCCGAGCCCTGGCCCGTAGCCGCAGGTCCTGCTTGCTGGGTCTCCTCTCACGAACCAGCCAAGTATTTTCTTCCCCTGGTGTGGGTGCAAGCATGCCACGCGACAGCGGTATAACAGGGCACGGCCTCCGCTGTGCCTATGCATTGACGTGGAAGCTGGGCCGTGTGCGGACTGTCGAAGGAGGCAGGGCTCCTTTCCACCCGGATTAATCGCTTCCGTGAGCAATCAGGCAGCCACATGCATGTGCCTAATGGAAGAACAGTCCGCAGCGCCGAAGAAGTAGAAACGCTCTCTGCAACTGTCTAGTCTGACAGGCCCCGGACCGCCCCGTGCCTCCTGCACGCACCACACTCGGCCAGGACTCGGGCTGGAGTTTCATTCCCTGCCTGGCTGCGAGACTTACGTCTTGCACTTGCAGATGCTCTCCCCACATTCGGGTCGTTTGCACACACCGTCTCTCAGACCGTGCACAGGTCCTTGGAGGTGAAGACCAGAAAGGACCTCCTGGATATCACAGGCCATTGACTTTCACCTATCCACCCTGGTTTGGAACAGCTGTTTTATTAAGGCACACTTTCCAGAAAGGCAGCCAGGCTTGATCTAAGAGATGTCAAAAGCTAGTGAAGCCACCACCTTCCTCGGCAATCAGTATTAATCTCAGGGATGCCACATGCCATTGTCCTGTCACCATCAATAGCAGTTTTATGTTCAGGCCCATGGCATGTGTTGCAACTGGTCAGAAATTTCCTGCTGGGACCTTTTTTTCATGGGAAAAAGCCAAATCCTCAGACTTTGCTTGTCTGATCTAGTTTTGCCAAACAAAGCTAAAGACAGGCCCTGGCTCAGCAGTGGGACACCACCGGTGACAGAGCGAGCACCCGCTGTCCAGCACATGGCCCTAACAGAGGTTTCTGAGCACTTAAATGATTAAGATGAATTAGACATACTTATGCAACGTATCCAAGTTCATATCCCCAAACTGAAACCCTCTTGGGAATTAAGAGCGAGGTCATTTAAAGGGTGCCATAAAACCCCATCTTAAACTCCAATGTGTCACGTCCCGGTGGCTGCAGGTGCAAGGACCCACCGCAGAGCCACACGGCAAACTCACCTCCACAACCACCGAATCACCGTCCCCACGAAGCAGGCTCTTAGCAGGTTGTAGAGTTCAATGTGGCACCACGAGCCGGAAAGGGAAGATGCAGCCCACTGCATCATCCCAGCCAAGGCTTTGTCTACCCAGGGCTTCAAAACCTTGCTCTAAGTCATGGATCAAGAAGGCAGCATCTCCCAGGGCCCGCACAGGGCAGCGGGGGCCCTGGATGCAGGTGCACGGTGCAGCAGGGAGAGGAAGGGACTATCCGCACGGTGCAACAGGGCTGGGGTGTCCGTGCAGCATGCAACCCAGGGCACTGGTAGCTTGCCTCGGTCTAGCCCTTTGGGCATTCAGCCCCCAAAGCTGGGCAGCACTACAATACAGCACCGGTCTCACTTGAACCACCCTATTTTCTCACATTCAAGATGCACCCCCCAGAAAAGAGCTGCTGGAAATTGCGGTGCGTGTTGTGTGCAGGAAATAGGGTCAAAAACCCTTCTGCCCAGCTTCGCTTCAGTGCAGGGGACTCGGGGCTGGGCTTTGGGGGGCGGACCAGGTCCCGATTAGGACACTGACAACAAATAATTATAAAATAATGCTGGGGAATGACTTCCTCTGCACTATAATCAGACAGACAGTTCTGCAGAAAATCACCTCAATTACAGGAAAATCAGTAATTAATTATGGGCCAGGCGTTTCCCTGTCCCTCGGCGCTGCTCTGAAATTAAGAGCCTGCCGAAGTAATAAATCCCAAGCTGGCAGGTCAGTGCCGGGGCCGTCTCGGGACTACCCGACTCCAGGCCTCAACTCAGGAAGGTGCCAGATGATTTGCTTTCCCTACATATCTTCCCGTCTTGCCCCACCACACCTGGGCCATCTCCACCGGCCACACCACCGTATTCAGAGGAAGCGGGAGAGGGCCCGAGCCCCAGCATCCAGACACGCTGCCCTGATCCCATTGCACCCGCCGAGCAGACTCGCTCTCCTCTCCGCTATTCATGCCCAACACGCGTCTGCCTTTGATGTCAAACCCTCCCACCCTACAGATTTCAGTGGCAAACATCAGTGGAGGCCAATTTCCATGGCAAAGCCATCAATCCACAGCTGCTCATTACTCCAGCAAACTAATAACTAACAAATACATTAAAGCAAGGGGAAACAATCAAACAAGTTAGCTAAGGAAATGAAATAGCTGCAGGCCACGACAGTCTGGAGCAAGGAGTGGAGGCTGGGGCACGCTCCCCGCAGCAGCTCTAGGATGCCCATCAGGGCCTGAACACGTTTTAATACCAACGCGGGGCAGAGGAAGAGAGTGAGATCGGGAGCACGAAACGGCTTTAAAAAGCACTGCTTGTTTGCTGCCCTCCAGCCCACTTGGTCTGTCTAACGAGGCAGTTAGTGGAATTGCCCCAGGCAGCAAATTCAGAGTATTTTATGCACCCAGCAAAAAGTGACCATCCCAGGTCCTGCTGTTTCAGCTGGGGTCTCAGCAAGCCCTTCGGGGACACCGGAAATGTCCCAGTTTCTCCTGTTACTGACCCAAACATGGTACAAAATGCTTGTGGAAGCTCCAGCACTTCTCTGCAAGGATCTGCTTGGCCTTCACCAGGATGAACCGATGCTGTAAAGCCTGCTTGCAGGACAACAGCGAATGTTGGGAGCAAAGTTACACCCCGAGCACCTACCCCATGCTGGATCCAGCCAGCGGACCGGCCCTGTGCCACTCATCCAGCTAGAAAATTGACCACCACAGCCCTAGACAGCTTGCAGAGGGCCCGAGCAGGCAGCACGCTGCTGATTTGGGTGTATGCTACAAGCTGCCAACCTGGCCCAGACCCCACCACAATCCCATTGCATGTCCCGCTCTAAACCCGTGCTTTGCAGCCCCAAAACACTTGCAGTGCAAGCAGGATGGTCACTGTGCTCTGCTGCCAAAGGGCATACAGTCCAGCCACGGGGAGGCAATGTCTGTCTGCCACATATTGCCTTCCCCAGCTGTAAAACTGGCTTATAGCTAGGACAGGGGCAGGAGACAGCTGCAAAGGAAACCCCCACAACTGCAATGCTGGCTCACATCCGGAAAGGGGCAAGAGACAACGGGACGTGCCCGGTCACCCCACGCTGCTGGAACGGAGCTCGGGGGCCGTCGCACACCGTAGAGCCCGGGCCGTGCTCCAAGACTCAGGGGACTGGGCCGGGGGTGGGAATCGGGTCTGCGAGGGAGGGTGGAGGGTCCGGGGGCTAATTACCAGAGCTGGAAGGAGAACCTGGAGCAGCGTCTACAGGGTCAGCATCCAGACAGGCAGCAACCGAGTGACCACGGCTGAGGCGCAATCCACAGGGCAAAGTCCGAGCAACAAGCTCAGCCCGGGTCTGGAACGAGGGAGCCGATTTCTGGGAAAAGCCGAAGCCAGGGTCAGGAGCCAGGAGACCCCGAGCAAACAGGCATCCAGAGGCTGGCCAGGGCAGACCCCAGCCCCAGCTGGGACAAATGGAGAGGAGGAGCCCCCAGCACCCGGCCAGGACCCCTTGTCCCTGGGCTGGGCAGGGTTCGTTAGCTGGTGACTGGCTGCAGGTGCAGCTGCTCAGGGACCTGGCCCAGGCCAGCCCTAATCAGGGTCCCTGCCTCCACCTGGGAGCAGGCTGAGGGAGCTGTGCAGGGACTGTGGGGCTCAGCCCTAGGCAGTGTGCCTAGCTAGCGTCTCTCGCAATGCTGCTGGTACAGAAACCAGACCTGCAGCACGGTGTCCCTCTTTGAGAGTAAGTCAAAGGTTTCCCTGCTGTCGTCTCCTGCAGGAAAGGAGAGACTGCCCTGACCCAGGGAACCCCGCGTGGACCAGGACAGCTTCCAGACCACGGCCAGGCTGGTGGGACAGTGCCACGTATTGCACGATGGAAGGGACCGGGAGAGCTGGGCCGGGTTTTTCCCTCTCTCTGCGACCATCTCTCCTGCCACGGCTTGACGCTCCTAGGGCTGTCTGGGGGCTGCCATCGCCAGCCAGGCTGCCAGTCCCACACCCTGCTTTCCCAGTGAGGACATAGGGTAGGGTGGCTTCTGTAGGATTTTATGCAGAGCACATTCAAAGGCATATTTTTGGCAAACGAGAAGGTGCACATCCCCTGCTCTGACCCCAGCATCACAGCTGGGAAGCTGCCCAGAGCCTGCTAGAGAGCGCAGGTCTCGGACGCCTGGCAGCGCGGGGGTGCAGGGGCTTGCACAGCCCCACGTGGGCTAGCGTGGACGGGAGAAAAGGCCCTGGGTCTCCATGAGCCGCCTCGGGGGGAAGGAGGGGGCACACGAGGCACGGATCTGCAGAAATGAAGATGACAGGCTGCGAGGAACAGCTGCATGAAAGGCACGGGAGTGACATGCAGCAAAGTGGACTCCGGGTAAAGAGAAGGGAAGATAAAGAGATGGGAATCAAAGGCTATAAAACACAGTGAGAGGAGGGAGGGGGGAGAAATCACATCCAGCTCCTCCAAAAGCTGAGGAGTGGAGAGATGAAAGAGGAGGAAGAGCATTTGAAGGAGAAAGGGGGGAGCAGGGGGAGAGAGAGACGTGGAGGGAGGGAGCTGGTTTAGGGGCCGGGGATTAACGGGGGGGCTTCGGGGTGCTGCCATCCTGCCCAGGCCGAACGCGCTATAACGGGCGGCACGGGGCAGGGAGGAAGCTCGCCTCTGGCCTGCTCCGGGGCTGCACGAGGCCCAGGGCAAGGAAGAGGCTCCCCAGATGCAGTTGCCCCAGCCATGTAGCCCAGGACCCCTGCACTGCTGTGCCCCGCAGGCATGCGCCCATCTGCTTGCCACCCCGTCCCTAGCACCGCTTCGACCGGGTTTGCAAGGAAGGAACAGGGGGTGACCCAATGCTTTGCCCCATGGAGGACAGCCTCGCCCTGCTGCCTGCGGCGTGTGCCCCTCTGCATGGAGGTACGACCTGTCCCATGGGTGCTAACCCTGGGCGAGGCTTTTCTAGCCCAGGTACTTTGGGGCCAGGAGGTCCTTTATTGGGGCTGCCTTGGGGAAGAGGATTGCAGCAGGGATCTGGCATCCCCCGGGAGCTGAACTCTGCCCTCGCTGGGGTCAAACCAGCCGGGCCAGAATCACCCAGATGGGGACGTTTTTGTGCTTGGTGACTGGAGAAGACCCCTCGTCTCCCCTCTCGGCGCCGAAGCCTGCAGTGTCTTGTTCCTAGTCTCTCCCCTCTCCTGCCCTGTCCTGCCACTCAGGTCTCAGCGAAGAGAAGCCTACAGAAATGTTCCTGCCCTTGACCCGTTTCCAATGATAAAAGGAGGTGGAGGAGCTCATTACCCTAGCAGACCCCCCATCAGGACCCTTGCTCTGCATGCCCTCTCCTTTTCATCTCCTGCCCGTCCCTTCTCTTCAGAGTCAAATGGTGCCAGCCCCCAAGGTGAGCGGTGCGGAGAACGGGCTTGCTCGTGACACGCTGGAGCACACAGCCTGCCACGCTGACCTCCTCTCCGTGCCTGCCGGGCCCCAGGCCCTGCTCCGCAGACACGCTCTCCTCGCCCCGTGCCACTTCACCTTGTGCTACAGCTCTGTCACACGCTACCTCCAAGCAGCTCGCCGGCGTCCTGCGGCTGCTGTGTGTTCATGCATCACACAGCTCCATCTCGCCTCCGCATCAAAGGCAGCACCGCCAGATTGCCTTGCTTTTGACACTTCGCGCCTATTGTTTCACAAGCCAAGGAGCGCTGTTTCCCCAGCCGCTGTCCTGCACGTCAGAGGGTCTCCAGAGGCTCCCGCGCGAGCCCCCTCCTGCAGCACGCACCGTCTCGCAGCAGCAATGGTCTTGGCAGCACCCCAGTCCCTTTCCTTCCCCCCGGTCCCAGTCCTGTCCAGTTAGTAGCTATTAGCTCGGCAGGAGGCAATGCCACTGACTGCTCCCATCCATAGCCATAGCTAGCCTTATTCGATACCGGGGAGTTGGGCAGAGGGTGGGTGGGTGGGTAGATAGATAGATAGATAGATAGATAGATAGATAGATAGATAGATAGATAGATAGATAGATAGATAGTCCCCCTGCTTTACCTGTGGCAGGTTAGGATGTTATGTCAGCATCCTACACTGTTATGTCTTGTGCTTGTGTCAGGGTTGTGTCAGGGTGGTTTTACTAAGAGGTTAGATCATGGATTCGTTTGGGGTGATTCGAACAGGGCTGACCCGACCTCAAGCAGACGGTTGGACTAGTGACCTATGGGGGTCCCTTAGGTCCCTTCCAGCCCTACTTCTCCACGAGTCTGTGATAGCTACCTGGAGAGGTAGATGGCTAGCTAGATGGATGGATGCACAGACAGGCAGACAGACGTGTGGATGGATGGAGAGAGAATGAACTCCGGTACCCGCCGCGCTCCTCTTGCATGGGGAGAAGGGGACGGCGGTTGTGAGGGACCCCTGGAAGAGGAGGCAGGGGAGGGAGGCTGGGCGATCCAGCCGGGCTCCCACCTTTGGCGGTTCCCAGTTTTGTGGCTGAGGCAACACCGCCACCTCGTGGGTTTCCATTTCCCAGCGCCTGCCTCCTGTCTCCACTGCGCCCTGCGCAGCCCGGCCTGAAGGGCAGCAGACGAGACAACACCGTTTATTTCTGCACCACGTCCCCTACCCCAGACGCGGGTCCTCCCCAGCCCGGCAAAAGAAAGGACCGATTCTAGAAGGGAGACGGGGGGAGCGGCTGGGAGATCTTGGGGGCTAGGCTGCATTTATTGATAACGTTTTCACTCCACAGGAAATAAATCCTCCCTGGCGGCACGGACGCGACGAGCGCCCTCCGCTCCGGGAGCGACTCTTCCGATGGCAGAGCCATGGCCTGTCTCCATCACAGCTCCACGCCCTATTGCTAGTCCCCGACACCGGAGACCGCCTCGTACCCCAGGGGTTGGGCGCTGGGAAGCCTGGCAGCCCTCCCCGGCCAAGGGACTGTCCTGCAGGCCAGAGATCTGCAGAGACCCCCTAATTAACACCTCCTCCATCGCTCCTGCCTCTCCCCTTCATTCGCCTGAGTGAGTACGGTCTTCTCAGGACAGGTCCGGTTCATCGGATATACATTCCCGGTACACCCGACGGCCATTCGATCACAGTTTGTCCTGTATGAAATGAGCAGAGAACGGTAGACTGATAAAGCAGCTGCTGAGCGGCAGCTTTGAAACGGTGGTTGTTAGGGGGAAGGTAATTGCACCCCCTTCTCCTCCTGGGACGAGGGAAGCGAGTTGCGACCCCTCCAAGGAGACGTGGCACTTCAGAGACCTGGACCGAGAGCAACGCGGTGGCTTCTGCCCGGTCGGTGCTGTCAGGAGCAGGTGGCAACAGTCCCGCCCCACGTGTCACATCGGGCAGCCGGGAAGGTGAAAGCGTGCGTGGCTGGCAAGATGACCAAAGGCCGCGTGCAAACTGCTGGCAGCTCCACACTTGTGTGGCCATGGAGAAAAGGACATCCCACACAGCTCTCGCGCTCCCAGAACAGGCAGGGCTAGGGGGGGAGTTGAGACGGGCAAGGCACCCAGGCACGGAGCTGGGCCGTGGGTTTGTGCGGGGGGGCACTGCTGGGAAACCTCTGCCTGCATCTGCTGTGGCTCGGATGCTAACTTCAGGGCTTTTGCTGACCACGCTGTTCCAGCAGCTTTGTGCAAAGCAGGGAAAAGCCCCAAAAGGGGAAATGAGCAGGGAAGTGAAACCCAGCAGCTTCTGCCCTGGATCTGCAGGAGCACCCAGCGGATCTCCCCCTCCCCGCTCTCCTCTTCCTTCCTCCTCTCTGGGGAAGGCTGAGAGCCGGCAGAGCCACCTGCCTGGACAGCTCCAGCTGCTGCTTCGGGAGAGGTAAGTCGGTCTCTGCCTCCGGCCCACGCTGTCCCCAGCCCAGGGCTCCCCCGCCCCCTTTTATCCGAGGCCTCTGCGACAGGGCTGCCGACACCGCGCTGCCAACGTGCAGCTTCTCCTTGCAATCCCCGCTCTGCACCGTCTCTACTGACTGGGAAAAGCCTCTCCTGCCCCAGTCTGGCCCCCAGTTTCTCTCCTCAAGCCCAAACAGCCCTGAGAGATACGGTGCAGGGCACGTCCAGCTCAGATCTGTCCTGTGCCCCGGAGGTGGAGAGATCCTGCTCAGGTCCGGGTGGGGGTGGAGGGGTACAAGTTGGGTCTGAGCATGTGTGTGTGCATGTGCACATGTGTCTGTATGCCGTTGTGTGTGTGTAGGTCTGTGTCTACATGTCGCTGTGTGTGCAATTAGGACCCCAGCTTTGTCCGTTCACGTGTGTCTGGTTGTCCGGCCTCAGGGGTCCTTGCTCCCCCATGCTCTGCCGTCTCTGTGGGGCTGCTGGTGTCTGTGGCTGGAAGCAATGGGGTCCCAAACCTACAGCTCGCCCTGTGGGGCTCTTGTTCTTGCAGAGGCAAAATGGGTGGCAGCTTCTGGCTGGTGGCCGGCGCCCTGGCCATGATCCTGGGCACTGTCCTTCCTCAGGAGAACGTGTGCCGAGCACCAGATGGCAAAGACGGCTACCCAGGAGTCCCCGGCCTGGATGGGAGGCCAGGCCAGAAAGGTGACATTGGAGCCCCAGGTAAGACGTGAGCTGGAGCTGACGGGGCTGGGAGCACAGGTCGTCCCTGGGACTTTGTTGCTGCCCTGAGCAGAGGATCGCCTGGCCTGGCCAGCACCTCACCCGGTGGGGGAGCTGGGGGCAATGGGCCAGGATGGCTTGGAGGGGCAGGGGCATGAGCTGGGAAGGGCTTGTGGAGCAGTGTATGGCACTTAGGCCAAGGCTGGGTCATCATCCACCTGCTCTTTGTCGTCCAGGGCTGCCAGGAAGAAGGACCGGGATAAAGGGAGCCAAAGGGGATGCTGGGGAACCCGGGCTGCCTGGAAACGCAGGGGGCCAGGGCTACCGAGGCCCGAACGGCCTCCCTGGACCTGCAGGCGAGCCAGGGCAGCCCGGCACCAAGGGCCAGGTTGGCAATATCCGGGAACAGAGTCGCCCAGCCTTCTCCGCCTCCAGGAAGAGCCCGCTGTCCCGTGGGAACACCGTGATCTTCGACAACGTCATCACCGACCAGGATCGCAACTACAACGCGCAGACAGGGCGCTTCACCTGCACCGCCCCGGGCTTCTACTACTTCGCCTTCCAGGTGATCTCCAACGGGAACCTGTGTCTCAGCCTGGTCAAGGGCGGCACCAAGGTGGTCAGCTTCTGCGACGACAACAGCCGCAGCCTGCTACAGGTGAACTCGGGGGGCAGCGTGCTCAGCCTGGCGGCCCAGGACCAGGTCTGGGTTGAGAGCGACCCGCGCAACGGGAACCGGGTGTTCGACGGCGCCGAGGCCGACAGCGTCTTTAGCGGCTTCATGCTGTTCCCGCAGAGGGAGTGATGGACTGCCCCCACCCTGCTACCTAGCCCCCCTCCACGCAGCTTCATCAAGCCCCCTGCAATAGCAAGGAAACCCAGGTCTTAGCAAGAAACTGCAGCTTAGTGCCCTGGCCTGAGGGCACCACACACGTGCGTATCTGTGGGAGAGAGGAGCGTGCAAGGAGAGGGACAGGGGAGTCTGGACAGACGCCTGCTGCCCCCTCCTTGGTTGGGGGTCACCGTATAACTTAGCAGCCGAATGCGGGGCTGTGAGAAGCGTGGCCAAAGCAATGCCCGCCCACGGGGCAGCAGAGCTCAGTGCCCAGGCACACCGCATGGGGTGGGAGGATGCAAGATGCCTGCTGGGTGGGGATGCTGATGGGGAAAGGCTGAGCTCCCAAGGGCCTGTTTGGTAATATTGTGCTGCTACAAGAGGTTGTTAAAGCACCCAGCTGGGAGAGGCAAGAGGCCAGGTCCTGCTCCATCGACTTCAAGGGACCACGGCTTTGGTCCTATGTGCTTGCCATGCCTGGCAGATTCAGAGCCACGCCACCGCATGTGATGGGATGGTCGGGTGCGAGTCAGAAAGCCTCCCATGCTTAGCACTGCCCCGTTGTGGTCCTTAAAGATTTTCTTTTCTAATTGGCAAGAACCAGGGGCCATGGCATAGGGCAATGGGCAGCTAATGCTTTAAGCCACGTGGCTCAGCATCCCAGCCGTAAGGGCCACACAGGCCACGTGGGGCCCTTGGAGGACCAGCGAGCTGGTCAGCTGGCTCCACTGCTCATCCCCGTGTCAGGACTCAGCTCTGGGCTCCGGCAGACAGACATGGCAGGTGTCTTGCACTTGACCCAAGTTTTGTTCCCAAGTCTACCATGGCAAATCTAGAGTCACCCCATTAACACCAGTGGATTTACTCCAGATTTATACTGGTGGTGAGGGAGGAGACTTTTCCCTTAACCCTTCCTTGAGCGCAGAGGTATGTACGTGATAGCGCAGGATGCGGCTATGCCAGTACCCCAGGCTGTTGTCGGGCTTTCTGCCAATGTGTAGTAGCCATGAGATGGGCTCCACAGACGTGGCGATAATCCTGCACCTGCTGCAGCAGACGGCAGCCAGGATAGGACCTCGCATACTACAGCACCTGTCTCCTTTGGTACCGCCGTGTCTACCCTACCCATCTCCACACACACACGCACATGCACCTTCGTGCGCGGAGCCCTGGGATGGAGCAAGAGCCCATTTCATCCCCTGTCCCGACCTGGGTTAGACGTGCTGACCAGGTGAGACCCCCGAATGTGCTGCCTAGAGCTTCATCTCCCAGCTGGTGCTTCACAGCCATGGGTCTGAGTGCACATCTCCGTGGAAAGCGCTGTCCCTAATGTGGATGTGGTTGGTGAAAGAGGCTATACCGGGGGGGGACAGGGCAGTGACAGACATGGGCTATCTTTGCTGGGCTCAGGGGCTTGCAATCCCAGCTAGGAGCCTGGGAAGCAGCATCTAATCCTCCCGCCAGCACCCCTGCATCTCCACATCTGGCAGGCAGTGCTGATGGGCAGATGCCAGCTGCAGGACAGCAGCAGCAAGGGCCTTGCTAGGGGCCAGTGGCACACAAAACCCCTGGCAGCTGTCCTGCATCTCCCCCGTGAAAAGTGGGCATTCACATAGTACCGCACGCTGTGTCTGGGCATCGAAGGCCTCGTCCCCTTCCCTGGAGACGGCACGTTCCCTCATCACAGTGCAGGGATGCTCGTCTCTCCCCGGTGTGAGAGCAACCCACATCCTCCCTGTAGTCTGAGACACCGTGCCAGACGGGATCAGCTGCCACCAGTGCCATCGTCCAGCTGCGGCGCCTTTATTCTCTGGAAGGAACTTGCTGAAGAGGGCGACTCCCGCTGTACGAAGCCTTGCAAACGGGGAGCTGGCTCCCGGCCACTCCTGCCTTTCACACCCTTCCAGTGAGCACAGACAAATAAACGTCCCCTTGCTGGCTTGCTTTCCCATTCCAGTGTCTTGGCTCTTCTGTCCTATTCACACATCTGTGTGGCACCATCAGTGTCCCGGGCCCATTCCCAAAACCATTTCCATGTCATCCCATCTGCGTCTTGAATAGCAGCGGCCTAAAGGGCAAAGGGAGGGAGGCCTCCGGGCTCGAGCTCGCCAGTCTTTGCAGGCACTGCCCAGCCTCAGCTCCCATCCCAATACTGTCAAGCGAGTTCGTGCTCAGAGTGCACTGTCCCGGAGGAGGTCCCAGGAGCCAGTGTTTGGAGGGAGGTTTTTCCCCGGGGCGGTGTGAGGGACACCTGGGCCGGGTCTGACCTTCACGGCCCCCCACAGACAGATGTGCAGCTACAGGATGGGGACTTGGGGATGGGACCTGTTACACCGCACACAGCAGAGTCCCTGCTCCTCCCCATGGGCTGCAGCGTGGAGACAGGGCAAGAAGGCAGGTGGGCCCGGTGCAAGAGTCTCCTGGAGGAAACCCTCTTCTCCTTCGCAGCTGGAACAAAGCCATCAGCTAGCACAACGGGGCACTGGTCCGGATTGGGTCCTGCCTCAGCATGCATGGACCTGGCTCCCTTCTGCTCCAGGGCCTTTGCTCCCCCTTGTCCCAGCGACTCTCTTTCCTGGAGATAGCACCTGGATCTGTGCAGCCCTGGCTCCAGGCTGGCAGGTGGGGAGCAGGATCCGTGTGCACAGGGCAACTTCTCTAAGAGGCTAACCCATGCCAGGCTGCAGAGGGAAAAGGGTGCAGCCTGCAACTCCCTGCAGGGCGGCTGCAAAGAGGATGGAGCTGGGCTGTTCTCCGTGGGGGCAGGTGAGAGAAGGAGCAATGGGCTCAAGCTGCAGCAAGCGAGGTTGAAGCTGGATTTTAGGAAAAACTCTCTCACTAAATAAAACACTGGAACAGGTTACTCAGAGAGGCGGTGGACTCTCCATCCTTGGAGGTTTTGAAGACCTGGGTAGACAAAGCCTTGTAGTTGGGGCTGGTCCTGCTTGGAGCAGGGGCTGGACTAGATGTGACCCCCCGAGCTCTATTCAACCCTCATTCTTCCCACCCTCATTTTCCGATTCTCTGAATAACACTGGAGCCGAGCCCTTGACCACTGGCCCCTGTAGCTCGGCCCCACGGGCATCCAGCTGCAGGCAGAGCTGGGCCAGGGCAGAGGGCACTAAATCCCGGACCCTTGCGGGGCAGCAGAGCAGAGCAGTGGGAAGTTGGAAAGCCATATAACTACCTCATTCGATACCTGGGAGTACCTGGCCTCAAGCCCCTGCCTCGGGCCACCTGGCTGTTTGCCTGGGGTCCCTGCCAGGCAGGCGGCTTGCCCTCTCCAGGGAGGGCTGGGCTGCAGCTGGCCAGAGTGGCAACGAAAGGCACGAGGCCGGGGGAGCGTAACGCCCATCGAGAGCCCCCACACCACCCCTGCAGTGGGCTGGGTGGCCCCAGCGGTCCCAGGTTTCCAAGAAGTGCTGTTGGGACATCACCTCCCGGCAGTCTGTAGGGTCGTGTCCTCTCGCGGCTGCCACAGGGCCCCCGTTTTTGCCCTGTGCAGGGGGGAGGGCTGAGAAGGGCCCAACCTCAAGGAAAGTGCTTGCTCCGAAGAAACAGGCAGGCAAGGGGGAAGTAAAACTCGGCTGGGGTCCCAGCGAGCGGCTGCTCCTCCCCGCGGGCCTGCTCCTGCCTGCAGCTGGCCACTAACTTCCTCCTTGCAGCGGCAGAGCCTTGCACGGCACGGCACGGCACGGCACGCTGCCCAGCAGCCCGCGGCACACCCAGCTCCCTGCAGTGCCG
This sequence comes from Alligator mississippiensis, assembly GCF_030867095.1. Classification (NCBI taxonomy): domain Eukaryota; kingdom Metazoa; phylum Chordata; order Crocodylia; family Alligatoridae; genus Alligator; species Alligator mississippiensis. The sequence continues at coordinate 1,944,030 of NC_081836.1, forward strand.
GACCGCACAGGTAAGAGGTGGGCAGGGCGGCTCCAGCCGGGGTATTCCCTGCACTCCCGCTGGCTCCTTTTGTGCGGGGCATTGCCTTGACCGTGGGCCCCGAGCGTGGCTGTGCATGGCTGCTTTTGGCTGGTCTTCAGCAGGAAGATGCCTGGCGTGGCCAGTGCTCCGGTCGCAGGCTCCGGGCAAGGGGCTTGCTCCACCTCAGGCTTTCCGTGCATGGCTCAGCCCAAGCACGTGGGGTGGCAAGCCCCCTGAGGAGGCTACTGGGGGGCAAGGGGCTGGCTGGCGGTCCTCTACACACAGATGGGGGCACCCACAGAGCCGTGCAGGACCGGGATGGTGTCCTGGACCGATGCTTGTTATGCCCCTGGCATTAAAAGGAGTCTCCGACCACTGCGTTGGTACCAGGAGGACCAGCTCTGTGACCCCAAGGTCAATGCCGCCGGCGGCCTCAGCTCTACTGCCACTGCGGGACCAGACCCGCTGCCCCCAGGGTCCTGGCAGGGCTTTGTGGGGTGCAGCACAGCACGCCCACAAAGCCCCAGCACACCCACAGCACAGCGGGGCAAGGGTGCTCTGGCTAGGGAAGGCTCAGGCCTAGGGTCTTGGGATCCCGGGATGCACGACGCGGCCCGCAGCAGTCGCTGCACCCCTCTCCGCAGCCAGACCAGCCCCCCCAGCCTCTTCCACATTGCATGCCCAGGAAGTTGAGGTGACAGGAGGGAAGGGGCTGCAGAGATGGGCAAGAGATCTTCCCAAGGGAGGCCCTTCTCTGGCTGACAGCAGGGAGCCTTGGCGGAGCATCTCCCTGCCACGTCCCCAGCCTACCTGTGCCTCCGCTGCCCTGCACCCCAGCACCCATCTTCTTTCCACTTTACAGGATCAATATGGGTAAGGGTCTCTGGGACGCCCTGGGCCTGGGCTTGGCCCTTCTCCTCCTGGCTCGGGAGATGGCAGTGGAAGCGGAGGCTCCCCACAACTGCTATGGGACCCCTGGGCTGCCTGGCAATCCTGGCATGCCAGGCAAGGATGGCAGAGATGGACAGAAAGGAGCCAAAGGCGAGCCAGGTAAGTGCCCCATGGCAAAACTCACCCCATGAGGGCCAGGAGCACCTGGGAGAGCCTCAGCGGCTGTTTGAGGTGACAGATCTCAGCAGGGGTGGTCTGTACCCCTCCGGTCGGACACACTCGGAGGGACAAAGCCCAGGGCCAGAGGAGGGGGCAATCCTGCCGCCCAGGGCTCCCATGCACGGGGCAGGCACGGTCGGAGCAGCTCCAGCAACTCCATGCCAGGTCCTTCCTGGAGCGGCCCAGCAGCTGCAACGAGGCGCGCTCAGTGCCCGGGCGCTGGACCGGAGCCGGGCGGGTTATCTGCCTTTTGCAGACCCGGGAGCAGTAGGGAGCTGTCCCAGTGCACGGAGCAGACAGGGCCTTTCCTCTGGTCCTGCTGCTTGGTCCTAACCGAGTCCTCTGGACCCCACAGGCATCCCAGCCATTCCCGGGACCCAGGGGTCCAAGGGGCAGAAAGGAGACCCTGGCATCCCTGGCCTGCCTGGGAAGACTGGTCCCATGGGCCCCGCTGGCACCCCGGGAGACCCCGGGGAACCGGGCTTGGGTGGAGAGCCTGGCGATCCTGGCAGCTACCGGCAGAGGCACCAGGCAGCATTCTCCGTGACCCGGCAAACACCCCAGCACCCGGCCAAGAACACCCCCGTGATCTTCAACCGCGTCATCACCGACATCAGCAACGACTACAGTACCACCACTGGCAAGTTCACCTGCCGGGTGCCAGGCGTCTACTTCTTCACCTTCCATGCCTCCCTCACTGCCAACCTCTGCGTCATCATGTACAAGAACAGGGAGAAGGTGGCCAGCTTCTGCGACCACATCTCCAACAGCAAGCAAGTCAGCTCCGGAGGCATCCTCCTGAAAATGGAGGTTGGGCACCAAACGTGGCTGGCCGTCAACGACTACAATGGCATGGTGGGCATTGGTGGCTCTGACAGCGTCTTCTCTGGCTTCCTGCTCTTTCCAGACTAGGTGGCTTGGACGAGCCTGGGCAGATGCTGGCTGACTGCAAACATGCCAGCCTCTTTGCCTTGCAATGCACCCCTTGGCTCGCACCCTGCCCCGCGCTGACTTGGAAGTGGACCCAGGTCTCTGCTCAGGTTTCTACCCAGGGCCTGGCAGCCTCCGGGAAGGGCTCAGAGCCCTGCATGCTCCCAGAACAATCCTGCCCAAATGCAGAAACAAGCCAAGGCCCTGGGGTTGGAGCGTGTGTAGCTCAAGGGCCGTCAGGTGTGACACATGGGCCCTGCCTAGCAAGAAGCCAGCCCATAAAAGCTCCCTTGCTACTGCTAAACCCAGCCACACCTAATTACTACTGTGCTCTTTGCATTCATTAACCCCCTTTCTTTCAAGCGCTGAAGTCACCCCGGGGTCTCTCCACTTAACCGAGAGGGTCACAGACTACGACCAGATGCGGCCTGGGGGGAACTGGAGGGGAAACTTTTTCCTGTAGTTCATCTGCGCAAGCGCTGAATAAATCCTTTTCTGCACCAGGCAGTTGCTATCTTGTGTTTGTCTGAGCCCAGCGTGTGTGTGTGCATGTGCACATGTTATGTGTGCATACGCACGTTTGTGCGCATGCGGTGGCACCAGTGTCCACAGCCTGTGGTTGAAGGGGTGGGTGGGCACAAGTGGGGGAGACCGCCTTGTTTCAAAGCCAAAAACAGCGCAGCTGAGGGCGGGCAGGACAGCGGTGCAGCCTGGAACAGGCCAGTTCCTCGGCTGGGAGCTCAGACTGGAAATCCAAGAAAAAAAGCTATATTTGAGGTCAAACCAAACCCATTTCTTTGTCCTGAATTTTTGGCAAATCAAAACCTATTTGTTTCGGGTGGAAGAAAACTTTCACTCAACCTAAAGCGAATTGTTTCACGTTCAGGATTATAGATATATATATATATTTTAAATAAAAATACAGAGCTGGATTCTCAAGGGCACGTGACCAAGGGGACCCAGGACAAGTCTGGCTGACCTGGTTTAGAAACAAGTAGTGAGCACAGCCAATGCGATGTATCCCCAATCATTTGGGGCAGATTTTCCCTCTGGAGGACTCGGTGCTCTCCAGGATGAGCTGCTCTCAGCCTTTCCTACTGATGCTGTTTCATCTTGTATAAAATAATCATTAGTTGAGAGAGCAGAGCCCAGATGTCCCACTGGCCAGGCACGTGCCCTCACTCCGTATCTAGCCCACAAAACCTCTCACCGTTCGGTATTAAGTAGAACAGGTTCAGAGAGAGAGATGCCTCCCTTCGGGCACTGCACGGGGGCAACTGAGCTCAACCCCCTGCTGCGAAACAGAGGCACCCGGTCCTCGTGCAGGTGAAGAGCATCCCTACCCAGCAGCAGCACAAAGGATGTTGCTCCCTTGTTTCTTCACCTGGAGCCATTCCCCAAACTGGACCCAAACTAGCAGTCCTAGGGGAGCCAACACTGCATTTTTCAGCCGTTTGCCAAAAGAAAATAATATTCCCCCAGGTCTATACATCTGCTTGACTTCAGACTAGCCCGGCTAACGCCATCTCTGCCCTCCTGCGCACAGCGAGAGGCCGGGAGGAAGGATGAGCTAACACAGAGCCGGAGGGGGGACGTTCATTGTGGTCCCTGGGCTGCTTCCCTGCACCCACTGCCGGGCTCTCGGCCTCCCCCCAGCCCAAAGACCCTGAGCATGGCGGAGGGTGCGCACTCAGTGCTGCGTGTGACAAGGTAGGCATGGCTCCTACTGGGAAGAGGAGCTGGTGGCTGTCTCAGACAGCAAGAAGAGCAGGTAACATGAGAAAGCATAAGAAACATGAGAAAGCGCAGGCAGCGTTTTAGGAAGTGAAACAGCCGGTCCCACCAGCCTGCCGCTGTGGTCCGGCGTGCAGCCGTGGCTGAACACGGACTGGCTGCAACATCACGGAGCTGACCCGTGAAGGACCGACCCGCTGATGCCACAGCGGCTCTGTCCTTACTGTTTTGTCAGATTTGGGCTCTTTTATCCATGCAACAGAAGGATAAATCTGGATTTTACCCTGGGGCTTCTTGGTGCAGAACAGCCTGGTCCCTTGTCTGAGGGCTCCTTGTAACCCTAACAGCATGCCGTGGTGGGAAAGGGTGGACGGTGGGGCCACGAGCTGGCAGCACACGGAGGGGACAGCCCAGGGCATTTCCTGGCCACGTGTTGCTCCGGGCAGGGGCCCAAACCCGTGCACGAAGGATGCTGAGCAGCCACGTGAGCACGGGGTGCTCTGCTGAGCCTGCAGAAAGCACTTGCGGCCCACTGGGAATGACAGAGGAAGCGAAAGTGTCTGTGCAGGGGGGACAGGAACTAAAGATAAAAAAGGGATGTGAACAGGCCCTGTCCCAACGCTCAGGCCTTCCCGCTTGCAGCAAACTTCCTCTTCCCCCCTCCCCATTTCCAAGCAGGAGGGTGACGCCTCCCGTGCCCGGCTCCCCGTCAGTGCTGCAGACGGCGCAAGGTAAGTGCCGGACCCCTCACAGCATGCTCCAAGAGCCAAGAGAGAGCCGTGTGCTTGGAAGCCACAAGGCTACGTGGAGCCATCTCCCTACGGGGCTGCACGGGGGGGCCAGGACACTGTGTCCCCACAACTGGCCTCGAAGGCACACGCTGTGCCCAGTGGGTCCCGCCTGGCACTGGGCAGGGTGGTCCTCAATGCGGTGGGTGTCTGATCAGATGAGAGGACGCTGCCCTACCAAGGGCCAGCCTTTTAGAGGGGCAGCCTGTCGTGCCGCAGTGTTTTGGGGTCCGGCGGGTGCCGGGATCTTGTGCAGTAGGAACAGGAGATACCTATTGCATCCCGTCGGTGCGTCCGGTCACACGTGGGAGGGAGGTGCTGGAGCTGGGGGGGCACGACGGCAGATTTGGGTTGCATAGTAGGGAAGTGTAAAGCCCTGGGACAGCCGGGCTGGAAGAAATGTGCAAGTCACATCACCGGAGGTTTCTGAGCCAGAGGCGGTTTGCACGCCCTGAATCCTGCCTCCGAGCAGGGAGCGGGCGAGCTGACTTCGGTGATTTCCGCAGCGGAGGGAGCTCACGGGGCTCAGGGAGGCCGAGCGCGAGAGACGGCAAAGCAGAGCTGTGTGCTCAGCTGCGTGCCCCGATGACAAGGCTCATTAGACGGTGGATCCTCCTCGGGGCAGCCCTGGGCCCAGGCAGCGAGAGGGGCTTGTCTTTTAGGTTCACAAGGGCTGAATTCTGCTTCCACTTACGTCGGTGTGAACTCAGAGCAGTTCCTGTACAGCCGCTGTAGTTGCTGAAGGTGTAAATCTGAGAAGGAGCTGGCGCTAAAGGTTGTGGGTGCCTGAGTAAGCAAGGGAGCTCTCCTCCACCCGGCAGCCCCGGTGTCACTGGAGCCCAGGGCGGTGGGAGCCACGGACGGCACCGGTCTGAGCCGTGCCGGGGAGAGCAGTGCTGGGCTTTCCCCTCCTGCTCTCTGCTCTGCAGAGCCAACGTGGCACAAGAAGAGGGCTCTGCTGCCTCGTCTCCTCTCCCTCCGGCACCCAGGCTGCAGAACAGCTCTGTCTGTCTGCCTAAATGTCACTGGGGCCCGAGCTCGGAGACCTCGACTTGCCGAGCGAGTGAGAGTCCTCTCCTGCATACGAGGTACACCTCCCTCTGCAGCGGGGCGATTGCACCCTGCTTCCCTTCCCAGAGCACATCCTCCCCTGACATTTCCCTGGATTTCCTCGTGGCACCGCACACACAACTTCCAGGGCAGACATCGCACAGGACAGAGCAGTCCTCAGCACTCGGATCAGCACATTTTACAGCCTTCCTACAGCCCCTGTAACTCTGCTGTGTCCTTTTGCCTTCCAGCACCGCAGCCAACATGCAGGCAGTGTGGGTGATGCTCATCTGCCTGGCTGCAATGCCAGGGGCCAGTGCCAGTACCTGCAAGGGCATTGCAGCAATCCCAGGACTCCCCGGTGTGCCGGGACGGCCCGGCTCCAATGGCAGAGATGGCGAGAACGGCCATAAGGGAGAGAGAGGTAAGACGCAGGCCGGGGACCTGTTGGCTGTATTGCAACCTTGTGCAAGGGCAGCTTCGGTGTGAAGTGCAAGGCCAGGCATTCACCCCCTGGACAGGCCCTGCTGCTGGGACTGGCGTTAGCAGCTCCCAGCCTGGATGCTCTTTGGTTAGCAGGCAGCTTGCAGCTTCCAGTAAAGGACCTGGCCCATCATAGGGACAAGGAATGACACCCCCAGCTCCGCTCTGGGGAGATCACCAGGAGGTGGGGATGAGAGAGGCAGGGAAGTGGGGAGTCTGAGAAGAGCTGCCTGATAGCGGGGAATGGATGCAGGTCACCGGACACAGGGGATGCAAGGAGCCAAGGGCAAGAAGAGCAGCTACATAACCGTGGCAGACAGGGTGGCCGTGGGAGGGCCAGGAGGGGTCCGTGGCGTGTGTGCTGGGGTTGCAGGAGTGGCTGCACTAGTGGCCAGTTTAAGGGGAAATGCTGATGTAAAGCGGGCCGAGAGTGTGCCTGGCCCAATCCCCTCCTAGCAAGTGGCTGTGGACCATGACAAGACCTTGGGGGTCGTCTCACACCTTGGCAGGTAAAGGGTGATATGAAGCTACCAGCTATCGTGGGTCTTCTACTCACGGTTCCCGTTTCCTCGCTCCCCAGGTCCGCCCGGCCAGACGGAGGATCAAGCGGAGCTGGGGGAGAAAGGAGACCCAGGACTCCCAGGCTTCCCTGGGAAAGTCGGCCCCAAGGGCCCTGCCGGTTCTAGGGGTGCTCCGGGCCCCAGAGGTGCCCCTGGACGCAAGGGCGAATCCGGGGACTACAAGACATCCCTCAAATCGGCCTTCTCAGCTTCCAGGACCATTAACATGCTCCCCCGCCGGGACCAGCCCATCCGCTTCGACCGCGTCATCACCAACGAGAACGGCCACTACGAGAACAGGTACGGCCGCTTCACCTGCAAGATCCCGGGGCTCTACTACTTCACCTACCACGCCACGTCCAGGGGCAACCTCTGCGTCAACATCAAGAAGGGCAAAGGGAACCGGGGGGAGAAGGTGGTGACCTTCTGCGACTACGTGCACAACACCTACCAGGTCACCACGGGCGGCGTGGTGCTGAAGGTGAAAGCAGACGAGTCCGTCTGGCTGGAGCCCACCGAGAAAAACTCCCTGGTGGGAATCGAAGGGGCCGACAGCATCTTTTCGGGGTTCCTGCTCTTCCCCGACAACTAGCAGCCCCGGGAGGGTCAGTCGTGGGCTCCCCATGGCATATGCATCAGCCAAACTATCTGCTCTGCAGCCTGCTAAGACCCTGCCGGGCACCGCGCAGGCTGGAGACCCAGGCTGTGCTCCGAGCTGCGCGGGGTGCTCCGTTTGCCAGGCCCATTGCACCAGGCTCTGCATCGTGTTGTGTTGTGCACCCGTCTCACTGCTTGGACTTGCTCCTGGCTCATCCTCTGCTTCAGCAAGCAGCTTCACAGCAGCGATTGTGGAAACCACCGCCCCAGGAGAGCTATTGCAGAGTCTCAGTGCAATGCCCGCGACTCCTGAGGTGGTTCATCCTCTCAGCCCATCTCGAGGGGACCAGTGGGCACTGTGCAGTGGACTGCATCATTTGTTGGGGAGGGGTGGCCCACTCGGCTGTGCCGGCTGCTTTTTCCGCTATAGCGCCTTGCTGATGCTTGCATGCTTGCAGCCACGGCGGTGTGCTTCCGGTCAGACTCCCCTGAGCTCCTGCCTGGCACGGTGCTTCAAAGCAAGCCCTCTGCATAATGCTGACCTTTGCAGTGCAGAAATGCCACCTTCCTTGACCAAGGTCAAGGCGTCTCTGGCCTGGAGCCAGCCTGGGCAGTGCTGTGAGAGGCTCGTTCTCCAGTCCAGAGAAGGATTCTCCACCCCTCCTCAGCCTGCAGCTTTCATTTGGCTTCTTCTTGCTCCTGGCAGATGCTACCCTTTCAAATAAGGAAAACCAGTAACAGCGAAGGGTCCCAGAAGGTCTAGCCAGGTGGGAGTCCTTCTGGCAATGGGGATTACCCATCATGAATGCCAGTGTGAAAGTCATGGGACAGTAGGAAAAGACCACACCATCAGAGCCCGTGGTGGACATTTAGAGGCCCCCTCCATCCCCTGCCTCTCTGGACGTAGCGAGACCTGGCTGTGATGTACTCAGGCCTTTGCGCTGCAGGGCAGTGATGTGAACAGGTGTAAGGCGCAGTCCCCAGGAGGGACCAAGCCCGGGAACAACGTGGGACTGGGACTCGGAAAGATCTGGATTTTGCTTATCAGCTGATCCTGAGGATGCTGAATGAAGCGGGCCTGACACCGTGCGGCTCCCTGCCGCAGCCGGCAGGAGAGAGGAAGTCTCCGGCTCTGCCACGTCCGTGAGGACACAAGTAGGCCCTGGCCAGCACGGTGCTGGGTCCCTGCTGTCTTCTTGCAGCTGGTGCTGCTGTCCCGGGGGTTGCGCATGCTAACGTGGGTCTCATTCTTTGCCAGGGCCCCTGCTGAGCAAAGCTAGTCAATAAATGCAATGTTTGCTATTGATTTTGTTGTTCTATTTTAGCGAGCAGGTTGCCTGACAGTGCGTCGGCTGTGATCTGTGGGCACCAGTGGGGAGGGGAAGTCCTGGACAGCCTCTAGCACCTGGCTTAGTCAACAGAGATGTGACTGCACCCACGGGGCGACTGCCCACCTTCTCAAGCAACAGACCTAGCCTCTGCCTCCCTTTTGGCTCCTCTTCACCCCTCTGGGTCCTTGGCTGGGGTCTGCAGCCTTGGGAGACAGCAGGGAGCTTGAGATGTGCTCCTGCCCTGCTGAGATGGGCCCGGACAGCCCCGGCACCTGCTGTTTCTTGGTGCAACTGGGGCTGCAAACATAGCCCCCCTCCTCCCCAGCAGGACACGGGGAAATCCAGCTTCGGGGGACAGACGTCTCTGAGGCAAACAATGAACAGACCTAACACCGCCTAAAACACAGGTTCCCGACCTCGCCGCACGTCAGAACGAGACCTTGCCGACTAGGTCCCTCGAGGCTGGGGGAGGGCAGTAGACGGGAGCCATCCCCATATGCCCTTTGGTGATCACAGGGCTTGGCTTGGTCTGGGATTGGGGAGCTGTGTGAAGCTGTTTGTGCTGAAATAGGTCTGGACCTTTATAAGCTGGATGCTGGGGACTGAGAGCATAGATCCAACTCCTCAGGCACGGATCTGGTTTGCTCAGTTACCGATAGATAGATAGATAGATAGATAGATAGATAGATAGATAGATAGATAGATAGATAGATAGATAGATAGATAGATAGATAGATAGATAGATAGATGATTTTCTCTCTCTGCAGCAATGTGAGGTTACCCTAACACAACCTAGGAACCATGACCCAGAGTTAACCCTTGCCTGAAGTGAAGTAACTTTAAGATGCTGGGAGTGCACGAAGCAAGAGCCAACAAGCCTCAGCTTGCATTTTAAGTGCCTTTAGTGTAATCCAAGACAAGTGCAATGAATAAATTCACTCTTAGGCGAAAGCTGGAAGGCTCCAGCGTAGATCTCAGCCGTGTACCAGCAGGTGACACCAGAGAGTCAGTCTGGAGGCTGCTCCGCTCCATCCATCCCTGCACAGAAGGGATGACGGGCTGTAGCCTGGGCCCGTGCAGAGCGTTTCACACCCAGCAGCTTTGCCGTGCCCTTGGCCAGGCTCTACAAGGCAAGGAGCTGTCGCCCATCTGAGAGACGGGCTCTCAGGAGGTGAGGTAGGAGGTGGGACACCATGCAGAGAGCTTGCTTCACGGCAGCGCGGCCACGCACAGCCCACACAGATGTGCACTCGGTCACTTCCCAGGATCCGCCGAGTCCTGCTCATCTGCTTGGGCCAAAGCCTTGATGGCGGACACCTGGATTTGATTTAGCAATGACACAAAGCAACCTCCATCTACCTAGTGCCCGGTCCCCTCACCTGCCAGGGACAGCCTGCTGGTTAGCCTTCTAGATGGGCTGCAGGTTCTCTCAGGTGGCAACAAGACGGAGATGGGGTGGCAGGCGGACTGCAAACGGGTGGGGTTTTGGGGTGAGGATAAATCCAAGGAGTGGGAGCGATCGGCAGGGGATCTCAGGGGCTCAGGCCATGCCTACCTCCCCCAGAGGAGATTGAATAGGTGCTTCTCTGTCTTCCCAAGGCACGAGGCTGCAAGGTCGACAAAAGCCAGACGCCTCCCTGGTGCTCCCTGGGCCCGGGCTGCTGCCCTGCGCATGTACAAGTCACTGGATCAGTGGGATGGAGTCGAGTTCAGCGGGGAAGGCGCTGGTATCCAGGAGCAAGGCACAGGCTACCACAGACCTGTCGTCCAGACCCACTTCTAGCCAAGCCTGTTAGAAACCCCCTGGCAGGCCCAGCAAAGCTATGTGTTTTAAAGCCTCTTCCCCTCCCAAACCTCTGCTCCCCAGGGACAAATGCAGCGTGCCAGTAGTGCACCTTGCGTGGGACGCTCCATCCAGGTCTGGGGTCACATTCGATCCGAACAGGAGAAAAAGAAAAAAACCCTTGCCCTAAACCTGGTGGCTGGGGCTGTAATGGGAGCAGGAGCCATCTGTGGCTCTGAGCCGCTTGCACTTTGAACAGGGAGGATTTCTTTTTCTCTGGACAGACCCAAATACCTGCTGCTGCTCCAGTCTGTGTCCTGCTTTCTGGTCCAAAGGGAATCACTGCTCTGCCTGTCCCCCTTACGTGCGTATGCCAACGGCATCCGGGGCAGCAGTGCTAGGAGCGCTGGCAGCTGATGGAGGGCAGTGATTCTTCCCTCTATTCAGCACTGGGGAGGCCACATCTGGAGTCCCGTGTCCAGCTGTGCCCCCCACTACAGAAAGGATGTGGACAAGATGGAGAGTCCAGCGGAGGGCGATGAAGATGGTTGGGGGCTGGGGGACAGGACTGGGGAGGAGAGGATTTGATAGCAGCCTTCAGCTCCCTGCAGGGCGGCTGCAAAGAGGATGGAGCTGGGCTGGTCTCAGTGGGGCAGGAGCAGGACAAGGAGCAATGGGCTCCAGCTGCAGCAAGGGAAGTTGAGGTTGGATATTAGGAAAAGCTCTCTCGTGAGGAGGTGATGAAGCACTGGACCAAGCTACACACAGAGGCTGTAGGATCTCCATCCTTGGAGGTGATTAAGACCCAGGTAGACAAAGCCTTGGCTGGGATGATGTAGTCGGGGCTGGTCCTGCCTGGAGCAGGGGGTGGACTAGATGTGACCTCCTGAGCTCCCTTCAACCCTCATTTTCTGTGATGTCCTGTGAGTCTCAGATGCACGCCCGTGGCTGCTCGGGGCCGGCCACGACGAGGTTAACTCCCAGCCCTGTCTGTTGCTCTGCCTCCTTATGAGGAACAGACTTTGCAGGGCTGCAGAAAGGTTCTTTCTTTCCTCCGCGGATCTCTGGGAATGAAAAGTCTGTGTTCCAGATATTAAATTACTCATAAAATATTCGGCCTGTCCCTGAGGCGGCTCGGCAGCCCTCCCAGCCCCCGCCGACCCCTCAGACAGGCTGCCGATGTGCATCTGCATGTCACCTCCTGCTACAAGGTCAATCTCTCCCATTTAAAGCGGCAACGGTGGAAAGCAAACCAGATTTCAGCTGGAATTAGCTTCAAATGGAGCATTCAGGGGACTCACGCTGGGGGAAAAAAAGACTACGGGAGAGGAAAACCAGCTGGAAGGATGCATATGGGGTCGAGGGCTCCCGCTTTCACGCTCCGGCTGACCCCCGATAGCCGGACACGGGGCTGGGAACCCAAGGCTGTGCCTTTGCGGCTGGGACGGTGCTGAGCATCACTGAGCCCGTCGTGCTGAGCACGTGCAGGGGTTTGCCCCGCGCCTCGCTGGCTCTGCCAGGCCTCTCGCTGCAGGACCCGTGCGTGGCGGGTTTCTCCGGCTGGCCGGCGGGGCTGGCAGGACCATCTGTGACCTAGAATCCTGCACGGCGGCGGGGGGATGCTGATCTCCCTGGGCTGAGGTTACCATGGGGATGAGCGGCGAACGGCGAGTCCGGCCCGCGTGCGGCTCTAGGCGCAGCTCCCCGGCCTTCCTGGCTGTCAGTCTCAGCTCCTTCCGCTCCGTTTCTCGCGCGCCTCCCACCCTCCAGCCTGCATGCGCTTTCCTTTACAGCAGCAGCCTCTGCTCTCGAGCTGGCCAAGGAGGCGCACGGCCATGACAGAGGCACGGCTTTGCCTTGCCAGGGCAGGCTGCGGATGATGCTGGAGTTAGGACTCTGGGGGTTTTCTGTGTCCCCGTCCATCCGGATGCATTCCCCCATGCACAGGTCCGTGGCCTCTGAGGGGCCGACTCCAGCCTGGGGGCTGTGATCAACCCCCCAGAGATCCCATTGGGAAGAGTCCACTCCCTTTCCAAGTACGAAATAGCAGCGCGCGCATGCGTCACCAATGGCTTCCCTGGTTTCCCAGGTTTAGGACCCACAAGAAGTCACTGGCAGGATCCTCCAGGCCCCAGAGAGCAATCCGCATTCACCCTCCTGCTCAGCCAGGCACCAATGTTGTGCGATGTATGCGAGAAGCCTTATTTCAGGGGACCAGGAGCTTGGACTCGATGGTATTCAGGCTCTATGACCTCGGGGGAGTTACAGCCCTCTGCATGCCTCAGTTTGCCCCTCTGTAAAAGGAGATGCTCATAGATAAGGGGCATGTTTGCAGATGCGTTGTGTGCAAGGATTTAGCAGGCATTTAAATCCATATTCTACACTGCTGAATGGGGAAGATGAGCTGCAACGTCAATTGATGTGAGACGATAAGACAAGCCCCGAGCTCCGTTCTCATCGCACATGGAGCCTTGTGACTTATGTGTTGCTTGTCCAGAGGCAAATGTTCACGTGCACTAAAAATATAGGGCATCCTCCTGTCCCTGGGGCATGCGGTTAGCACCCCCACCACATACAAAGAGCACAGATCGCATGCAAAACAGACACCCCGCGCCCTAGCGCAGAGGAGCGAGGCAGGAACAGGACAGACGCGGGCCCGGTGGGTCAGGGCTCCGGTGCACGGCTCGGTGCAGCTGAGCGGTGGGGAAGCCTAGGCAGCTTGGCAGCCTCCACTTCCATAAGCAATGCATTTACATATCCAAAAAAAACCCCGTAAAAGGAAACCAGGACCACACAGCCTGCGCGAAACGCAGCCGTGTGAAGCCACGATAAGACAGCTAAGCCCCAGAAGGGACCTTTGGGAAATGTGTGCAATGCATATGGAGACAGGCCTGGGAGAAGCACGTGTTTTTCTGAGAGGGGTTTATCTGCAAGCCTGCAGACAGGTGGAGGGAGGACGGGGGTGCTGCGCCGGAGGCGACACGGCGTTCCCCGAGTCTCTGCTGCCTGTTAAACAAGTCCCCGAGGCTGCGGTGCGGCTCCCTTCGGTTTTCATTATGTGCCACGCGAGCTTCTGCATGCGATTGTTTCGAGACACTGGCTTTTGCAATCACCAAGGAGACAGGAGCAGCAGGAGGTCAGGAGTGACAGCTCTGGACAAATGCAGCAGGAGCGGGATGATTGCTGCCCGTCGACGGGAGGTCGGCTGAGATGGCACCAGGCGCAGCACAAGCCCGACCCTCCCACGGCTCACGGCCACGGTGCCCTGGCTGCTCCCGCTGGAAAGGCTCAGGGCTTTTCTGCCATTAAACCTTTCCTGGGCGCTCATGTTAGCCCAGGCAGAGCTTTGCCTTTTCTTCCCTTCTGCAGATACTGATGCATTTCTTTACCCTTCTTGAAACTCCCGTTCAAGTGGAAAAAAACACCCAGTCACTGGAGTGAGGGGTCAAGGGCTAAAATGTCCCTCTGAATCCTGCCCTTGTAGATGTGGTTTTGAGCCACTTTCTCCTTGTCTTCCTCACCCCATGAGGATAGAAATAGCATCAGCCAAGGCCAGTGGAAGATGCTCTGGGGCTCCGGCTCCAGGAGTGACGTGGTGACATGGCCTCTCAGCTTTCATTACATCAGATTATTTCTAGCCCTGACAGTCGGAAAGGAAAGGTTGCAAATAGGATCCAAGCACAACCAGCACAGGATGCCTGCCTGCTTCTGCGCGCAGCCTACAAGAGCTCTGAAAAGAAAGCAAAGCATCCCTACGCAATCTGTTAGGCTGGCTCTCAAGCCCCGTGGCCAAGGACAGCAGGCAGCAGGACCCAGGCAAAGGAGGCTGTGTGTAGGAGGGATCGATGCTGTCATCCCATATGGCTCTACCGGGGTCATGTTGGTCGAGCCTGTCCCACCCCATCCATCCTCCCAGCACAAAGAGGCCTGGCATGGACCCCAGCCAGCCTGCAAGCAGAGGGCCATTTTCCATTGCTCATCCCTTTGCATCCTAATGTGAACAAGAGTTGTGACAAACCAAGCACCTAACCCCACCTGCATCGGCTTGGGGTATGTTTAACACAGTGTGGAGGCATCTGGGAAACCTTTACCCGAGCTAGAGCCAGTACCAGACGCAGGCTAGTTGCAGTAGCCGGTTCATTTGGGGTACATCCCCATCCCTGTGTATTTTAGCTTGCTGAGCTCCATGACTAGGCTGCATCTTGCACCCAAGCTGGTGCATTGAAAGCTAGCTTGGGTTCCTGCACACCGCTCTTGTAACATAAAAGAGACACGGGTCACTGAGCCACGAGCTCCAGGTGCGAGAGCTTTGTGATTTTCCTCCTTGAAGCTTGGCCATGGACGGTTCTTGGGACTGCCCATTGGGAAAATGCACAGGCTACCTTGATGTTCACCCAAGCATGGGTGCACACGAGGAGATAATCCTGAATGAGTGTGGGGGAATGGAGACGGAGTAGCTTGCCTATCCATTTTTTCCCTTTTTTAATCTCCATCCTGCTCCCTGTTACATCCGGGCAGAGCCCGACTGTCTCCTCTGGTTCCACTGCACTTACTGCAGATTTGTACCTGCGTCCTCGAGAGCAAATGCTGGACCAGAAGAATCAACACGATTCTTAGAGACCAACTTTTCTTAATCGCTTTTCCTGTCCATTCATCCCCAGTGTGTCTGTCGCCATGGTAACCGAGGGCCATAGTAGAATCCAGCCCGATTGGTTTGAATTTTAGATCACACGCTAATTTGCTAATAATATTTCATATTTAATTCTATAAAGCTGGATAGGAATTTAAAGGAAACATTCACTCTGTTCGGCAGAGCGAGTGAGAGAGAGGGGGAAGGTAGGTGGGGACCGGAGGGGTATGTTTTCACTTAGTTCGCAGCTGCCAAGTTTCGTGTAGCTCCAGATGTGACGCTGAATGAATTAATTTGTCCATTGCAGTGGATTCGCATGCAACCCTAAATGTGATCTGGTGAAAGCCATTGATCTATCTGATCTCTAGCAAGGGGAGCGGGGGTGGGGGGGCAGCTGGCTCCTGGAGGCAAATCAGAAGTGCGGAGTCAGGAGGAGGAGGCTTAGAGAGATGACAGGAGAGCCAGGGGAAGAGCCCAGAAGAGCCCAGACTGATTCCAGTGTCCAGGCTGGTCAGCATCAGGAGGAGGATGCTGGACTTTGAATAGCATGAACAAAAAAAGCATATGAAAAGTGCAGCAAGGAAGTCAGGCAGGAGAAGGGGCTGCAGCCTGGTGCACGGGGGCAGAGCACATGTCAGGGGTCTCGTCTCATCTCAGAAGGAGCAAACTCCAGGGGTGTCGGAAGCACGTGGGCATGTGCCTGTGATCACCGTCCCAAGAGGAGCCCGCAGCTTACGTCCCAGTGGGTTGTAGCACTAGGGAGAGGCTGCAAATCCTGCCACGTGGTGTCAGGACAGGACCCCAAGGTGAGACGTGGAACAGGGTCGGAGCAGATGGGTGTTTCTGACTCCGACTCTGCCAATTCAGGTGGCACAGGAGGAGTTTGAGGCTGGCTCAGGGCCGAGGGCTGGGAGAACAGAGAGACTGGTTCCTCCTGGGAAGTCACCAGGCAGCACCAGGGAATCCACCACCGGACCCCGAGAGCGGCCACGTGCCTTGAGGATCCTGGACATCCTCACGCCTGGTGCCTCTGGGACCCTCAAACGGTCTGGTCCCAAAAGATCCTCTGCCCTGCCTCCCTCGAGCACACCCAAAATTCAGCATACGAAAATGAACATCAAACAAACAAAATGAGTAGTATCTGATATATATTTCTGGCTGGGATGATGTAGCTGGGGCTGGTCCTGCTTGGAGCAGGGGTTGGACTAGATGTGACCTCCTGAGCTCCCTTCAACCTGAATCATCTGCGATCCCTGCTCACACTCAGTGCACTCTCCCTTCCAGCATCCGCTCTCTGCTTCTGCGCGACACGGGAGGCTGGGCGAGATGGACCTTGGGTCTGCCGCGGGAAATGGCTGCTCCTATGTTCTTACGTGCACACGACCAGCGCAACCAGCACCCGCCCGCTCCTTCCCCGTCTCCACGTCCCAGACAACCGCTGCACAGAAGAGGAAGTAAGGCTAAGGACAGGTGGAACTTTTTGGAAATTGGGTTTTCAGTTGAATAAATGCTCTAATTCGAAGCGGAAAATTTTGACTTTTTCTCAGAAAGAATTTAAACATGCAAAACCACATTATGAAAAATCATGCCTGTCAAAGTAACAGGCTCCAAAATGGGCTTAACTCCTCTCTGTAGGGATACCCGCCAGTAAACATGCAATCACGATTAGGCCGTTCCAGCATTTGTGACTCTAGATTAAAGTAACTTTTAAGAACACGTTGGAATTTTTTTCCCATCTTCTCCCTTTCGACTGTCTGGTTTCTGAGATGTTTCACTTTTGGTTTGTGGATAACCGTGGTGTTCCTCTCATCTATTTTACCCTGAATCATTGCTATATTCTTAACCTTAACTCCAGATTCATAGAGTTTTTATCTAGGAATTCCTTGGATTTTTGTGATTAAAAGTATCACACATGAACAAGGAGAAAGAAACTCAAAGCAGCTGTCCCCACGTGTTATTTCTAAGGAATTGCAGACAGGGAGGACCAGGCTCCAATCAAGTCTGTTCTGGGGCCAAATTCGCCCGGGTGCTTTGTGCCCCAGCCGAGCGCTGCAGAGCAGCCAGCGCAGATCGTAGTATGCATTCCCCTCTCCTCTCTTCCTGCTCCCCTCCCCCTTTGCTCCGCATCTCCAAATTCAGCCTTCTCCATGCAGCAACAGGACAAACCCCAAATTCCCCCTCTCTCCTGCATTTCTCTTTTCCCCAGTGCATCTGCATGCTGCCCTCTCTCCTGGCATCTGTGTTAAGGTGATCCTTTGCAAGAGATAGTTTTGGAAAGGGCACATTTAGGATTATTGCTCATTTTTCTGCTTCCTTTTTTGTTGTTGTTGCTAACAAAAAATACACTCGCAGTTGGGAGGAGCTGATCCAGAAGAGTTTCACTGGAGAAACATGTCCCTCCAGCATGTCCATCCTTCCATTGTCCCCGTTGGAGTAAAATCGTTGTCCGTTCCCTTGCTCACCAGGTTACTATAAAAAGTGCGATGTGTGTTTTGCATCGGAGTTTTGAAGGAAGGGTGGGAAGTGTGTACTTGTGCATTCATATGTCTGCATCCGTGCGTCTGCATGCGAACAGGGAGTAGGCGCGTGCAAGCATCTATCTGCATGTGGGAGTGGGCTGCGGGGCTGGGCTAGGCATGTGCAGACGTGCGGGCTTGAGCAGGAGGGCACACGCTGCTTGCCCAGTTCAGTCAGCTCATAAAAATGCATGCACTGGAAACAAACTGGTGTAGGGAGATCCCCAGCTCTGCAGGCCTCATGGAAGAGGGCAGGGACGTTGGCAATTTCCCGCTGGAGAGCAGTTGTGTGTCTCTCTCGTTTGGGTCCTAAGAGGGCACCGGCTCTCCGGGACTCAGACCGACACGCAGCCCGGGTGCACTTGACCCTTCGGACTGATCTCCCGGCTCACGGCCTGGCTGGGTGTGCAGGGGCAGCACACGTTTCGGGGTGGACTGTTTGACGTCTCTCAGCTGCCGCAGCTATTGTGCCGTTTATTTTTCCTTCCCTCTTAATCAGGAGGCTGTCTGCTCTTTAGAAGCTGGAACACAAAGAGCAAAATGTCCCAGCGGGGGACAGCCATGCTCAGGCCGGAAAAACAGAGCCGAACGGTTTTCCCAAGCTTTGCCGCTAGATGTCATTGGAAAAACAACATTCCCTGCCCTCCTCGGGGCTCGGGTCTGCCAGCTCCTTGCTCCGAGGCCGGAGGGGCGGGCACGGCAGTGCCAAACGGTGGCTCCAGTGCTAAACGGGGTGCATCGGTCCATTTGCACAGGGGCTTCTGCCTGGAAGGTGGGGGAGATTTACAGGACCTCGTCCCGCAGCCCCCTGCCCTCCTCCCCGGTGGCCCCTGGGATGCTTTGTGTCTCTGCGGAGACCTGGGAAAGCAGTGGCTTGGATTCAGAGTTCAATGAACATTGAAATGCAACTGAAACCTTTTTCCCAGAGCCAAGCTAAGCCACCCCGCTCACCCGCTCTCCCAGGAGGGAGCTGCGCGTTATCCTCTCTCAAAGGGGCGATTCTGTCATGCCCGGGCCCTCGGCACCTACAGCAATATGGTTCCCTTAAAGAAGTCGAACAAACACGGCCTTTATAGGCACATTCTTTTCTTTTAGAGTGGAAAGCGGAGAGACAGAGAGGGAATTTGGAGGCATCCTGCAGCAGCGGAGAAGCATACAAAGGCGTGAAATGAAAGGGCATCGAGCAAATCCTCTTAGGGGCCTTCACTGTATGCATACTCTTATCCCTGCCCCATCTGCTGGGAGAGGGTCCCCAGACCAAGGGGGAAGAGGGGCTGTCAGTCCTCCCGTTCCACTAAAACAAGCAAAATGCATTCAAGGAATTAAAATGGGATGAAAAGGAAGAAAGGCCGCACCACATTGGCCTGTAGATCCTGGCGGTAAATACAGCCCTGCTGACGGCTGTGGCGGGGCGGGGGGGTATGAAAGCCTTGGTTACTGGGGGGAATCCCACAGTTCAGGTGGGGGCAGGGAGGGAGCGCTGCGGTGCCGGGCGAGCTCCGTTCCCAGTGTCTACGGCTCAGTGAAAGGACCCCGACGAGGCGGGGGCTCGGGGAGCAGGAGATTTTTTCTTTTTTTTTTTTTTTTTCTTTTTTTAATTGTTCTTTTGCAAATTCCCTGAAACTCGAATGCTACAGAAGGATATAATGTAATGGAAAGCATGTGACCCCGACGCGCCATGCACCAATGGAAGAGCAACGCTGAAGGGCTGCAGCCCAAACTCCCAGGAAACACAGTGAAATGCCCTCCCTGAATAAGATTTAACAGTCTCTTTACACAGAGGCTGGCTGAGCCGTAGAGAAAAGCAGGCTGACCCAGGGCGAACATTCACCAAAACACCTACGTAGTGACTTCGATGCTGGGAGTGGGGGGTTTCAAGCCTCTGAAGAAATTAGGTGGCCCATCCCCATGAGCAAGTCAACAGAATTTAGGATCCTAGGCACCTAAGTCACTTTTGAAAAGGAGACAGGCAATAGTCATCGAGACCTACCCATGGACCGATTTCATAGCTTTCAGAGACATTAGGGCTGGAAGGGACCTCACGAGATGGGGTCCAGCCCCTCGCCCTGTCCCACCATGGCAGTCCCAGTGGGATCGGTCCCTCAGCCGGTCCGGTAACCGGCCTACTGGGGACATTTCATAGATTGCACAGACATTAGGAGCTGGAAGCGACCTCGTGAGATCATCAAATCCAGCCCCCCCCACCATTGGCAGGAAGCCAGCTGGGATCAAGTGATCCCAGCAAAAAAAATATCCAAATATTTTTTGAAAGAGTCCGGAGTAGGTGCTTGCACCACATTGTTCCAAGTTCATTACGCTTTATCCTGATTATGGCTCATAGAGAGATGGCCTTTACCAGGTTAATTATTCCCACCAGGATACCCAAGTTTCTTTCCCTGTACCTCCCTCCTCAAGGCACCTTTACAGCACGTGCGTGGAGCTGTAGGGAAAGCAATTTTAGCAAGAGCACCACCTTCTCTGCAGGAGGCCGATGGGGAAGAAGCACTGGATAGATCATTTCTTGCAAGGAAAAAACCATTGCCTCATTACGGCCCCAGTCATAACTGAGCAGTACCACTCACCCTGACGGCACGGGGAAGGAACTGGCCCTGAGAAAACCCTGGGAGATCACAGTCAGTTTGGAGCAGTTGTACGGTTTGCACAACCAGGCCATGTCTACATGAGACGCTGAGAGCACAGTTGTTACTGTGCTGTCATTTAATACTTTCATACCCTTGCACTAAATGACTGGACAGTACCCGGCATTACTGTGCAGTAGCGTCCCCGCACGGCTTCATGGTGATGCTTACTGTGCAGTAGTAACGAGCTACCGTGCAGTCACGTCACGTCCCAGCTGTCCCAGGACAAACCGTCAGCATTTCTTACGCTGTGAATCTTTCTAAGGTTTATCCCAGTGCAGTGGACATGCACATCTAGACTACTGCACTTTATCCTGGGATAAAATGCACAATAGTAACGAGCACCTGAGCAGTCAGCGTCTCGTGTAGACGTGGCCCGAGTATGGAGGCACGTAGAACTAGGCTCTAGGAAACAACCACCAGTCACTGAAGTATCCAGCAGGGTCTCCAGCTCAGAGCGCTCCAAAGCTTCTTAGATGCTGTTCAAAGAATGACCGCTTTTTGCCGCCAGATTTTCCACCTCGCTCCAGCAACGGAGGGAGACATGGCAGGAAGTGGGTGGCAGCTTCTAATCCCCATGTGGCATTATCTGAGCAAAGCTGGGCACTGCAGCGGTGGCACACCAGATTTAGCATCCCGAAGAATTCTGCCTTTGAGATATAGGTTGTGTTAGTCTCGGGGATTTCAACTGCCATGGAAACTTTGCAGTGTCAGCAGAAATGTGCTTCCCCTTGTGGGCCAACTGCTGTTTTCTAGCAATATTTGACTAATTAATTGGAGATTTGCAACTTTACTGAATCCATCATTCTCGTCTAAAGCTGGAGCTGTTTGTTTACGTTGGGCTTTATATAAACTGCCTGCGTTTTGCATGAGTTCTGGTCAAATTAAAACCATTTCTGTTTCTTCTACGGCAAAATTCTCTTGTTGAAATGCAAGATGTTCTGCTTTATTTTTAGTCGGGACTACCTGTTGCAAGGATTTGCTCAGAGCTGTGCAGGTTATTTTCTTGCTGGTCTTTTCTGCTTAATTCTGCTATTTCAGGAAATCCCAAGCGCAGTGATTTTCCATCTCATGCAGCTGCCTTTTCCAGGGTATGAATCATAGAAAATGAGGGTGGGAAGGGAGCTCAGGAGGTCGCATCTAGTCCAACCCCTGCTCCAAGCAGGACCAGCCCCGACTACATCATCCCAGCCAAGGCTTTGTCTACCCGTGTCTTCACAACATTTAAGGTTGGAGAGTCCACCATCTCTCTGGGGAGCCTGTTCCAGTGCTTCACCACCCTCCTCCTGAGACAGTTTTTCTTAATATCCAACCTCAATCTCCTTTGCTGCAAACTGGAGCCTATTGCTCCTTGTCCTGTCACCTACCCCCACTGAGATCAGCCCAGCTCCGTCCTCTTTGCAGCCCCCCTGCAGGGAGCTGAAGGCTGCTATCAAACCCTCTTGGTCTTCTCTTGCCTGGATGGGTGAAGTCTACCTTGTTCCTGGAAGGTGAACCAAGCTGTTTTGCTAGACTCACAAGCAAGACAGAAGAGACCATTAGGATGGTCGTCTGACTCCTGCAAAGCACAAGGCAGAGAACATCACTCCTGTATCCAGCCACTTAAGTAAGAGAGCAATTATCTGTCAGCTATTCCCAAATAATCCCAGCCTGTTGGGGCAGACATGCAACCAGGTGATTCTTGGTAAGTGTCTGCTCTCTGTCCAGCAGCGCCGAGTGCCCGGAGGTAACGAGCACAGGGAAGACGCGACACTTCATCTGTAAAGCCCACGAGGGAGAGTCGCCGGGCTTGTTCCAGTGACCGATGCCACTCGTGCCTTGGGTGCCGTTTCGCACTTATGTGTCCCTGCTTCATAGAGAAGGTAATGCTACAGATGACAACCGCTCAGAGCAGCTAGAGAGCCGGAGTCAGGGAGGGAAGAAAGGAGCCCTTCTCGTTCTGTCTAGGGATTTTCATGGCCACACTTCGGTGGGGATCCCAGCACGGACCAAGACTTCCTTGTGCCAGGTGCTGTCATTATTAACGCATACAAAACAGCTGATTTCCCATGGGTGGAAGCCAGGCCTGTGTTTGAATACAAGTCACTTGCTGCATACAAGCTGCATGAAGTTATTTGTCTGCTTTAGTGACTCGCACCAGGGCTCTTACTCCAAGCGGTCACTGTCCCCCCCTCTACTCAAAGGGGCGCAGCATTATTTCTTATCTGGACCATGTATGGCTTGTGCTGAAACCCCTACCCCTTCCCCACCCCACCTCCAATCGTTGGAGTCTACTCCAGGCTGACTAATTGGTTGTAAACCAACCTCCCGGGTCAATCTCTCGCAGGTGCCACGTCACGCACTGGCTCCACTCCCCAGCTCTCCTGGAGCGATGGGCTGACAAGCCAAGAGCCCACCTGTCAATCTGCCCGTACAAAAAAGGGGTCTTAAGTGCCTGAAAGGGTCACCCCCTGACCAAGCGTCCCTCCGCTGGAAGCCAAACCACTTTCTAGATGGACTCGCTTCAGCTCCCTGAGCTTCTTGGCTCCCCTCTCTGCCTTAGCCATACCCACTTGGCAGTGCTATTCCCAGCACTGGGCTTCATTACCGCTGTGTTTGCTTATCTAATGCTTTGATTTAACACAGACTCAGGAACTCACACACTCTCTCCCGGTCTCCTTCAAATTACTTTATTGCTTCCTGACAAACAGTTAAGTGTATCCTGTTAATGCCCAGCCTACAACTAGGAGCTTCTACAGTATAATCCCCCTTTGTCAGATAACAGCCTTCACTTATTAGAGGATGCCCCACTTTTCCCAGGTCCACAGCTAAAAAAACCCCAGGGGTCTTCCACTGTCAAAACAGATGGGCAGAGGTGGTGGGTTAATTATTTTTTCCCCCAGCAAAATATAGTTGCTGCAAACTGGAAGTTTTCTGCCCTTTTTAAAGGAAAATCCAAATAAAATCTCTTCGGGTCAGGCTGGCTCAGATGGAATCGGAGCTCAGTTTGTTGAACTGAAACAAATCCAACTACGGAGCGGAGTCAGATTGACACTGCTCTGTTCTCTTGAGCTGTTGCACACCCTCATGGGAGTTGTAGTTCAGCGGCCCCAAGGTGCCCTTTTTTTCCCTATTGTGTGGCCTCCCTAGGTGCACCGCACCTACAGAAATACCACCTTATTTGCCTAGAGCAGTGCTTGTAATGCATGCGCTACCCTGTACTATCCCTGCCCCTGCAATCCATGTGCTACGCTTGTAGATAACTCCCCCCCAGCCTGGCACCACAGCCACAGAGGAGCATAACCGAGGGGGTGACTAGGACAGCAGCCCTGAGCAGCACCTTTGCAGGAGTGAGGGCACAGCGTAGCTGTTGCTGCATCAGCAGCTGAGCCTGCCACCGCCGTCGACATGAACGTGGAGTGCGTGTGTCCCCGCTGCAGGGAAGAAGAGTTACTGCCAGCATGCAAATGCCGAAAGGGCCCCTTAGATGACCAAAGGAGAGTAGAGTTTTGCTCTAGGCGCCACGTAAGTGCACAGATTCTCTCTTGCTGATAACAACTTAGGCATCTCCCTCTCCAGCTGGACTGAATTTGCAGACTGTAGGAGGCCAGACGTCTCTCAAGTGGTCTGCCATCCCCTGCCGGCCTCTCCGGCACGCTAGCAAGCTCAGTCAGGTTGAGATCAGCAGTGACCCATATTCTGGACTCTAGGTTTCTCACATGCCAGACCTACTTTTCAGTCCTGCAGATGTTGCCTGGACCCAAGCGGCCCCGCTGTCATGCATTGCCTTTCTGTGTCAGCCTTCCACAGTGACGTGGCCTCAGCGCATCAAGGACAAAACTGGCACAAGGTTTGCTTAGGCACAGACGTTGCATTTGTCCTGGGACAGATTGTGCCTAGGTTTGCCCTTGAATAGAAAAGTCCCTGGATTGGCATGTACACACATTGCCCTTCTGATCCGAGTTTAGTTTTGAACACGCTACGGCTTTTCTGCCAGTCTGGGGCAAACGTTTAGATGTGCTCTGGGATGTCCCGGGACAAACTGTCAGCACTTCTTATGCTGTGAGCCTTTCTAAGGTTTATCCCAGTACAGCAGACATGGACATCTTGACTATTGCACTTTATCCTGGGATAAAATGTTTTTTCCCGGGACAAATGAGACATCCGTTGGTAGCCTAATTCCAGCAAGTTAAAGCCTTTACGTGCATTCTCCAGTCTCTGGGTACTTGTGACCGTCTCCCTAGCCAGCACCAGGCAGGTTTCATGCTGCCTGCACGCAGCGCTGAGCGATCGTAAAATGGATCTTGTGGCAGCTCCCTTGCACAGCCAGGATCCTTACCGCCAGGCCTGTTTTCACAACAATTTCTCTGCAATTAACTCTGATCATATTCACTAAGTGATTGTCATGGTTAAGTTTTTGTCTTTAATATCCTCTAGCAGAACTGGGCAACTCTGGAGTGGCTGGGGGCCACGAGCCACACCTGCCACGTGGTCTGGGCCATATCCCATGGCAGCTCTGGGACCTCTAGATCAGTCTCCCCCAGCTAGTCTGCAGAGTTTTCCCCCAGCCCCCGAGGTGGTGCCCTGATCACTCTCCAGGAAACCTTCCCCAAGTGTCTGCTTGCCCCTCAAAGGCCAAGCCAAGCAATAGAAACACAGACTTTGGCTGTTGAAGACTATTTCCAGAAAAAGACTAGGAGTGTTTCTGGACCCGTTCCACACTGCTGAGAAGTCCTGGAGGAGCCCCAACTCAGCCATACAGAACCGGGGTCTGGGCTTACTGAAGGCAGATGAAGCAAAATCCCAATTCAGATGAAGGGAAGACCAGTGCTGTTGCAGGCTGATGCCAGCTTGAAGAGGACTGTGTATGTTAGGGGCGGCATGGCCAGGGTCGCACTTTCAGGACAGGTCCATTTATGGGTACAGAAACCCTACAGGTCCAACTCTAAAAGGCTGGGCTGAGGTTCCTGGAGAAGCGTGGCCCATGAGCTGAATTAGGCTTGGGGTTAAAGATTATTTCTATGATACAGTAGTTCAGTATGGTGAGCACCAGCACAGAGCTCCCCGATGGGAGCCAGGAGCTCGAGAAAATCAAAGAGTGTGTTGAACACACCCCACGCAACGGTTCGGGGAGATGAAACCCAGCCCTGCTTCCAGGCAGGAATATCTACAAATCGGTTCCTCCAACTATTCCTGCCTGCAGAGAGAAGTACCCCAGAAAGTGCAGCCCTAAGACTGCAGGAGCAGCTGGGGTGGGAAGAGACGCCTGGCCTTCGATATGGCAGAGGAGCCAAAGACCTAATCCAAGTCCCACTGCAGTCGATGGAAAGATGGATAATATTTCACTTTGAGTTGAATTAGACCCCAGTGCAAAACCTGGCTGCTTGCACTAGGTTAAGGGTCCAGCAAAGCTGCAGAGAGCTATTTCCGTCAGTGAGACCAGGATGAACTGTTTGCAACCCTTCCTGATGCTTACAGACACATGAAAGCACTTGACTACACACCCGACATGCAAATGGCAGGGGGGGGAGGGCAGAAAAAACTGCCCGATGGTGTTTGCTGTGATCTCTCCGTGCATTGAAGCACATTGTGTTTGAAGCCCTGTGCAAGGGAGTAGAAGCTGTAGGCACAGCAACATCCTCTTGCTGCCAAGTCCTCTGGAAACCTGATGCCATATCTGAGGAGGCTGCAGCGCCGTGTCAAGGATGAGGGCAAGTCACTGCAGTGTAATCCTTGTGGCAGGTTCTCCTTGTCACTGCAGCAGCAGTTCCCAGAGAGCGGATCAAAAGGCGGCTTCTCCTGACATGACATCACTCATCTTCTTAACTACTGGAGTCAGACACCAAGACCCATGCAAGTGCAGGAGGGAGCGCAGGGTGCCCTCGTGGCATTGCCTGCCTTAAAGCAAAGCACCCCGGCATCTAAAGTGACCGGCCAGCTCCAGGGGCTGAACTGGGGAGCTCTTATGAGCTCAGAGCCCGAGTCTCTACAGCCTGAGCTCAATAGACAGATGCTGCTGGAGTTCAGGCTGGAACTGAGCCACATCTTGGGTTACACCAGGCCTTCACGTTTAATCCTTTATGGAAAGGAGAAGTCCCATCTGCCCGGGCCAGGGCAAGACGTGGACTAGAGAACGTCTGCCATCGCCCCGTGGCACAGCCTCCCCATGGTACATTGACCGAGCTCAATCCTACATGACAAATCCTGAGCCCAGAACAGGGTCGCTGTGTCCTCATGGAGGATGGAGCCTCTCCCCCCAGTTCTCATCCTGGGGAAAGGGTGAAATGAGACCACGTGTTGAGATAGGGTGGGAACAGAGCTTGATAGGCAGGTTACATTTTATCAGAGGTGTCCTCCAGAATTCTTGGCATATCCCCGTCACTCGTGCAGTACCTATGCTGCTATAAGACTGTGCTACTTAAACCCAGCCATCACTGATCCCATGTTGCACAAAGTCCTTCAGATCATCGTCTTGTTTTCTGCACCTCCTTCTCTGCAGCTAAAAAGCTCTGCTGCTGCAAATGGCTGCATTTCTGCTCTGCCTACGCCCTCTAAGCTGTACTAGGTATGGTTAAGGGCTATGAATATGGGATTTTCCTTCTGGTCTCTCTTAAGTACAGGTCCAGAGACTAGCACAAAGGGACACCCAGCCCAGAGCATCTTCCCCAGGGTACCTCTGCAGTCGGAGCATGCCTGTGGGAGCAGGTGAGCAGGGCATGCTCAGCCTGTCTTGTCCAGGACATGCTGCTGCCATACTTTATACACGAGCAAAATGTCCTGCGCAGAAGGATCTGCTTTCCTTTTAAAATAGCCGTGGTCATTCAGACACCGCATAAGGAAGAAAGAGTTAAACCCTGCCTTGTCTCCTTATTCTAGCAACTGTGTGGCTGTCTGCTACGGCTGCAAAGCCACACTGCATCTGTGCCTGTCCCAGGACCAAGACTTAAATGTTGAAATGATAAGCGATATCTAAAAAACAGAAGACTCCTCACCGACTATACTGTATTATTAGTTAATAGGCAGAATTAACTTGCTGGCCTGGGGCCAAGCCCGTCACAGGCACAGCCAGAACAGCTGAAACTGCTTTTCACTGGGGTTTTGCTTTTACAGGATTTGCTGCTGTAGCAAGACTCCAGTTTCTGTAAAAATACACTTGTTTTTCCTCCTCCCATCTTGCCTCTGTGCCTGGACACTTGAGGCTCTCTGGAGCCCAAGGGATTCAGCCAGAAGCTGAAAAGCTTTCTTTTTGCATGCAAAGACATGAGCAAGGGTGCCGATTTCCTGACAGGCATCTCCCCACTGTGCCCTAACCGACTGCTTGGGTTTCTTTCCATGGATTTTTATGGGGAGTTTTATTGTCCTTGATTTCAACAAGAGATCTGGGCCAGATTCTTCCCCAGTGACATATGCTGAGTGGGGCACTGTTATTAAGCCAGTCCCAGGACACTAGAACTGGGGGGCACCTACTGAAAGTAGCAGGACTAACAAGAGAAAGTACTTTTCTAGGCAGCGTGTTGCTTGAACTCATTACCACAGGAGACTAGAGAGGCAGATAGTACAGTCACATTCAAAAAAGGACTAAATAAATGCCTGGACAACAGATCTATTAACAGCCATTAAACAGATCAGTCAGAGGTGGATCTTCTGGCACCTCTGAACCAATGCTGGCGGATGCCCGAGGGGGTAATGAAGAGGGGATAGATCACTCGGTGCTCTCCTCCCTAAAGCATTGACTCTAAGGCAGGCTGCCCCAGTATGGCACTTCTTATGTTGTTATGTATGTTTTTATCCCTCACTCTTGGGTCTGGCACAGGCATCTCTAAGGCAGTGATGACTCTCATCCAGGGCCCTTTGAGGAGGTTTCACAGGTGCCACAGGCTGCTACATAGTGTTAACACGGTTAAGTGCACAGATGTGATTCACAAGGTAAACTCAGAGATTTCAAATAGGAATTCAATGTCAAAGCCATTTTGAGTTCTTTGCAATGGAAAAGGCATTGTCTAGGATGGGTTAGGAATGATCCTGCCTTGAGCAGGGGGGTTACTAGATGCGAGTGCCTGGGGGGTCCTCCCAGTCCTGTTTTTCTAGGAGTCCAGGAGGCAGCAGTTGGATGAATGCAAGGGGATTTTCCAGTTAAAAGGGGTCAGCTGTGAGTAATGGAGTCAATCAAACTGGGGCAGCACCTGTGTGAGGCTCCAGGCTCCCTACCGCCCAGCCCAGAAGCAACACAGCTTATATCAATCAAGATGCTCCTGGAGCAGGCTGGGGGGAGGCACGCACGCACCCCAAGTAACTTGCATTTCCTTCTGCTGCTGGAATCCAGCAGGAGTTACCTGGGGGGAAAGCTAATGAGACCAATTGCTAGACACTTGGCAGCTGCTGAAAGTCTTTTGGAGCAGGTTTTCAACTCTTGGCTACTACCTGGAGGCCTGTGAGGTCCCTCACCCCCACATCACAACAGCCCATCTGGAAACAAAGGAAATTCTGATCTTGTTCTAGGCTCAGATTGGCTGCGCTCAGTCAGTGCGAAGACAGCTGCACAAAGCACCCTGGTTAAGTAAGGCCAAGCTTTGTCCCAGTGTGCCTTGTGTAGCGTCTCCTACACCGTGTGTGCAACGCGGGCAGGGCTCGCAGCTCTACCAGGGGGCCCGGGGGCACGTCGCCCAGTGTGAAACATCCCCTGGGGAGGGGACGGACAGCGGTGCAGGTGGAGGACATCTCAGTGCTGGTCCTGAGCCGGTACGGGTGATGGCGTGGTCACTCGACCTGCAGCAAGCCTCTTTGGCGTGATGCTTTTTGCCTTTCTGCGCTGTCTGAATGGCCTGCGCAAAGCCTTCCTCCGAAAGGAAGAGGGGGGACGCACGCTGCTCCACCTAGCGCGGTCTGTGGGGCCCTCCGCTGTAACGTGGGTGACCAGTGTCGCGCTCGGGACGGGGTGGGCGGCCAGCGACAGATGTGTAGCGTGGTGCTCGGGATGGCATGGGCGGCCAGCGCTGCACGGTGCTCGGGCCAGGCCAGGTGTCCAGCGCTGGAGGTGGAGGTGGAGGCGGAGGCGATGCTGAGGGGAGGGCGGCGTGTGGAGCGTGTGGGCCGCGGCAGCAGGGAGCTAGCTGCGTTGCCCCGCGTGTCAGGGCCGACCTGTGCCCTGAGGACGCCTCCCCCGGCCCTGTCCCGGGCGGGCAGGGTTGCGGTGTGGGGCTGTGCAGCTCTCCTGCCCCGCGCCGGTTCCCCGGGCGGTGTCCCGCAGGCCCGCGCGGCCCGGCCGAGCCCCTCAGAGCGGCGAGCGCGGCCCTCAGGGGTGTCTCCCCACAGCCCGCCCTCCGTCCCGCCCTCCCCGCGCGGGGCTGGGCCCGGATGGCCGCCGCCGCCGCTCCTCCTCCGGCTCGGCTCGTCCCGCCCCGCCGCTGCGGGCTCGCTGCGTGCCCGCCCGGCCCGGCCGGCTCGCGCACAATGGAGCTGCGCTGGCTGTGCTGCCTGCCGCTGCTGCTGCCGCTGCTGGCCGGCCTCGAGGGTAGGTGCGGCCGCGGGCTCGCGTGGGCAGCGCCCCGGCACCCTGGGGGGCCGCCCGCGGCACCCCGCCGCCGCCGCCGGGGGGGCCTCCCTTCCTCCTCCTTGCCGGGGCCGGGGGTGGCGTGGGCAGGAGAGGAGCCGGTGGCCCTGCCCGTGTGGTGTGGTGTGGTGTGGTGTGGCGGTCGCTGCGCCCAGTCCGGCCGTGGCGTTTGGGGACCGCGCTCTGGCCTCCCTCCATCACTTGGCCGACCCCCGACCCACGGCGGGAGCTGGCAGCGCGGGGGTGTCCGCGGGGGCGACCTGTCCGGCGCCCGCTCTGCTCGACCCGCTGGGCGAGCCCGGCGCTGAGCGCACCCGTGTCTAAACGAGCAAAAGAAGGCATTCGTATGTATTTATGCCTCTGCTTCTACACGCGTGCACGCGCGGTGTGTAGACTTGCGTTACGCTGAGCATAATTATCAACAAAACGGAGAGGGGGGGGGAAAGACCAGCCTAAATGGAGAGCGGGGTAGAAAGCAGGAGGTGTTTAGGGAAACTTTGCTAGCGGCTCAGAGGCGATTTTGTGAAAGAAATAGCGTTTTATTTTATTTATTTATTTATATCTCCGCCGGAAGAAAATGTGGACTGAACAATAAAAACAAGACTTGTCAATAGCCATGAGTATAAAAGCTAAGTTGAGAAATCGCGGTTCAGAAACGCCGCGGCGTCGGACTCGATCCCTTCCAGCCCGAACATGTGTGAATCCATCTCCGGCTGCGACAGGTCGGGGCGCCGAGAGCGCGAGCTCGAAGCCCCTCGGGAAGGCGAGGGGAGCTGCGGACGCGGTCCCGGTACTAGCTGGAGGTGGCACGGTGGCTGGTAGCCATCGACATTCGGTAGATGTCTCTGTTGCGTGTGAGGAGGCGAGTGCGTGACGAGTCCCTAGCGTAGGACCGGGGCGGCGGGGGGCTCGGTCCCCACAGTCGATGCCCCCAACAGAAGGGATGCGATCCCAGCGCCTCGAGGAGAGACGAGGCCCGGCGGGGCGAACCGGCTTTGAACGGAGCCCGTCCTGCTGCCGTGCACCGTGGTACTGGGGGTGGTGATGGAAACGGCCCGAAAGACCAAGGTTTAATCTGATCTCTCTGCAGTCAGAATTCCCTTGGCTTTCTCTGCGAGAGAAATACTTTCCTTCCCTGCCTTGCAAGGGAAATAATGAAGTTTCTCTTTTTTTGGAAGACACTCGCTGCATATTTTTCTCCTTCTCGGAGGCCTGCGGAAGGGCTTCGTACAAGAGCAAGGGGCACCCTCCGACGTGATCAGGAGGCGGCTATAGAGCAAACCAACAGAAGGGCCTTGCTAACACGGCATGTGGTTAACCCGTGGGACTTGTTGCCACAGGAGGGTGTAGAGGCAGATGGCATAGCCAGGTTCAAGCAGGGACTAGGCAGATTCATGGGCTACGGGTCCATGCGAAGGTGTTGAGTAGAGCAATGGGAGAGGTACCCTCTGCCATCCTTAAACCACTGGCAGTTGATGGCAGGGAGGCACTTGAGACATGCATTATGCATATCCCTCTCTCTAAAGCAGGGCTGCCCAACTTACGGACAGCATGCAGCCCATTGGGGGTCAAATTGCGGCCCACAGCCTCCCACCCAGGTGGGAGACGGGCTCTTGGGCTACCACTGATCCAACTCTGCCTTCCTGAAATGCTTGCAACCTTGTCCAGTTCTGTTCTGTTCTAACCCAGAACAGAGCCCTACGTGAAAGCCTCATGTTGATCTCTCCGTAGTCCCTTTCTGCTTTTAGTTAATCAGCCAGTGATGTACTTGCCTATCCGCAGTGCTTTGGAGCCCATGTTCTCCTAGGCGACACTTCCCTGTGCTGGGGCATCAAGCTGAGCACCCAGGAGGGGTTCCTGTATGGGTGTTCCCCCACCGTCCAGGAGCTGGACCGCGCACTCCAGCCTGCCTTCCTGGAAAGTGCACGGCAGCATCGGTAGAGTTGCTCATGGCTCATGCTCCTCCGCACTTGCTTCAGAAGCGCTTGGCCGTGAGGTAACATCTCGGAGGGATTGCTGCTTTCTAGCAACTTTCCTGAGGCAAGGAGGCAGGATGGAGGAGCCAGGATGCTGTTGTCCTCACCTCTGCCTGCCTCGCTGCCTCTGCTTTCCACCCAGGCGTCCCTCTCGTGCTGCTGTTTCCATTGCATTGGCGGGGCTGGGAAGTCCCTGGGCCCATGCAAAGATGCCCCTGAGGGCTTGCCTTTGTGGTCCTGCACTCGGTGGAGAGACCCAGCAGCAAAGTATGCTGACAGTCATAAAGGTATACTTTTTCTTTCTTTGAGAAATGCATTGAAAGCAATCCTTTCCTGCCAGAAGCAGTAGTTTTAATGAATGGGCGTTTTCCTTGGGGAAAATGTCTCGTAAAGAAACGGGTCTAGGCAAGCACCTGAGGTCCTCTCTCTTGGGAGGAAGGCCTGGCAGCAAGGGGATAGTCGGCTGAGGCTGGTATTACGCATGCAGTTGAGGTGGTATGGTGCTTGTTCAGAAGGCTAGGCAAGCAGGTGAGCGTGCACTACAGCGGTTGCCCCTGGCATCTGCCGGCAGGAGCTTGAGCCTGGTGTGGGGAGACCCTGAGCAAAGCAGGCTCAGCTCCACATGAGCTTGTGCTGAGCATGCTGCTTCCAGAGTCTCAGCCAGTAGCAAAAGTAGGGGTGACTGGGGCAGCGACCCCAGCTGCCGTCTGTGCAATAGGGGCACAACCATAACCGTGGCTGCAGCAGTGGGTGAATGCCACCACCAGCAGCGTGGCAGCAGCTGATGCCGCCCCGTGCGTCATGGCTGTCCTGGGCACAGAGCTCTGCTGCCATGCCTCTGATCTCAGCCTTGTGTTAATTATGGAGGAAATGCCTCAAACCTCTCTCAGGTCCTTGTGCTTGGGAAGTACATGTCAAATCAAAAGTGCTTAAAGCTGACTCACGTTGAGCTCTGGGATGCAGCCGTGCTGTTGGGCGGATGCTTACAGAAGAGGAACATATGGGTTTGCTTGGCCTCTGACTCTGACAGCTCCACTCAGTCCCTCTGCATTTGAAGCTCTCCAGGAACTCCTCCTCGGTTTGGGGAGGGAAGGGCGAGAATTCCCAGCCCCGAAGGGAAGGGTCTGGGAGCCAAGTCAGACCCAGAGCCAAAATCCCAGGTGATGCCAGATTGACTGCTTAAGGAGGGGGCAGCCTTTGTCCTGCTGTCAGTGCCCTGCAGGGCTGTGCTGGGTATGAGGGGTCTGTGTGCCCTGTTGATGGTGCTGCATTGGGTATGGTGTGTTTACGTGCATGTCCTGCTGTCGGCATGCCCAGCTTGGCAGCTAAAAACCTACCAGGTAGATGACCACAGGGAAGCAGAGTGCCACCCCAGCTTCTTCTGTTGGCTTGTTCATATTCACTGACCTGAGAGGAACAGATGCAACCTGCAGGAACGAGGCATGGAGACATGGGGGCAGCTTCTCTTCCTACCAGCCCAGGATGGATTTTGAATAACTCCAGTGGAGAAACTCTGGGTTTACACCATGCAGCTGATACCAAGGTGTGTGCACAAACTCCCACAGGCACACAGCAGCCTCTATCACTGCTGCCAGCTGTATTGGCATGGTGCATGCTTGCGGCTACATATGGAAGCCCTCTTCGGTGTGCAGGGTTGTGTTGTGTGCTCTCATCCTCACGGAGCCTGTACACTTGACCCTTGCACCTCTTGTTTACAGTCATCTTGGGGTGGGGGGGCATGTCCTAGCTGTTGTTCTAACCTCCGTTGCGGCCATGGCTCCACAAAGTAGGTTTGCCACCTTGTTTTACCGCGTGTGGAGGGGAGCACATGCTGCAGTGGATACCGAGTGCTGCAGCCTTGGGACACCCCTGAGCACCCCACACATGAAGCTTGCAGTTGGGACGTTTCAGCCAGGAAGGGACCCTTGCTCACAGGCACAAAGATCTTTGCTGTGTGCATTTCCCTGGAGCAGTGGCAGGAAGGGCAGTGACTTCTTTGTTGGCAGTGCTCTTTACACGCACTTAACTTGGCTCCAACATCTATTGAGCATTAAGGGACTCTGTTCCCCAAATTGGCATACCTCCACTCATGCAAGAGGCAATATTTGGGGCTGGGCCAAGGAGAAACTCTTCCATTGACCGTGGCAAGATGCTTTGGACAATTAGAAGAGGATCAACATGGGTGTGATTTTTTTGGGGTATGGAGAGAGCACACGGCCACTCAGGAGAGTAGAGAGGAAACCAGCTGTCTGGTTGGTTCCTCTTATTTTCTGTAACGGGGTAACTGGGGTAGTGCCTCTGGGACTGGTGACACTCACTCCCTTCTCAGGGTTAGGGAAGCCTCAAATACAGGCTTGAGCTGCGTCTGCTAGAAACTGGAGCGATCTGTATTAGGATGGATGCGTGAGTTGGTAATTGTGATGAAAGGAGCAAATCTCCATTCTGCTCCTGGTTAGTTTTCAGGCGGTGGGAGGTGCTGAGTGGGTAGTGTTGGGATCTCCGGTGTTCTCCGTGTCCTACTCAGTAGGTGGCTAATAGGGTTCATAGATGGTGCAAAGCTGGGAGCAGTCACCTACTTTGGAAGGGAGATGGTCTTTGTCTGTCAGTTTGACTCTGCTCTCAGCCATCGTGGCTTCTCACTGCACCCCTGTGGCATTTTACAGTAGACACAGCACATGGACTGGGGGCAAGACCAGCCGATCTGTTCCCACTTCTGTGTTTAGTAGCTTTTCAACTGGGTAGCAGCCAGGTACCTGCCTCTTGCCCTTTGGAGACTAAGGCAGGGGTGAGTGGACCTTCCATCTCCCATGATGGCTTGCTCTGGCTGCCTCTGCATCCTGTGAGCAAAGGAGCAATGTGAGTCTGTCGTAGCGGGGTGGGTGAGGACCTCGGATAACCCTGTCTCAGGGTGGAGAGCTGGCCTGAGCTCAAGGGGAAAGGCAGTGTAATAATTTTTCACTCCTATCACATGCAGAAGACACTGCTAATCTGGAGTTTACACTGGAAAGTAAATTGAATGTAGGCTACTAATGTGATCCTGTTGCAAAAAGAGCAGATGCTGTTTAAGGTAACAAAAGGGACATGCATGCCCCAGAATCAGTGGTGGGGTACAGCCTTTGTGTCCAGCCTCTGCCAACAGCTGATGCCTGCTGCTGGGGAATGAGACCCCCAGTCTTCCCAGTTTCCATTCTCCTTATGGTTTGTCACCAGACTAACCAAGACTTTACTTTGTATATTGATTTATTAGGTTTATATGCTGCCTCCCCCCACCCAAAGGCTAAGGATCACTTACCAGAAACAACAAAATAGCTTATTGAAATAGAATAAAACATTAAAATAAGGGAGTGTAACAAAAACAAACACCCCAATATTCAAAACCAATCTACCCTGACTCACGCACTGCTTGTCTCTGCCTCTCGCCTAAGAGCGTCCCCCACTGCTCAACCCAGCTTCTCTTCCCATCCTCCATTCACTACCTCCACTAAAGATATTAAAAACAAAAAACTTCTTCCCATATTCCTTCCCATCCTTACCCATCACACCAAGAGACCCCTCTGCCTTCCCTTGTCCCTCTCAAGCCTACACATCCCTCTCTTGGTGAGGACCTTGGCTGTCCCCAAAGATCACTCTTCTCCCCCTTGCTTGCCCCCCAAAGAAGCACATTATTCAGTGTAAACCATCATAGCACAATGTACAATACTGCCCATGCTTGTCTCTATCTCTGCCGAAGGACAAGATCCAAGGCCATCCTAGAGCATCGCCCTTCAGTGGCACCTGCCCTGGTGTCTCCTGCAGCCCCTATAAAGCCTGTAAGATGGCTTGGTTGTGGCCCCTTTCTAGCCACAGTGGTTGCTCTAAGTCTGGGGGTATCAACCTCTCTGCTCTGTGACTGAATCTCGGTCCCCCTGATGGGCTGGAGGCTGACAGCTTTTGGACACCGACCCTGCGGAAACTCTGAATTCCCTGCCAGCTGCTCCCATAGGTCATCCGTGGCTCTGTTTTCAGGGTCTGCTTCCGTGGCACTTGCACAGGTCTGGAGATGGCCAGGCTAGTTCTGCGGGACTAGGTGCTGGTGTGTCGCAGGAGCCCCGAGTGCCAGCTGCCTTCGTTGCAAGAGCACTGGAGTGGAGGGTGTGCGCAAAAAGCTGTGCTGGAAGAGACGAAGAGCACTGATCCTAAGCACCTTGCCTGTTGCTCTGGGGGCACCTTGGCTATTGTTCTGCAAATTAGCTCTGTCCTAACTTCCCAAGCGTCTGTATAACTGCTCTGGGGAATGCTTTCCCCCTGTGTTTCTTAAAGGAAACATTGAAAAGTAGAATGAAAGAGAGCAGATGCGAGAGCCCCAGCCAGCAGCTCCCTTTCCGAGTCCTCCCGTTGGCTTTCTCCTGCGAGTGGGCCTCAGCTCTCCTCCAGAGGCAGATGAATGGGCAGCCCAACCTGTCAACCGCTGTGCTCTGGCCTGCTCCTCCCTCCTTACTTGGGTTCTCTCTCTCTCCAGGGCTGACTTGATGCTTGCTGTTCTGTGGTTGCTGGTATTTCTCGTTTAAGAGAGAACATGCAGCTGCCCATAAGTGCAGGGAGAAAATGTCTGCAAACGTGTTAACCGTCTCGCCCATCCATCCTGCCTGTGCTTTGTTACTCTGCCTGTGCATCTCTGTTATCCTAATCTTTTAACCTGTCACTCGGCATCCCACCCTCCACACCGTAGCGTTCCCTTTGGCAGCACCAGCCTGCAGGCTCTTGTCTGAGCTGTATGTTTGGAGCGTACACCAGTGACATAGCACTGTGGACTTGATGATGGACGGTCCACTGTCATCTCTCGTATCCCCCCAGAGGGTTGTATTAGATTGTTTCGATAAAAATCTTACCAATATTTTCACATACAGTAAAACAGGCTCCTGTATGTGCATAAAGCACCTCCCTTGAAAGTTTCTGGAGTCTTGCATCTAAATTGGGGTGGAGGGGATGGAGTAAACTATCTGAAGGTTAATAGGATCCATGACTAGGACACCCCCGAACTCACTGCTGGATTGTGCACGGCCCAGACTCAGCTCCACTAAAACACTTGGCAGAATCCCATTGTACACCAAATGCTGTGTCCTTCTGCGTGTGTTTGTGGAGAAACCCCTTCTGCGGCGCGGCTCCCAGGTGCCCCTCACACAGCTGTGGATGCTAAGGAAGACCGGAGGAACGGGCTGTTTTGTGATGCTGGTTCTCTGCCTATTGCTTCTTATGCTGTGCTCCTCGTCAGGGTCGCTGGGACCGCAGGCAACCGACCTTGGCTTCTGAAGCTTCTCCTGGCTGAAGGAGGCCACTTGTGATCTGTGTCTGATCACAGGCCAGGTTGGCTCATGCGGTGCTGAGACACTGGATCTGACTGCTGCATAGTTGGCAATTAGACCCCCGGTTGTCCTGGTGGTAGGATGGATCCAGCAGCCAGAGAGCTTCCAGCTGTGCAACATGTAGCCTCTAGGAAGCAAACAAATGAAGAGGCAGGAGACCGGGGCCTGTCGAATGCTGCAAGCTACGCAGGGGCAGGCTAGCAGTGCTTCTCCAAGGGAAGTCGCAGAATCCTCCGCTGCCGAAGACAGCGGTGCTGAAGACTCAGTGACGGCCCCCTGTCGTGGCCAATGCTGACTTGATGCTTGCCGTGGCCAGGGCTTTTCTGATTAAATGTTTTCCCCCAAGGGGCATGTCATTTCCACAAAACCCAGATCTTCTGCTGGCAAGTGTCATTTTTCCATCCAGAAATACTTTTGTATGGGAACAGGTCACCCCAAGGGGAAGCACTTTGTTTTGCCTCAGTTTGACTTTAATCTGCCTGCCTGAGCTATCTTGGTGTCCCCTGGGAGCTGTAGTTTGGGGTGTATTCTGCCCTTATTCTCCCGTATGAGTCAGGCTTCATTTTCCCTGATGCATCGTGCTTTCATCTTTGGCTGAATTGATCTAGTGTATCGTGGGAGGTCCAGTGAGAGATCACAGACTAGCTCAGCCTATATGGAAATAAGCCATTGCCTCTCAAAGTACTGTGGCAGCTCAAACCAACTCCGTTCACTATCAAAAAGACCCCAAACGACTCATTTTGGTGTCTCTGGGCATGTCCATACATTCATTTTAATGCACCGTAATTACAGATACTAACTTAATGCACTATGGTTGGTGCTACTGAATATTAGCACAGATGAATAGTTTTTATGCAGTGCCAATGTGCAGTAGATTAATGCATTAGCACGGGTTTTGCCAGCCACACTAATGTGCAGTACAATCGCTCTATTGCATTGTTAGCGTCTCATGTAGATGTGCCCTCTGTTTTAATTTTTCTTTTGGAACTTTTTTGTTAGGTGAAAATTTAGATATTTTGACTTTGTCCAGATTCAGGATAAAAGCAAATGTTTAAATACCAGAATTTCCCATGGGATGATAATTCTGTTTTTGGAGCAGCTCTGCAGCATGCCTTTTAGAAGAACTGCAGGAGGAGCCATGTTTCTGGAGGTGGTGGTCGTTGAAAGAGATGCAGGACTTGAGGCCTTTCTGCCAATAAAATATTTCGAGTAAGAACAGCGGTGTTTGCTTGTTTACTAAACCCCATCTACCATGATTGCTTTTTGTCTTCGGTACTTGGAGCTTCCTGCCCTCTTCGCTGTTTGCTTTGTTTCTTCCTTCCAAACAAGTTGGGGTTTCATAACAAATAGCCAGTATCATTAAGAAACATTTAGTACATTGGGTGCTCTATTTGCTGCTGTTTTTTGGTATTCAGATTTGCTCCAGGCTTATTTAATTGGCTACACCTCTCATAAGGGCCTGGGTCCAAGGGGCTTGTGCATTCTGCCTTGGTAAAACTTCCTTGACTGCTGCTTTTGATAAGTCAGCTCTGGCGATGGATTCATGGACAAACCAGATTGTAGGTTTGAGGCAGCGAGCTGTTCACCTTGGCCATGCAGAGCTGGGCTAGTTCTACCTCCAGCTTGTGTAGCAGCATCAGCAGCTCCTCCTCCTCCTCCTCTTCCTCCTGCTTCCCGCACGAATCGCAGGACTTGGTCTTTGCCATGATGGCAACAGCCAGTGCCAGCCGTGGTGGCTGGCCGCAGAGGCAGTCTGTGATCCCCACGTAGTTTGCATCTTAGTTCCTTGAGAGACAAAAGCATTTTGAAGTCTTTCAAGGTGAAAAGCACTTGGTATATGTGCAGAGAGAGGTCCTTAGCCACGCGAGTCTGAAGTCGGGTAGAAAGTAGGGTAGATTTGCACCTTGTGGACTTACCAAATCTGAGATGTATAACATTATAAAGATAGATATACACACTATATAATTTATAATAATTTACCATTTATATATAATATGTAGAGATAATGATGCATTATATATGTGTTTATATAATGTGTGTGTATATATGTATGTGTACACATGCATGCATGCATGTACATGTGTATGTATACCTAATGCTTTATACCCTACACCTATACCAAAACCCATCTTGGATTTAGTTAGTCTGTAAAGTGCAAATCCAACCTGGCTTCGACTAAATGTATATAACCTTATTACCAAGAAGCTGCCTGCTTTCCCTTGTCCCTTTCTCGCACATCCATCCTTTAACTGCCCTCACAACTGGGGATGCTTGGCATGGCCCGCCACAGGTTGTGATGTCAGTGCAGGCATGTCACCGATACAGCTGATCCCGGTGGTCCTTAATTGGCGGAGTCGTTACGCCGTTGGTATTCTCAGGGGTCTTTGCAGGGGACGTGGCTTGCTGGACTCGGTCTTTATGTGCCATGAGATTTTGCCAACAATTTGATCACAGCTGAACCCTTCTAGAGCAGCATGAAAATGCTGTAGTTGGGATTATGTTACCCATCCTCTCTATAAAAAATTCTATAAACAGTCCATCAAGCCCCAGAATTCCTCTGTTGGCTGTGAGGTCCTTTGCTCTTAATGGGTTTGGTGTTTGCTTTGACTAGGCCTTTAGGGGGAAGGGGATCCTTCACTTTAAAAGGAACCTACATTTTTACATGGATTAGCAGAAGGAAGCCAACTGTGGGCTGGCTTGGAGGAGACGTAGTTGAATGTCATTAGATCCGACTGGGGAGGCCAGGGAGTAAGAGAGCCTGCAATGACAAAAGCCAGAGATAATGGCAACAGCAGCTGCTCCCCTCCAGTTCCTAAGGAATTTTAAAATGTGAATTTTACTGCTTGTGAGAGGTGCTTGTGCAAGGGCACTGTTTGACCTCAGAGCAGGTACGGTCCTAGAAGTCTCAGGGCAAACCTCCCCTCCCTGTCCAGACAAACACAGCATTATCACACCTTTTATTGAACGCTTCTGAGACTTATCACAAACCAACCTAGAAAGTCGATGGGACAGTCACAGGCCCCTGGCAGATGTCACAATTATTACGTGATTCACATGTTAACCACATGATAAATTATAATGTGCCAAATAAAAGTGATAAAATGGCAATGTAGCCACAAAGACGTTCCATATTTTGCACACCCAGACTTGTTGCTTGCTGGCAGGGAATATGGTGCCAGGGAATTGGTCCCGGATGTTGCGTTCCTTGCAGTGCCTTTTAAAGGGGCTTGAGATCGAGGAGTGGCTTCCTCATTGCATTCAGGCAAGATGAAAGGGGGCGGCAGGAAGCTTGGCACTGGGGACTGGTCCCCAATGGCTTCTTATGGGGCCATTTGAAGGTCTCAGGGCATGAGGAGCATCCCTGTTTCCCTGTTCTCAGCTAGGAGACTTGCATTAGATCCCAGCCAGTTTGCCTTCAAAGGTCCTGCTGAGGGCCTTTCCTGCAGCGGACAGCATATCTAGTAGTGCTTTCTCCGACATGGCTTAAACTTATCTCAAGAACTGCCAGTCTTCTATCACTTCCCTGGAGAGACGGCTCCGGGTTCTGGTCTGATTTAATTTACAGAACAGACTTCTTTCACTGTAACCTACATTTTCCTCCTCTGTTCCTGACCAGGAATCTGCATCGGCTCTTCTGTGGCACTGTTACAGCATGACACAGTTCTCATGTATATCCGGCCGGATAACGTGTGACAAACCATTTATCTGTAAAAGTTTGCTGCTTTTCTCCTTTGCAGACTGCTTGCAAATGCATTGATTTTCTTGAATTTTTTTTTCTTTCTTTTTTTTAAGGTGGAGAGTTTTGAAGTATAAAGAGGATTTTGGGTGCCTCATTCCAAATTCAAATGAATAGAAACTGCGTGCCCTGCTCCTCTAGGTGACAGTAAAAATCTCAGCCTTATTCACAATTCAGAGTCTTTCAGTGCATAACTTCAGAAAATGATTCTTGGGTTGTAACTTGTTAATGAGAAGATTAATGGAACTTAAGCCCAGAAGGATGTGTTAGATCCTCTAGTCTGACTTCCAGTATATCACAGGCTCTTATGTTCTCCCCTCAGGTACTTCTGTTTGGAGATTGCTAGGAATATTTGATATTCGCTCTGGTTTTGATCGGGAACATGGATCACACGATGTTCTAACGAATTCTAATGGGTGCTTTGCTAACTCCCGCTAGAGACCGGACTGTCGTATAAAAATGTGACACTAAGGGCCAGATTCTTTCTGAACCAAGAGTTGTAGATTTTTTTTTTTTTTTTGCATTTCTTCTACCTATTGGGCATCTATGTGGATTTGGGTGCCCAAGTGCAATTTTATTGCAACTTAAATCTCTGAAGAATCCACATTGCTCCATTGTCAAGCACTGCCATCAGACCCTTGAAACAGCAGTGCCCCACGAACCTGTTGTTATATTAGTAGTTTTTCAGTGATTTGAGCATGGTGCAATAAAATCACACTTTGGTTTGTTGGTGGATTTTGCCTAATAAATGGACTAGAATTGGGCAGCGAGAGAGCGTAGACTTGAACCCCACGCTTCTGAGTCCCCCGACAGTGTCATGACTGCAGGACGTTTGTGCTTTTCTAACAAAGAATATTCACAGGATATTTTTTGGCATTAGCTTTGCTCTGTGATCATGTCTCTTCCAGCTGCTTTGCCCTCATCTCACCCCATTGTTGGTAAATATTTGCATTACGATAGTTGGAGAGCACTCTGCTGTGCTGCCCACACCTAGCAATAGCTCCGCCAGCTCGGGTCTCTGCTCCTCTCCCTGAGTCACTCCCTCCAATCCTTATTCATGCCTGTGGACTTTCTGTGACTTTCTTCGATGTTTCAGCTAACGAGCTGCTTGGTGCCACCTGGAGAGACATAATGAAGAAGCTACTGATGAGATGGAGGCTAAGGAAGAGGTATCTTGTACAAGATGGTTTTATGCCCTGCAAACTGACCTTTTTTCCTTCCTAGAGGTTGCTGGGGATGTGGACAATTACCTTCATTAATCCCTTGTCACTTTGTGTCCGTATTTTTCAGAAAAATTCTGACCATTTTAACACCACTGTAGTTTCAGTTTTTTGGCTTTTGAGGTCAGAAAAGACCGTAGGGGGACCTAGCCTAT
Organism: Alligator mississippiensis; assembly: GCF_030867095.1. Lineage (NCBI taxonomy): Eukaryota > Metazoa > Chordata > Crocodylia > Alligatoridae > Alligator > Alligator mississippiensis. The sequence continues at coordinate 1,986,160 of NC_081836.1, forward strand.
GCTCCTGTCCATCACCAGTCATTACACTTCACCTAGCAAAACCCCATGGGCTACGTTTTGCTAAAAGCCTGTTTTCTGGAAAGCAGCAGTCAGTCTTGATGCCAAGACATCTGGGCACGGAGAATCCATCCACCGCTGGCAAGACTTGCACATTTTGTGCTTGAGTTTATTTGTAATAACTCTCACTTTAAAACAAACTGTGCTTCATCTAACTGGAATGCTAAGACGGGCCCAGTCCTACTGTACTTACTTGCATGCCATATGTACTCTCCACTCCCCCCCCCCCCCCAAAAAAAATTACCTCTCTAAAATCGGGGTGTCTTAAACAGGGAAGCTATAGAAGCATGGTGATGCTGCAAAATAGCTGCTGCTGCTTTTCCTCCCCTCTTCCCCCCCTGCACACACATGGAGGGAGTTGAGTCTTCAGCTGCAGCTACAGTTTTAATCCTTTCCCAGCCACCAAGGAGTTGGTCGTGGCTTTCAGGTGAGTAGCCAAGAGCTGTAGCCAGCCAGGCAGCAGCTGTGAGAGGGTTAATGGTACATAGCTTTTGCCTGGGTGGAAGAGGAGGCTGGGTGCGCCGAAGATCAGACTCCATCCCGCCTCCTCGTACCATAACTCTGGAAAAGTCTCTCTCCATATGCCTTCCCAGAAACCAGGTGCATGTGTTAATATGTGAGAGAGCACAGTTGCTTGTCATGTCTTTGCCAAGTAGATGAAAGAGCCCCATGGTGCCGGGTTTATTCTCATGGAGGTTTTCATACCATGAATACATCACCTTTCAGCTATCTTCTTTCTGATAAGTCCGCAGGTTGAGCTTTTTACACCCCTCATTAAGGCATCATCTCTAGTCCTCCAATATTTTTTTTGCATCCTTTCTGCACCCTATTTTTTAAAAAAATATTATTTTTAAAATGCAGGCATCAGAACAGGGTGCAGTGTTTAGCATTGGTCTTGTCATTGCTGCATTAAAATGTCTTCTCTACTCTTGTTCATGGAGGGATGGGATGGGATGGCGAGTGGCTTTCTGGTCAGGGCATGTGATAGAGTTGTGTCTGCAGTGTGGAGTGGAGGGTGTTTGGTGATCCCAAACTTCTGGGTTTCGCTGATTGCTACATGGGCCAGGAAGGAAATTTTTCTCTTGTTCCTATAGGTCTCTGGGATTTTTGCTTTCCACAAAAGCATTGGGTGTCTGCTGCATTGGCTGGGGATCAACCCTTGCAGCAGCAGGACATTAGCTGTCGTTGTCCTCCTGCCTTGCCCATGGCAGGTTAGGGTGCTTTGGGGCAATATGCCTTGTCACTGCATGACGGGGTTGATTGTGTGGGATATTTGGGCAGGGACAATCCTGCCTTGAGCAAGGGGGTTGGGCCCGATGACTTCTGGAGGTCCCTTCCAGCCCCACTTCCCTGTTTCCGTGACCGTGTATCCAAAAATGTGATTGGCTGATCTTGCCACACGACTGCACGCGGAGCTTGTGTCAAGTTCTGTGTCCATTCTAGCCCCTACATCTTTTTTTTCAGAATTATTGCTTTCCAAAGAGTGTCTCCCAGCCCAGAGAGAGCTAGTTAGCTGCATTAGGCTGAAGTCAGGCAGAAGGCAGTGCTGCGTAGTAGCCCCTTCGAGGAACTGATTCATGGAGGCATGAACTTTCACAGGTGACAGACTACTTCATCACGTGCTAGGGGCTGTGATTTGCCTGTACAAAATCCACTCTTTCCCAGCTGACCAAGCAATCCAGGTTGCTCTACTCTTTTTATTCTTATTTACTCCTTCATAGTACTTTGCAAATTTTATCCATGGCAATTTCATATTTATTTCCAGATCACTGATGAAGGTACGAAATAGCTTTGGCCCTAGCAGTGATCACAGTGGCCCTCCTCCCCCATAAACACCCTGCCAATTCTTCATGCATTGCACATCTGCTCTGTTGCTATTGCATGAAGCTGGCTGCACTGTACTGCAGTCTGAAGGTGTGACTGCAGCATCGTTGCACGTAGCCAGCGAGGTGTGATTCAGCTGGCTCATATGACAATGCAGGGAAGATGCAGCAGCACAGGACTCGCCCGTGTAAGTATGTACACAAAGTCCTGGGTGGGTTTATACAGTCCATGCTGAAGCCTGTGCTCTACTTCCCCGTTGCTTTTTTTTTTTTTTTTTTACCCAGCCTGGCTATGTTCTGTGCTGCACACTCAAATCCTGGTGGAAATGTGGACGAGGGGTGTCGAACATCTGGACCGTGGGCCAGATGCAGTTGGCGGATCTGGTGCATCTGGTGCGTGGGTAGCTGTAGAGTCCTTAATATATTACTTTAAACCTTTATTACATTAATCCGTTCCTGCCTTTTCTATTTTTTTTTTTTCTCATTTGATTTTGTAGCTAACTGGCTTGTTTCTTGGATCATCCTACTTGCCTTTTTGAATGTCTATGCGATGTTAGCACACTTTCAGGTTTAGTATTCCACATTTATTAACACTTAATATCCATGTGCCAGAGATCTCCTCAATCAACTCTTTTTGCACTCTGTGTTTAAGTAATCTAGACCTTTGTGTGCCGTAGTAGATGTGGTCTGATCCTCTTCAATCCTCTTCAAACAGGCAGATGATCCAGGCTGACCTGGACAGGCTCAGCAAGTGGGCGGATGAGAATCTGATGGTGTTCAGCGCCGATAAATGCAAGGTTCTCCACCTTGGGGAAAAAAAACCCGCAGCATCCTTATAGGCTCGGCAGTGCTATGTTGGCTAGCACTACGGAAGAAAGAGACTTGGGGGTCATCATTGACCACAAGATGAACATGAGCCTGCAATGCGATGCTGCGGCTAGTAAAGCGACCAAAACGCTGGCTTGTATCCATAGATGCTTCTCAAGCAAATCCTGCGACATCATTCTCCCCCTGTACTCGGCCTTAGTGAGGCCGCAGCTGGAGCACTGCGTCCAGTTTTGGGCTCCACAATTCAAAAAGGATGTGGAGAAGCTTGAGAGAGTCCAGAGAAGAGCCACGCGCATGATCAGAGCTCAGGGAAGCAGACCCTACGATGACAGGCTGAGAGCCCTGGGGCTCTTTAGCCTGGAAAAGCGCAGGCTCAGGGGTGATCTGATGGCCACCTACAAGTTTATCGGGGTGACCACCAGTATCTGGGGGAACATTTGTTCACCAGAGCGCCCCAAGGGATGACGAAGTCGAATGGTCACAAACTACTTCAAGATCGTTTCAGGCTGGACATAAGGAAGAACTTCTTTACTGTCCGAGCCCCCAAGGTCTGGAACAGCCTGCCGCCGGAGGTGGTTCAAGCACCTTCATTGAACACCTTCAAGGTGAAACTGGATGCTTATCTTGCTGGGATCCTATGACCCCAGCTGACGTCCTGCCCTTTGGGCGGGGGCTGGACTCGATGATCTTCCGGGGTCCCTTCCAGCCCTAATGTCTATGAAATCTATGAAATCTATGAAATTACTAATGAAGTAGAAAGTACATTGTCTTCCTCTTACACTGCAAACACGTCATTTTGCTTCTTTCTAAGCACAGGACAAGAATGTCTTGCTGAACCCGTTTCTCTTTTCTGCATTATTCTGAGCAGATTTACCACCTTCATCTAGTAGTAAGTCTGTGTCATTGCTACTCTTTTCTTTTGTGCCTGTTATCCTTGAAACAACTTATCCTAAGTGTTTTTAGCCCTGCCAGCCATGAAATGTTCCCTGATGTTCTTGACAGTCTCTTTTTTCATTTCATAACTTCTAATTTATATTGATTGCTTTCTATTTACCCTTCTTTAATCTGTTTTGTATATGTGTGTGTTTTGCCTCTTAATTGCTGCCTTCACTCCATTGCTAAACTAGGATGGGCTTTTAGCCAAAGTTATCCTTTTTCTTGATTGTGGAATAGTGGCTTTTTGAGCCTTTTAATAAACTCTTCTTAAAGAACTCACATTTTTTTGGTCACATTCTTCTGTCTAAATTGCTTTTACTAACAATTTTCTCAGTTTGGGAAATGAGTCTTTTTTCCAGGCACTCAGTATATCTATCGTACTGATTCAGACTCTTCCCTCTGCCAGGACTGAGCGTGTTGGTGATCGCTGGTCCCTAAGCAACCACCAGCTTTTACCCTAGGGATTAATTCATCTTTATCCATCGTCCTGAGGTCCACAATAGAGTTACCTTGTGCAGTGCAACTGTGACACATCTGTTCTCGCTGATCGTGTAGTACAAGCATGTCAAACAGACATGTCAGACTTCGGCTGCACTAATCTAGCACTCCTGATTATTTTTTCCTAATGGTGTTCCAGTTCCCTCCTCCAAAAGGCTGACTTACCCGAACGATATTGCGAGCTTGTTGCCAAACTGAAAATACAACCAGAAGTCATGACTTCACCATTGTGACTCTGCTTTACTCCCTACTTGTTGTCCTTGGGCATATGCTGGGTGTTGGGAAACAATGGGTGATTGTTCAGTGACACGATATAGTCACTGAAACAGATGCGTCGTCTTGAGCGCTGAGTGGGATGAGATGGCTCTCGCTTACTGGGGCAGCTGGTGCAGAGAAGGGTCTGGATGACAGTAGACAGTGGGCAGGGATCCATTGGACACGGAAAATTTGGTGCCTTATCACCTAGCTGGGAAACTGAAATAGCATGCAGACACATGCAGGCGGCTGCTTTCAGCCCTTTCTCTGCCTCTTTAGAGGGGACCAATCTACCTCAGCTCATTCCTTGGCCCCTCCATCCTGCAGAAGCACCGCGGGGGAGATCTCTCGTCTCCCTCCTCGTGCTTGGAGCCTCTCCCCAGCTAGAAGGGGCACGGTCGAAGCACAGCCTCTGCTCGCTGGCCTGTTTCCTTAGCTGAAGACTAACTCGGGACGGCTTACTTGGATCGGAGCGGTTGGGAATTCTTCTGATCCTTCTCCAGCTTGAAATACCTTTCTGGAAAGCATCAAGTGCCAGAGCTAGATTCTTCTTGCAAGCAGAGTGCACGCTGCTTCATATGCAGGGCTGGGCATGGGTGAAAAGCTGCAGTCTCCCTCCTTTCTTTGAATCTCTTCGTCTCCAAGCATGAGTGGAGCTGGGATCCAAACACGCTCTCCTGGGTGGAAATGGATCCTTTTTCTATTTTCCTCAGTGCGCTTTTGGTCTCTTGTTATGCTACCTGAAGCGCGTGGCACCTATAGCAGGCATTCCTCCTGCCCGCATACCCCCGTTTGTCAGGAGAGCCTCTCCCAGAGATCTGGAGGATGAGAGCTTCTTCCTTTACAAAAGAAAACACAGACTGGAAACGGGGCACGGTCCCTCCCCTGGACAGAGCGTCGCTGCATGCAAATACCTAAAATACTTCTGCAAGAGTGACGTTAATCTTAATGAAAGGACCGTCCATTTCCAAGCTTCGTTTCTCCTCGAAGGAATAATTCGGATCCCTATATCGGTTTTGTCCAGCAATAGGAGTCGAATGGGGATGGCTTTCCAGCAGGCAGCAGTGCCTCGCTAGGCCAGCAATGGCTGGGGTGGTCTGGGGGAAGGTGAGGAATCGTATCACGCACAGCAGTGGGGAGAGAGCGTTAGCCACAGGGATGAAATATGCCCAGAAATGCCCTTGGATGTTTCTGCAGACTGCAGCAGCCTCTTTCCCCTTGGACTTCAGCTATGAAAACACCAGTGTAGATGGTGCCTAATGGATACTGGGCAACAAATTACCTTCACAGTTCGATCTTTGGGTTTGGAAGTGCAGTTCTAGCTTAGCGCCTCACTCCTCGTGGGGTTGCAGCTTCCCCGCTGCAGTGCTCTCCATCCTTGTTCATGCAGTGAGCAGCGGCCGAGTTTCCAGAGCCGTTCTTGGGCGGTGCGTTGGTTCGTGTGCTATGCTGGGGCATCAGAAAGCTGCAAGTTCAAACCCTGAACACGTGGTACTTCTGTTGCTAAAATCTGACATTGCTATGCAGAAAGGGAAGTAGAATTGCACCCGTAGCCTCCCTCGGCGGGACGTGGGGGAGAGGCTCAGTTGCTGTGGTTCTGCCAGACGCGTTTTAATCTGCCATTCCTCAAACATGCCATTAACATGGATGTTAGGTTGAGATGATGGACATGGAATAAATGATGCAGTAGTCTCCAGGAGCATAGAGGGATCCTATTGCCCCTCACCTAGAGTATCCCAGAGCAATCTTCACTCTTCACTGTTGGACTATATTGAAAGAAATGCTGCTCATGTGAGCCGAAGTGTTGAGCAGTCCAGCTTCCTCTGTACAACTGACCTTTCTTCATTATTTCCCACTCTGCCAATGTTTGTAGTACTTGCAAATTTGAAGTGATGTTTTTGTTTGTTCTCCTATTTAATTGATATGGACAGTGAGTTGCATTGGATTAAGAACAGCTCCCTGAAGTCAAATTCTGGTCCTGCAGTTTCTTTATCTATTTAACATTTCTAGTACTTACCTGGTGCTTATTAGTATGATATCTGTGCATCGCACAACAGTAGTGTATTTATCATCCCAGCATGCTAAGATACTTCACTTGCAGTCAGTGTTGGAATAAAAAATATTTAAACATTGCTGGATGCTGCATACTTTCTTCAGCTTCTTTCTAAGTACAGACCAGAAAGACTTAATGAATGCATTTGTCTGTCTTGCTTGATTATTTAAAGTTTGGGTGCTCGTATCAAATAGTGGTCTCGTAGCATCTTTAAGTCCTTTTGCATTTTCTTGATACATTTCAGATTCTTTCTTGTCTTTTAAATCTACTGGCTCATTGATGCATTGAGCTTTGCTCATCAATTGTCTGCATTTTATAGCTGCTAATTTCCTGCATTGAGGCTTCCTCTTTTTTTTTTTTTTTCCCTCCATTTGTTGTGTGTATTTATTTATTGTGGATTTATTTTTGTAAACTAAGACAATATTTTAACTAAAGAAGCCTTCTTTCATGATTGCAGAATTGTGGATTTTTTGGCAAAGCACTCTTCAACAAGCTCCAATAATTGTTCCCATTGTTTTTGTTTAATTTTTTTCCTCCCAATCAATTTGCTCATAGTCATTTTCAGCTTTTGAAAATTGACCCTTTCAGAGCGCCAAGTATGCATATTACTGGTTGGGCCTGTAATCTGCTTTCACATAATAAGCATAATTACAACGTGATTACCAGCACCTAGGCAACCACTAATTTTTAGTTCATTGATCAATTCAACTTTATTGTCAGCTTGATGTTTATAGTGGAGTTGCACACTATTTTCTGTTATCTAATATTACACACATTGGCTGTAATATTTCTTGCGTTACCAAATTATTGTCCATATCTTGGAAGCTCCTAAGACATTTTGCAAGACCTCCAGCCTGCGTCCCTTGGATGGACAGGCTCGTGATAAGGCACTTCTTTTGGTACGCCGGAGAGAGAAGGCATCTCCTGTTCTTTAGCATGATTTGTGACCTGTAACAGACTCTGACTAACATCCCAGCTTGGTTTTTCCATGCATACACTGATCCATGTGTACCCCTGTTATGAGCTGCCAGTTGCCGGAAAGCAGGTCATGGCAGCTCTGCCACAAAGTGCTGTCCCCACTCTGTCCATCTTGCACACAAGTGACACGGGCAGCTTGTGTGTACAGCCCACAGCAGATCAGAGAGGGGACAGGCAGCACAGCAGCAAATAGATGGGGCAGGGAGCAGAAAGCAGAGCAGCAGAGGAAGGGGATCTGAGTGGTACTCGAGGAAGACACAGGGCTGATTTGTAGCTTGCCTGCCAAAAAGGTCGGATGCATCTAGAGACCTTAACACTGCGATCGTGTCGCACCTTCCTCCAGTGATTACATTACAGGTGTTGTTGTACTGCGTATTTCCAGCTCCTTGTTTAGGGCCCTCTTCCAGCATCTGTGTCCAGAACTTCTTCTCTTCTGCCCCTGATGCCTTGCCTCGTAAGCACACGCTGTACCGTGAGGCTGATCGTACATTTGAGCATTGCCACGTCTCATTCTCCACTTTCGTTTCTCAGTCGGTGCCCCTGGCTGGTCTACCAACTCTCTTCCTAGACGCTTGGCTCCCCGGCACTTGACACACAAAGTGTAAGGTATTTGTTGGGAGGGTGCAAGTGTGTTGTACCGGGGCTGGGTTGTGACCTCGGAGAGGAAGGTTGGGTACAGCCAAGAATTACTGTGATGGACACGAGCGTGCCAGGACTAAGCAGTGCTGAGATCACTAGCCCATCGCTTGGGTTGTCAGATCTCCTAACTAGCATCCCAGCTGATCCAGGGTTGGTCTGATTTATACCATGTCTAGTGTTTTCCCTACAGCCCCTGTAGTTTGATCTCCGTACCGTCCCTTGGAGGATGACAGCACGGCACAGCTTGCTGTTGGGGAGCTTTCTGCTATTCAGGCCTAAATTTCCCCTTCTAATTTTCCACCCATTATTTCTTTCTGGGTGCTACAGGACGTCTCCCTCCTTGGTATTCACACCCTTTGGATACTTCTGGATTGTTATCACATCTGTCTCATTCATGGCTCCAACTTACAGGGCAAGTTTGGCTCTTTTGATCTTTTTCTCCATAAATTATTTCCAGTATCTAGGGATTGATTAGCCGCACCTCAGACTTGCACTGGCAGCTGTGCCGTTGCGTAGGTGCAGGATGTTACTGGCATACTCAGACGTGAAGATGCTCATTGATCAGTACTCCTGCAATAAAGATGTGGGGAGACCAGCCCTCCTCCCAGCTGGCCCCGGATCTTAGACAGCCAGCGGTTTGCTTGGATCCGAGTGGAAGGAAACGGCGAAACCTAGAAGCAGCTCAGCAGGACGCAGCCTTCAAACGGCTGCTACCTTGGCTGATCTGAGCTAAGGGCAGGGAAGATGGTCGTGGCTGTGTTAGCTACGTGAATGCTCTTCGTGACTGGAAAGGGTTGCATGCCTGGCCTTCCTAGCTGAAATAAAGGATCGCTGTCTAGCTTTGTTTCTGTTTCCTAGAAAGGCATTCATCAGACTCCAAAATCCACCGTTTTGCCAGGTGCATTTTCACTTCAGGATGATCAGGGGTGTCACACAAGACCATTTCTGTTGGCAAAAAGTATGGGGGGAGTAAGCCTTTGGTGAACCCAGCCTTCTGGGGACTGTGGGATCATGTCGGCCCAGAGCCAGGTTGTCTGGGGGTTGGTTCCAGCGGAGTCTGGTGCCACCGGTCCATAATACAGCGGCATAAAGCTGGGTGCAGATTTCACTTGGGGGGAACATGAGGACCCTGGTGTAAAAGGAGAGAATGGCATTTGGAGCTGCTCGGAGAGGAAGAGGAAGAGCTAGACTTAAGAAACTAGGCAACTGTGGCATCTATGCCTACACGGTCAGATGGATTGTGAATTGGCTGAAGGGTCATACTCAGAGGGTGGTGGTGGACGGGTCTTATTTGACCTGGGGGGAAGTGGGCAGCGGAGTCCCCCAGGGCTCAGTCCTTGGGCCTGCGCTGTTCAACTTCTTTATCAGCGATTTGGATGACGGGGTGAAAAGCAACATGTTCAAACTTGCTGCTGATACCAAAATTTGGGGAAAGGTGGGCACGCTAGTAGGGAGGGAAAGACTGCAGCAAGACCTGAATAGGTTGCAGGGGTGGGCTAACAAAAACAGGGTGCGTTTCAATACTGACAAGTGCAGGGTGCTGCACTTGGGCAGTAGTGACCGGCAGCACACTTATAAGATGGGAAACTCCCTTCTTGAGAGCATGGAGGGAGAAAGGGATCTTGGAGTCATCATTGACTCCAAGATGAACATGGGCCGCCAATGCGAGGTCACGGTCGGCAGGGCTAACCGGACCCTATCGTGCATCCACAGGTGCATCTCGACTAGGGCCAAGGAGGTGATCCTCCACCTCTACGCGACACTGGTCAGGCCACAGCTGGAGTACTGTGTCCAGTTCTGGGCACCGCGTTTAAGGAGGGATGTGGACAACATTGAGATGGTCCAGAGGAGGGCCGCCTGCATGATCCAGGGACTGCAGGGCAGACCCTACAATGAGAGGCTATGGGACCTGAACCTGTTCATCCTTCACAAGAGAAGGCTGAGGGGGGACCAGAAGGGTTTGGGGGAGACCTTGTTTCCCTTGGCACCCCCCGGGATAACAAGGAATAACGGCCACAAGTTGTTGGAGAGCGGTTTAGATTAGACATCCGTAGGAACTACTTCACAGTCAGGGCAGCTAGGATCTGGAACCAACTTGCAAGGGAAGTGGTGCTGGCTCCTACTCTGGGGGACTTTAAGAAGCGGCTCAATGCCTACCTGGCTGGGGTCACGAGCCCAGTTTTCCTCCTGCCCAGGCAAGGGGTCGGACTTGAAGATCTGCAAGGTCCCTGCCGACCCGACTTCTGTGATTCTGTAAAGAGCTACTAGCTCTCTTAGCCTGCGCAGCACAGACCACATCTTGGCAGAAAGTCTCTTCCCATGTCCCATTGCATACAATGCCTTCCTCCTATGTACAGTTGAACTGGCCTCCTTTTCCATTTGCTGTCTTGTGGGCCACCTCAGTTCCCATTCTTCACTGAATGAACCTGCTACTGGCTGGATTCACCCTCCTCTCTCTCCTTTTTAGGGAATCCCTGGCACCAACAAAACTCTTGCAATCCTGTGGGAACGTGCTCTAGCACTAGTGTGCAGGGAAAAATAAATTGGATGCCATCTCTGCTTTTTCACTTAAGCCCACAAACCACCCTGCTGTGCATGGAGGATGCACCAGCCATGCTTCCCCTTTTGGGGTGCAGGGTGCTCCCTCTTGGCTGCTACCCAGTCGACAGCAATGTCGGGAGGGCACCACCGTGAATCTACTTCCTCCCTCACCTCTAGAGATGGTGCTAACTTCTGGTGCTTGGGATTTGGGCTTACTGCACGCTTGTGCGCTGCAGGGTCCTCATTCAGGGATGGGGCTCAGTCTCAGCCTACCATGGGGTTATTGACTTCATTGGGAGCAGAGTTTGGTAAATGGACAAATTTGGGGAAACCTCCTTCATCTATTCTTGGTGAAGGAGAGGTGATCTCTGCACACCAAGTCTGCAGGCAGCACTGCATACATGCACATTTGAGCAATGCAGTTGCATGGTCTTGGACCTGGTGAAGTGCCTCCGGCTAGCAGGTATGACCTGGTGAATAATAGCCTACTACTGCTATCTGCTAGGGGAATTTCTCCTTTGGCTCATATAGTTAAGTCCATAGCTCTGTTCCAGGTGACAACCTGTGCCAAAGCTGTTACATAAATCAATAGAGAGTAACGTATGCTAGAACGAAGGTGCCCTTCATAAATGAGGTTTTGAAAAAGGAGTTCACCCAGAACTCCCAATGGAGCAGATGTTTCCAGCTCGCTGGAAGCATCTCGTGTTTCCAGCTGGCACATACAACGTCCCCTTACCGACAGCACATGCGTGTGGCCTGTTGGTATGTACAGCTCAAAGCCTACGGAGCCTAGTGGCAAGTGCATGAGAAATGCAAACATTGCCTAGGTACAGTAATGTCTAGTGTAAACTAGATTCTGGCCCCAAATCAAATATGGAGGTGCCTTCCTACCATTACGTCTGCCCCAGGGTGGCCAAGTGCTGTGTGAGCTGTATACTGGAAATTCAGGTATTTATAGTATCTCTGCTGTGTGCAGATCACTCCTCTGGCCTGAAGACGTGGTCCAGATCTTTTGCCGGTGGCCTGCCCGGCCAGCCGGAAGTGCACGTACGGGGAGCGTTCCCACGGGGTGGAAGCCTGCAGCTGGCTTTGCAGTTTCTCGGAGTCGGTCCCAGTTGCAATGTGCCAACCGGCAAGGAATTTACAGACTGTCAGTAAAAATACTGAAAAACAGGGATATTTGGCTGTCAGCAAGATGCATAAAGCCAAATGTAAATGTCAGTGAAATAAGGAAAATCTGTCTCCCCGCAGCCACATGGTCCATACTTCCAGCAGCGGGACTCTTGATAGGGACTGAGAACAGCTGCCTATGTTAGAACATCGGTGCAGTGCGTGAAGGGCCCGGGGTGCTCTGTAAGTATTGACCTGTCGACACCAAATCCTGTATTGTATTGTACCAAACCCCGGTTGCTTGAGGACTCGGTGGTTCTGCTCCGTGCATGCTCACAGCCTCTGTGCAGACAGGCGTCTTTGCTTTGTGCTGAACCAAACTGAAGACAGGGCTGTCCAGCTCTGGAGTAGTCACGTGCTGCGTGGCCCGCATGCTGTGCGGCGTGGTGGGCACTCACCTCTGCTGCACTGTGCCCATGCCCCAGTGCTCCCCTGCCCAGCCTCCAGGGGAGGAGACAGGCACTGAAAGAGAAGTGGAGGAAAGTACCCGGGGGGAAAAGTAGCCTGTGACCCACCAGTTGTACAGCCCCAAGTTGAGATGTTTTCACTGAGTCGAGTCAGGTGCTGTCTGATGCTATCAGGAAACCAAAGCAAGAGTTGGGTGCATCTCGGGCTGGGGCAGGCAGCAAGGGCAGGGCTGGGAGCCAGAATACTTGGGTTTATCATTCCGGCTCGATCCGTGCCTTGCTGTATCAGCCTGGGCACTTCCCTTCCCTGCTCTGCCAAGGTAGTGCTCCCATGCACACAAAGCCCCTGGGGCATGGGGAAGCCTGGTGTTCGTGGCCCATTGGGGCATGGCTGCACAGCACCTTTGCTAGATGGCCATCCTACTCCCGTGACTCACGGACTCCCTGTGTTCGTTGAAAAGCAGAGCTGGCGCACTCTGTCCTCCAGACCTGCAAAGCTGTCTGCCCGCCTGCTTGTCTTCCAGTGCAGCCACGTCTATCTTAGCTTGTCCTGATGGAGCACAGCCTGTCCTGATCTGTTCCCTTCTCCAACTCTCCAGAGCTGCTCCAGGCTCATGGGGATGCTCGGGAATGAACCCTGGGTCCTATCTACTGGCAACTCCTGGTATCCTGGCATCCGTGTCCAGTGCAGCTGCCTGGGATCCACGGATCTCAGTACAGGGACTTGCTATGAGTGTCGGGGGTTCAGGGGGCAGAGATCCAGCCTGGCTCATCTTTTGTGGCCACCTTCCCTCCCCAGCCAATGCAGTCAGTAGCTGTGCCAATAAGATGCATTTTTTTAGGAGCAAGCCACGACGACTTGCAGGGCTGATCGCCTGGCTGGTCTGTTCCCTGCTTTGTGAAGGGCAAAGAACAAATGAAGTGCCCACCTGCGAATGAGAGCCGTGAGAGGGAAGATGGGTCTGACCCAGCTGGGAGCAGGGAAGGAGTTAGCATTGCTGCCCCTGCATATCTGTCCCGGGCAAGGGGTGGGGCAGGATCGGGGAGGCTTCTTGCAGCTGCCATGCAGGAGACGGGAGACAACCAGGCCCATAAGAACCCAGCAACCTGTACCCACCTTTCGTTATAGGACCGTAGGGTATCCAGGGCCACAACATCCCCTGCTATTGCGGGAACCGTGTCGGAGGATCCTTTCTGCGAGCTTGTGGAGTTCTTCCCGACTGCGGTGCCATTGAGCCTTGCACCGGCATAGGACTGCCTCTGAGAGAAGCGGGGAAGCCAAGCAGTTGACTTTGCCCCCGGGCTTGGCCCTTGGCTTGTCTCCTGCTGCTAGCACCTGCAGCTGCCTGCACCCCCCACCCGAGGTGCAAGAGCTCTGTGTGGCCTTGCCTTTACAAGCCGCGTCGTGTGCTGCAGCTGTGTAGGGCTGTGAATTTCCATCAGGGCCTTGGCTGCATTTGCAAATAATATCTGTTCCCTATAAACATTATTGCTCCGTGTGCATGCGGGAGGCACGGAGGCTGGGGGCGGGGGGGTTGCCATCTGTGTTTTCTAATAAAAAGAAAATGACAATAAAAGCCCATTTAGGATCACTCCGTTGGGATTTGGAGCCGGCGAGGAGTGAGGGGTTGTTTCCAACCAGCCCCATCAGGCAGGGGGAAGGAAATGTATGTGCCCTGGCATGGGTGGAGAGCAGCCACGTGCACCTGGACTCCCCTGCGTGAGGCTAGCCAGATGTGTGGGTGCCTGGCTTTGTTGGGGAACAACCCTCCGACAGAGGGGCTGAGGGAAGGTTACTGTGTTCTTAGTCCAAATGCAGCATCACGAGGCCATCGTGAATGAACAGTGGGGAAGATGCTTGGGGCAAGAACAGCCAGCCAGGCAGGGAGGAGGGATGTGCTAGGACACAGGTGACCTCGGTTCATCTTCCAGCTCTGCTGTAGATGCCCTGGGTGGCTGCAGGTATGGTGTTGGATCATGCTGGGCGATGTGCCCATTTCTTATGGCAAGGTGATGACTCTCTTCTCCTGCCACATGCCTGTCGTGTCTGGTTTGGGCAAGGGCTCTCTGTCTCTAGGCATTTCCTGGCACAGAGGGTGCTGTTCACAGTGGAGATTTCCAGGTGCTGCTGGGGCTTGCACAAGTCCTGGTAGCCCATGGGAACTAGACGGCGTGATGACCGTAGTGGATTGAAACCCCCTCTCTTTGGAACCGGGGCTTGTGAACCCCAGTTTTGGAACGGGTAGTGCCCACTTCAGGCCTGGCACTGAAACCCTGGTGCTGCATGGCATGGAGCTGCGAATGCTGTACCAGCGTGCCCTCGTCCCTGCTGACTGCATTGGAGAGCAGGGCCCAGGGCTCATTCTGGCTGGGTCCCTGCGGGTCCTGGTGGGCTAGGGGCTGCAGGCAGAGGCAGCTGTCTTGAAAGGATCCAAGATCAACCTCAATCGCTTTCTTTTGCGGGTCAGCCCAAAGAAGGCAAAGCAGGAGAGAGGAAGGTGGGTTGGAGAGTGCCCGGTGGGGCTTCCAGGGGTGTGTGATCACTCGCCCCCAGAAGCCTGCTCAGATGACACAAGGAGGGGATGCAATGGAGAAGAAACACAGAGCTGGAGCTCAAACCCCAACCCTCTCCTCCCCGGCGCCCGTAGCCTTTGGCGAATGGCCGGTCAGAGCCTTTGTTGGCTCTGGAGCTGCCGTGAGAAGGGAGCTGGTCTGATGAACCCTGGGCGGCGACAGGGAAACCCACACTGTCTGTTTGCTCTCAAGTAAGAACACTTGTGCTAAGAGAAAAGATGTGTATGTCTGTGCATATGCCTGTGTTGGGGGATTATGCCATAAGCAATCGACTTAGCCATTCATTTTCCTCCTCTCCCCTAAGGCTGTTGCAGTCCTTCCAGTGTTTGTGTTGAAATCAATGCTCCCAGCATCCCACTCAGCTGGAGGCTCCACCTTTCCCTTTGGCTGGATCCTGCTGCGCTGCTATAATCCAGCGTCTAGAGCAGCCACGTTTGTTGGCACAGAAACGAGGGCTGCTGCGTGCACGGTTTATGGCTGAGCTGCAGAATCAGGCACGGGGGAGCAGTTGGGCGTGCAAAGAAAGCCCAGCCCTTTCCGGCCTCCGAAGCCTCTCTTTTGCAGCCTCTCTGCAGCGTACGTGCACAGCAGAAACCTGGAGTCCTTCAGAAGAGACACAGCCGAGGCCACGGACGTGCCGGCATCCCGGCCCGGACCACAGGCTGCAATCCAGGGCTGAGGGGAGAGTGACTTTCTCTGTCAAGGGGGCTGGTTAGTCTGGGTCAGTTGAGTCGCCAAACCAGACGGGCACTAACTTGTCTGTGAAATTCCCAGCAGACAAGGTGATAGGAGTGTGAGCACAGAGGCAGGGTGGGCTGCTCACACCCAGGGGAGTGCATTGAGAGCATGATGGTGGCTGGTAACTTCGGTGACCGCAGCCATGAAAGGATGGAGGTCCAGGTCCTCCGGGGAGGAAAGAACAAAGACCTTGGACTTCAGAAAAGCAGACTCCAGCCAGCTCGGGGGACGGGTGGGAGGCAGGTCTGTGGGGAAAGGGAGTCCAGGAGAGCCGGCTCTACATTGAGTGCCTTTTAAGGGCACAGGAGCAAGCCATCCCGATGCAATGGAAGAAGAGGAGGGGCCACAGCCTGGCTAGACGGCAATCTCTTCTGACAGTCGAAATTCAAAAAAGGACCCCTACAGAAGGCGGAAACGTGGTCATAGCGCTAGGGAAGAATATAAGATCATTGCACAAGGGAGAAGAGTAGGAAGGCCAAGGCTTAATTTGAAAGGCAGCTGGCAAGGGACATAAAAGGCAATAAAAGAGGGATTCTACAAGTATATCAAGCGTAAGAGGATGAGCTGAGAAGCCAGAGGTCCCTTACAAAATGCAGAAGGCAAGCTGGTTACAGATGCTGCAGAGAAGGCTGGAGTATTTAATACCTTTTTTTTATTTCACTCTTCACAAATAAGGTCAGATAAGGGGTGCAGTTGGCAGTAAATGTAGGGGAGGAGACGAATGGTTACAGCAGACAGTGAGCCAGCAGCGTGCTCTTGTTGCAAAAGAGCCAAGAGCATCCTGGGTTGTATCAACAGGTGTCACCTGCAAGTTGAGGGAAGCGACTTCCCACGCGGTCCAGCACAGGGGAGGCCTCCCCTGCAGTCCTGGGGCCAGTTTTGGGCCCTGCACTTTAAGAAAGGTGTGAACAGATCGGAAAGAGTCCATTGGAGAGCAATCAAAATGATTCAAGGACTTACTGGGGAAGCAGGACTTATGAGGAAAATGTAAAAGAGCTAGAGTTATTTAGTTTGGACAGGAGAAAACCCTGGGGCATTTGGTAACAGTCTTCAAATACCTGAAAGATGATTATAGAGAGGATGGATTTGGGCTTTTCTCTGTGGCTGCAGGTGACAGGAGTAAGAGACATGGTCTTCTCTCATTCCCTGCACAGGCCGGGCCATGGGATCTCCGGGAATGAATTCTTGTTTGAAGTAGAACAGATCTTCTAGAAAAGGTTTTCATTCTCTTGCCAAAGATTTCCAGCAATGTCACCCAGCACAGCCTATAAGTTGCGTGTGTATAATTATATATGGTGCAAGTTTGTATAAATAATTTGCACCTTATGAACTAACCAAACCGTATGTGTGTGTTCAGTCTTTAGTAGCATCTGATGTAGTGAGCTTCAGCTTGTGAAATCTTGTGCTATACATTACGTTATATTAAGCACAAGCTGAAGCTCACTTCATCAGATGCTATAAAAGGACCACCCCCACACGCACAACCACACACTCTGGTTGTTCATGGCTAGTTTATAAGGTGCAAATCTACCCTGCTTTCTACTTGGCTTTGGACTAACACAGCTACCTATGTGTATCTGCTCTTGCATAGCATTGGGTTTACCCAGTACTGGCCTTGACTTCAGCAAGATCAGCAGGGCACAAGATGGGCCCCTCTGGGCATCGTGGCTGCTTTCTGTATCTCTTTCCCTGAACTCATTCCTGGGGGTGGCCCTTACGTGCATCTCCCTGGCAAGGCTGGGTCGTGAGCGTGCCCGTTTCTGCAGGTGCAACAGCATGGCATGAGTGCAGCGCCAACATTCCCTTCATGGGGTTTCCAGGGGACAGGGCAGAGAAAGCTGCAGTCGCGCAGGACATGCTTTGCTCGTGCGGTGACACTAGTGGTCAGAGCAAGCCCCGATGCTGCCAGGGCTCTCGGCCGGTGCAGCATGGCACTGGCACCCCGTGGCTGTGGCTTCCCTCGTTTTGAGTAGGCCTTTTGTGGAGGGGCGGACAACGAGGCGAGTGGTTCCCATCCCTGACCAGTCATTGCTCATTCTCTGCCCTGCTCCATCAGGCTCCTTCTTGGAGGTTAAGTGGATCCCTGAGTGGCATATCTAAGAGATCCTGTAACCGCCCGTTCACAATGCCGCGTGCTGTTACCGGGCTGACGAGGTGGCCAGGAGGGGATTGCATTTCAGTTTGGTCTGCTGGCCCCGGGCCAGGCAAAGCAAAGCTCAGCATCCCAGTGAAAGGACAAGAGGCTGTGGTCAGGTTTACCCAGACCCTCTTAGCTCTCACTGGTGAAAATATTATAATGAGGCTCCAGGAAAGTGCAGAAGGCAGGCGGGGGTCCTTTCAACTGCAAGGAGAATAAATAGATCTGCAGTGAAGGCTGCCCTGGCTGCGCGACAGATGGATTTCTCGTTAGCTGTCCCCCCCGTGCAGGGAGATATGGCCAGACTGGAGAGTGCCGTTTCCACCGCATGTTTCCCATGAAAAACTCGTCTGTTCGGATGGAGGGCTGTGTCACACTGCCTGTGCCACGCATCTACCTGGGGCAGAGCCACAGGCTCCCCCTGATTGCTTTGCTGCTGCTTGCCGCTCGTCGCAAGGGAGAGACGGGGGCATGGGCTGCGTGCTCTGGGAGAGCCCCACGAGCGCTGTGCAGGTGGATTTGGGCCGATGCGTTATCCGGTTTGCAGGCACCGGCTCCTGCGGACTCTTCCTCTGGGGTTGCTGCAGCTTCCAAGGACACTTCTCTGAGAGAACTAGATAGTCCCATTCGCCATGGGCTGGGCAAGCGTGCCAACTGATAGAGGGTAGGGTACACATACCTAATGGTAATGAAGGGTGGGTGAGCCAGGCACTAGCCCCAGATGCCAATTTAGAAGGGGTGGCAATGGTAGCCAGGGTGTGGAGACACTGCACTGTGCTGAAGACCAGGGCTGCCACCCCTCTCCTTCTCTCCCTCTGCCTGGGGCACAAACCCTATTAGTTTGACCTGTGGATGCAAAGTTCCCAACAAAACATTCATCCTAACATTTCCCATTCCTTGAATGTACCAGTCACTGGCTAACACAATGGTGCCCAGCATTTTGCTCCCCATGAACTGGTGAGTGGTGCACGGCGGATCCACGGGCCAGATCCCATGTGCTGGCCCAGGCCCCATGCACTCATGTTGGGCCCCTTGCTTGCATCAGGCCCCACGTGCCAGGATCGAGTCCCACGTGCCCCACACATCCAGACTCTTGGCAGTAGGGGAGTGTTAACTAACACAGCCACTACTCCCCCATTGCAAAATTTTCAGATCCATGAAGAGCCCTGTGGGCCGGGTGACATGGCTCTGGTCCGCGGGCCCAGGGTTGAGTACCCCACGGGTAACAGATAGGCAATACCTGACTCTTTCTTCCTCTGGCATTTTAGTACATTACTGATTTAAACCTATATTCCACATTCCTTGACTCTCCTGTCTGACACCATGCCAACCAAACAGGCACAACCTGATTCTGTGAATTTTGATGAGATGCACAAAGAAAGAACATGCAGGGAGCGTACGTTAATCAGTCCTCAACCTCTCCATCCTTTTCGGCAACCCCCGGTCCTACTAGATTGTTTGCTGCTTAGTTCATTACGTTCCAAGTTTGCACTTTCCTGCATTTAGCGCTTTGATGCGTTGAGCTGCTGAAGGTCCAGTCGAGAGTCTGTTTTACTGCCTTGGGCAGGGCACCTAATGAGCCTTGCGTTCCAAAGGCTGAATTACCATTGATTGCAATGGAAAGCTTTGATATCTTAAAAAGTGCATTTAATTAGAGAGACAATTAATTAGCATCCATTGCTAACCCAGGACGGAGGCTTTTCCTGTGTCAACAGGGAGGTTTATTAAGTGAGTCAATAATATTGAAGTGGGATAAAACTCTAGTGAGTTCCGTAACCTGGGAAATAGCTGGAGAAAAGGAGAGAGGACGGGGTTGAAGTGAGGAGGGATGGAGAGGAGAAAGGGAGCAGAGCTGTGGTGGGGGAGAGCCGTGCAAACACCAGTGCTGCGTTTAAACCCGAGCGGATGGGCAGGATTTGCTCTGATTTGTGAGGTCTGCAGGATCCGCTCTTTAGTTGGTATAAACTGCCACAGCTCCTTAGAGCTGAGGACCTGACTGGCAATAGCATCTGGTAATTCCCTTCCCCTCCAGCCCCTTTGCCAGTGCTACTTAGTCCTGCCATTCTGCATCCCCTGCTAGTCGAGTCCCAACATGCTGCACTGACCTGCTCGAGTCTGACGAGTCCCCAGCGCCTGTTTTAGTCTGGCTCTCCCCTCCCAGCTCCCCCGGTGGACCTCGGTCCTCGATCTGCCAGCTACGAGCGAGTCACAGAAAGCCTGGAGCACTGCGGCTGGGAGGGAGCTCCAGAGGTCACATCTAGTCCAGCTCGCTGCCTGAGGCAGGATCAGCCCTGTCCAAACCAGCCCAGACAATGCAGCATCTGAACTCATTGCAGCTGAGACCCCGAGATGCGTTTCATTTGGGGCTGAGTAGCAAGGGGCTGGTGCCCAGGGCTGTAGCAGGACAGCTCCTGCCCTGGGCAGTCGCAGTGCATGGGGCAGCACAGGGATGCTCCTCTGCCAGTGGCTGCAGGGTTGCTAGCTGTTGTCGCACCACCCATGAAGGCAGTGCCCAGCAGGGTTGCCAGCCTAAGGCAGTTTCTTTTTAACTGAGAGTCTCTGCAGCCTTTTTATTCTGTTTATGGTTGTACCCTGTGCTTTTCCCCTACCCCAGGGACCTCTACCCACCCCCAGAGGCCCTGACTGCACCCCATATTGCACCGCCCTTGCCAGGCCTGCACCCCCTTTCCAAGCACGAGCCCCCAGAAGGACTCCCGTCTGCTGAACTGCAACCCAGCAGCACTGCAGGCAGCCACCAGACACTGCAGCAGCAGCAGCATGTGGCTGGGGGCCGTGGCAGCTCCCATGGGCTATAAAACCCTGAGCTACCACCGGACACCGGATAGTGCTACTGTTGGCATCCCAGGTGCTGCCCCGATTGCCCCCCTCCCTCCATTACACTACTACTTGTGCACACATGAAAAGCGCCCATTCTGGTTTCTTGGCACCAGGGCTTTTGCAGTTAGTTGGTGATGTTTTAACCTGGCCGAGGGCAGTGTGTGACCCAGCGGATGCCAGTGTCCTGGCGGTGCTGATCTGCCTTTGGATGGCCACATGCTCTGAGAGAATAGCCTGAGCACAGGCCTGGGTGGCAGCATCACAGCAAACCCGTGCATTTGTCTCGCAGTGACCAGCAGTGCTGCCCTTCTCCGCGCTGCCAGAAAATGGCTTACAGAAAGCATCTTCAAAGTGAAAAGGACAGGCACTTAGCTCCTAACCGTACCGTGGGGAGCAGTGCTGTTGCTGGTGGGAAGACGTCCAGAGCTGCGCCTGCTGTTTTCCAACAGCTGCGGATTTATTTATCATGCCGCTTGTAGCATGTGAATCTGTAGATAAACACATGGGAGGCACTAACGTGAACAACAGTATTGATTAAACGCTGCTTCTGCAAGAAGATCCCAAGCACTTGCAGCTATCGCCAGCCACCAGAGATGGGCCGGCAGCTAGACGTCCACTCCCCATGCACCCTCTTGGCACCCTTCGTGGCCATTGTCAGAGTGTTGCACCAGCCAGGATGCAGGTGTGGGCCAGGTGTTGCTGAGCTTGCCAAGGCATGTCACTGCGTCTAGCACTCCTCACACAATTGGGTGGCCTCACATCTCGTGGCAGAGAAGTGAGGGCACAAGAGAAGAAGCAGGTGACCGAGGCCACGCAGCCTGGCAGTGCAAAGGTGACTCCTGTCATGACTGCATTGGCCGCTGAACCTCCTTGCCTCCCGTGGCTCGTGTGGACCTGTGTAGTCCCTTCTTTCTGCTCTGGTAGGTTTGCAGAACTACTGCGTGTTAGCTGATGCTTTGTGGACCTGTGACAGCACAGGGCTTGGCTTGACTGCAGAGTCAGCCTGAGGCTAGCATGGGGTCCACGTGGGAGTCCTCCTGGGGTAGGTATATATATGGAAATTCAGGGGTGCAGTGGGTTGCTATCAGTGCATATAGGGGAGTTGCAGCAAAGTCACTATGTCCACAGGAACCCATTCTGCATTGCTGTAGGTATGGGAGATGTGCCGCCGGTGTCTGTGGCACGTTCAGCGCCGTCAGCCCTGGTGAGTTTATCGTTTCCAGTGCAGTTTTGGCTCTTGTTTCAGGCTGTTGAGGGATATGACACAAAACCCTGCTGCCTACATGCAGATTTGATGAGCAAAAATCGGATGGTTAGGATGAACGCACTCCTCTTAGCTGTGTCCTTATTCCAGCTCTGCTGCCCGTTCATGTTCACGTTTCTGTGCCTTGGCAGAACATGTTAGAGGACGAGGTCTCACGTTGCATTCTTGGGGAGTAACAGTTATTCACCCATTTCATGGCCAAGGTACTTGTGAGCCTGCCTGCAGATCCCATGTGCTCACCCATATAACCCACAGCATGGTCCTTGGTTTCCTCCTGGCAGCCAGCACACCTTTTAATGACTCTTACTGTTTTCTTTGGCTCTTTAACTCTGGGGGTACAGTCAGGCTTCTGGATGCGGTCCTCCCGAATCCAGGCCCTGGAGATGGCTTGGGTAGGAGTGCGTTATATTGGTCTATCTTGTCAGGAGCTACTAGACCAAATGCACTGACAAAGCAAGGAACAGAGACCGGGAATCTTCTGTGTCCGGGACGTTCTCAAGAGAGGACAGCAGAAACCCTTCGGGCCTTTAGTTACTCCCGCGGTGCAAGAGGTCAGTGCTTCAGGGTGATGGCATCAAACTCTGCCAGTGGCCCCCGGGCACATTGAGAAACTCTATATCACACATTCAGTTGTTCTTATGGGATTGCAGACCCTTTTGTCATAGGGGTGTATGCAAGCCCGTGGCTGCTGCTGCACTGTCTTATGTCAAGCATTCTGCGCCCATTGCAAACAGATAGATAGGAAGGATAAGGTCAGGAATGTAGATTTAAGGAGAGGAGACCCTTTGAGGAGATGATTCTTTCTGGGGCTTCCAGGCATCCCTCGTGCTCCCGACCGGATTAATGTTGGTGTTTTCACATGCTTGGGGCTCAGCCCAGCAAGCCGTGGCAGGCCGTCGCTCGGAGCAGGGCGTATAGTTTGATGCTAGCAGCAGCAGCAGTCCTCTGGAGACGGACTCAGCATCGTGTTCATGGATTCATACGCATCGCGACCAGAAAGGGCCAGTCTAACCGTCCAGTGTGACCTGCCTAGCACAGATCAGAAAAGCTTCCCCAGCAGTGTCTAAATCTGGCCCTAGCTAGAGAGAGACGGCTAGTCTTGATTTTTTTTCAAGACTCCCAGGGACAGAGGAACCTGCCTGTCCCCAGGTATCCTCTTTGAGTGGTTAAATATACAAGATAAAATTCAGAATTTTCCACAGCAAAAGTTACACAAACCAAGCATTTTGAAACAAGTACAGTTTCCTGGTGACTTTCTTTTCGGCTGAAACCATTTTCCAGTGACATACTTTTGGATGGAGTTTTTCTAGGCAGCGTTGCTCTTGGCTTATAACATTCACTTCCAGCCCAGGATTCTCACATCACAAAATAAGTTGAAAAATAATCAAATGGCAGATGTGAAAAATGGGACAGAATTCCAGGACTCTGAAATGAAGCATTTTTCAGAACAGCAATTTTCAAGATGTTTTATTTTGTAAAGCATTTCTTGTTCCCTTTGAGAATGAAATCAGACTTTGCCATGCTAGAATTTCCTGTCAACTGGACTTTTGAAGTTGCTGCCCACTCTAACCAGAAGTAATGGATAGTGAATAATGAACAACTTGGACTATGAAAATGATTCAACCAAAACATTAGACTTAAATGACAAATGCATTCAGAGGGAAGAGGGATTACTAACTGAAGAGTAGTCTTCATGCAGCGCATACATTATTCAGGAGTTCGAGCAATGAACGGTTTCTCCACTTCTGCTTTCAAGCTTTTCCAAAGCCCCAGGAGCAATGTTCCTACTGTAGCTAGATTTTTTTACCCTACCACCTTTCATTTAAGATCATCTATGTGAGAAAGATGCATGTATGAGACTTGGGAGACCTGGGGGCTGTTCCCAGCTCTGCTACTGACCTACAGCACTACCTTGAGAAAGTTTCTTCTCTCTGTGCCTCAGTCTCCTCCTCTCTAAAATGGGGAGAATGATGGCTGTGCTTCGGGCAGTAGGAGGGCTCATTAAAGAGAGATGGCAGAGTGTTTGGAGCAACTCAGCAGATGGACAGTGGAAAGGTCCTGTGGGGGCTCCTTGTTACTCCACTGACAAAGGGAGCCCTTTTGGGTGGCTTTGTGGAAAGGTTGTGATCTCCCATCCTGGGACACGCGCTAAGGGCGGGATCTGACATCACTTTACGTGCCCGGACGACAGTCATCCAGCTGGGCACAGTTTGCAGTGCTGCGCAATGGACGCAGGAGTGGACTGCAGGCAATAGGCTGCTCTCCAGCTGGGCGGGGAGGTGACTCTGCACGTGTGGGTCTGAGCTGAAGGCCTGAGATCTGGACCTGACCAAACCAGGAGGAAGGGCCTCCCACGTTTCAGCCTAGTGGTTAGGGCACTCGGCCAAAAAACAGGAGGCCAAGGTACTGGGCACCCCCGAGGAGACTTGAACCTGGCTTCCTAGCACGGCTGGATGATGAGCAGGGATCCTGGCTTTCTCTGATTAAAAAAAAAACAAAAAACAAAAAAACCCTCAATTTTCAGTTTAAAAAAATAACCCCAAATCCACATTTTTCCATAATTAAAATGAAACGCCACTATATGCATATCTGTATATTAGTGGTGTTCCACTTAAATCATGGAAAAACATGGGTTTGGGGTTACTTTTTCTTAACTGAAAATTGGAGATTTTTTTAAATCCAAGAAAACCAGGATCCCTGGGTATTTTGCTTCTAGGGCAGCTCCCCAAAGTACTAGCTATTGAGTTGCTCTTCCTCCTCCTCCTCAGCTTCTAGCCCCTGCTAGTCCTTGTGTGCACCTAGCTGCAGTTGTGTGACATGTACTGCCCCAGCAACACGGACACAGCGTCTCCCGGCCAGTGCACACACAATTGCACACCCTCAGCTGCTGTTTAGATGCTTCTGTGTCCCCCCCTGCCCGCAGGGTAGGATCACAACCCCCCATGGCAGCGCCAAAAAGGGCAGTGGCGCAGCTGGGGATGTGGGATCCAGGTGCAGCCGGTGAAACGGGATTCTGCTGTAAAACTTCTCGTTGGCTTAGCCGGGCTCCCAGTGCTGCATGCAAAAAGCCATGCACTTTCCAGTTTCTGCTCTGGGGTCCTTCAGTTCTTTGCATGTGGGGATCCAGGAATGAACAGTGCCATCTGCTCGTGGTAGCGCAGGAATTGGGATCTAGGCGATAGACAAGCATCCAACAGGGAACACGGAGCAGGTGAAATGATGATTTATTCACATCTACACAGCTCCCCTGTTTTCTCCCGCACAGCCATCCAGGGGGTCTGATTAACGTCTTGATATCGCTGCTAGCTCTGGACAGAGACATTAGCTGCATGGCTACTGTAAGCGCGATCTGCACCTGCATGTGGAGGCCAGCATTGATTCGGAAGGCAGAATTGCTTTATTTAGCTGCACACTTTTCATTTCACACGCTCCCCTTCCCTCTTGTTCTCTCCGTCCTGTTTCTCAACTTCCATGTGTTAGCAAAGGGACTGGTGCTGCTGTAGAGTCTGCTGTGGATGGAGGACTGCCTGAAATGTTCTGCAAACATGGGAGTTTTAATCAGCATAACTAGAGATGAACGAGATGTGGATCTAAAGGCCAGCGTATGAATTGGGATGTGGCCAGTTGCCCTCCCTTTTTCCTCTGTTTAACTTGTGCAACAGGTAGAGCCAACACAATGGTTTCCAAGCAGAACAAAGTTCCCTTTATAGGCAGAAAAAGCAATACATCCTCATACTGCAGTGGTTGCCATGAAAAAGTGACTGTGTCCCCCGAGAGCACAACGTAGATGCTGAATGGGAAATGAAAGCGATAGCTCAGACCCAACAGCAGGCAAATGCTGCTTCTTTACCAGCAATCTCCCCATCTCTGTGCTGAGCACAGGGCTCTTTCACCTCTGGGCCACTTAACACAGTTGGTGTCTGGGAACTCGTATCTAGTAAAAACTCTCGGTCACTCTCAGCAGGCTTTTATGGAAGCAGAGCTGTCTGCTTGCTGCTGGGAACTTTGTTCTCCCCAGCAAGAGGCGAAGTCCCCGTCTCAGGAGTGGAAGTGAATGCAGTTCCCTGAATCAGGGCCTCGGGGAACTAGGGATGGATGGGGAGAGTCTGAAAGGCTGGGGGCACAGAGAGGAATGGAGCCAGGGATGCCCTGCTCTGGAAGCCATGCTTCGGAGACCAGGCAAGGTCCAAAGCATGCTGTTCTTCATTGGGGGCTTGGGCTGACGTTTCGTTGCCGTGATCAGATGGTTTTGGGTCCAGACTAGAGCCAGCAGCACAGTGACTCTCAGTGGGATTTCCCACAAGGATCCATGCGAGCTACTTGCTGTATGCTCATGCTTCAGGCATTTAAAATGTGGCTCAGGATACGTGCCTTGGTATGGCTCCGATGCCAGTCATGGTTGTGGTCAGCCCTCTCATCCGTGGCTTGATTCAACTGGCTCATCCTGAAGGATTGTTGAGTGCTTTCCTTGCTGAGATGGAGACAAGGTCCCCGTGGGCCCTGCTCACCTCCAGCTGGCAGAGTGCTTTGCAGATGTTTTCTGGATGCGGGGGGTGTGGTGTGGTGGGTGTGTGGGTGCTGGGAAGAGTGGCACACTTGAGAAGCCAAGTTCCCAAGGTGGTGGTCCAGAAAGCTGCCTCTGCTGTGTCTTCAGGACTGCCTTTATGTGGGGCAGGGCCTGGGACCCCTGAGCAGTGGAGCTGGGAGTGAGCCCCAGACTCCTCTGGGAGCTACGGGGAGCAGAGCACTGCTGCCTGGTGCTGGAGGATACAGATGTGCCAGGAAGAGCTTCACCGCACATTGCTTCCAGGTGGGTCCTGGTTCCTGCCCAGAGGTGGGGTGCTTGAGCTCCTCACCTCGCTGGCTCTCAGAATTGTTTTCAGAGGGACCAAACAAGGCATTTTCTCCTATCCGCCTCTGAGAAACAGCAGAAGTATTTTGGCTAAAACCCACAAACATACCAACCGGCCTGAGGCAGAGACCCAGCACAGAAAAACAGTGGCTGGAACGGTTCAGGTTTGGCAGCGTTATAAACACCCGCAAACAGGATCTAACCGTGCAAATATAAACATTGCCACCTGCATGGGCTGTGAAATCCTCGCCTGCTTTTTCTGTTCTCTTGCATTAGTAGCTAAAAACTCATCTGACCTAAAGTATTTCAGCCCAAACGGCCTGGAAAATCTTCTCGAATGTGTTATGATTCTCCTGGCTTTAGAGGGGAACCACCCGCTGAGCTGGCACCTGTGCCTGGTGCAAGGCGGCAAGGTGGTGGTCCCCATCTTGGGCACAGAGCCGGTGCTAGGGCCTTCCACGGCGGAGCTGGAGCACCAAGGCCTCTCTGACGGCCGTGCTGGAGAAAACTCCTGCCACTCCGGAGCTGGAGCCGTGCCTGTAGCAGGCTGGAGGAGACCCAGGCATGAGGGTGTGGGGAGACAGCGCAGTCCTGGTGCACAATGCTGCGTATTCAGGATTTCTTTTATCTATCGCTTGTTTGTGGGGATGGGCCTGTTACGGAGGAGGCTGCAGTGTCCCCAAACCCTGTTGGGGGTGCCATGGTCTGCAAAGGTAGACACAGCTGAGAGAACAGTGCAGGGATGGCAAGCAGCCTGGTGGTGCCGTGGGTTTGGGGTGGGGGTGACGAGAGAAGAAGGGGTTAGCTGTGGGTTGTGCTGGCTGGGCCCTGGGTTCCCCTTTTCCCAGCTCAGCGCTGCATAGCTGGCTGGTCTGTGTCCGCTCGTGCTCTTCTGGTTGCAGGGGGGCTGCGTCGGAGTTTGGGGGCTGCCACTGCAGAGGCATTTCTCCTGGGTGCTTCAAGAATTAAGGTGCTAAGCCATGCATCCTTGCAGTGCCCAGGATCAGTGCTGGGCTGTGCACCAGATCTGTTTTCAAGGCCCTTGCTCTGAGCTGTGATTGCCTGGGGCGGTATGCGAGTGGCAGTCATGGCCCTGGCCCTGTCATGCTGCTTGCTTAGTTCTGTGTGCTGAGGCTGCCTCCTCATTTCCACCCCTTTGACTCCTGGTTTTTTGTCATCTTCCTGCAGAAACACTGATGGATTCCACCACTGCAACAGCAGAACTGGGCTGGATGGTGCATCCTCCTTCAGGGGTGAGTCCTCACTTCTCACCGCCCACCCCCCTTCCTCCATGGGCTGTGTGAGAACAGGGGTGTAGGGCTCGCACTTCTCTGTGCGAGGGGGAGTCCGACCAGCAAGCCTGGTCTGAACAGAGATCCCGTTATTTAACAAGACGCCTTCACTGCAGCTGAGCGCGCTGCTCAGAGCAACAAGGGGAAGCTTCACATAACCCTGAAATGTGAGATTTCCCAAAACTTCAGGGTAAAACTTTTTGTACAAAAGCAGCTAGGTGATAAAAGAGCATCATCATCTTTGATAATTAATGGGACCCAAGCCCTGAAGTGCTGGAATTGCTTTTGAAAATGGGATTTTGGTTCTTCAAGCAAGGAGGAAACTTAAAGAAAATCATTGAAAATCATGTTGATTTGTTTTAAAAAATGTTGCCACGTTACGTGACAGCTGTTGAATCTGTGCTGGACAAGGATGTGAAAGTGACCCTAGAGCTCCAGGCTTGGGAAACCAAACAGTAACTTTCCATACAGGATTGTGCGTGCAGGGACTGAAGCCTGAAACCAGGTAGCGCAGTGGCTGCAGCGGAGACGTGCCCTGCGAAAGGGAAGGGATGCAGGCCGCCCCAGCGAAATGCAGAAGAGAGGTACAGCAGGTGTCTGCGAGTCCCAACCACGCACTAGGACGAGTTTTGCTGATCTCTCTGTCTTGCTTGGATGCAATTAGACCAGGCCAGCATCTGGGGCCTTCCTGGAGTTAGGTTTTTTTTCAGAAGGAAACAACCTGCCCTCTGGGATCTCCAGCAGTGCTGGACCCTGGTGCCCCTACTCCTAGCTAGCTCTGGGGCGGTGACAGACTAAAGATCAGCCCTGGACGATGAGCGGCACAGCGAGATTAGCAAAACCCTGTTGAAGCAGGTGGCTCGGCTTCCTCTAGCTTCTTGCTCTGCGTAACTTTGCCCTAGCATGGTTTGTCCTGTCCGAGGCACGGGGGCCATTCAGCACCCAGCCAGACGCCAGGGGCTTGGGACCAGGTTCCTCGAGCAGCTCAGCTCCCACCCGGCCAGCCTCGCGTGGTTCCCAGTGGGAGTTTTGGGGCACGCAGTGGATTCAAAGGCGGTGGTGTGCTGCTTGCAGGGTTAAGAGAGGGGGATAGTTAGGGAAAGATGGAGAGACAGGGGTCAAAGGAGTGGGGTTGGCAAAAGAGCCAGAGCACACAGCAGCTGCAGGCGCCTCCTGGCCCGGCAGCCTCGAGCTGGGTTCACCACGCAGCCCTGACCTCCCGGTTTTCATTGAGCTAGTTTTGTTTTGCAGGGAAAGGAATAATGGGCACATGCACTCCCCCCGCACCCCCTTCCACCCACTCCCGACCCTGAATGGAGTCTGGAAAGAGCAAAATGAAGACGTTTCTTTGGATTTCACACTCCCTGGCTGACAGGCGCAGGCCCTTCCCTGCTACCCCGCTCCGGGTGTGCCTGGCCCTCCGCCAGGGAGCCCTGGCCGGGAAGCCTGAGACCGAGCCTCCAAGAATAGACTGCATCAAGAAAAGCCTCCCGCCACGGCGAAGATTAAACTGCGTTAGACCAGCTCCCCCTCCCCCTGGCGAGCCCGGAGCGGGGCCAGGTTGTGCCGAGGCCCGCTACGGCACGCAGTGCTGTCGAAATCATCATAATAATGGCTATTAGCCGGGGAGGCTTGCAAAGGCTTCACCCACTCCACTAGGCCTGGGCCCAGCCTGCCCCATTGCCTGCCAAAGGGAAATGATGGGCTCTCAATAGGCGGGGGGCAGAGGTCAAGTCTTTTTCTCTCCTCGCCCAGCCTTTCTTGTTTGCAGTTTTCCATATCTAAAGCGAACCCTGCTCCCTGCTCTCCCGGCCCACTCAGTAATGAGGCCCAGGCCTGTTGGAGGCCGTCTCCGCGTATTATTGTGCTGCCTTATTCTTTTGAGTCCCCAGCATGTTAATTAGAGAGTGAGGAGAAAGGGAGAGGATTCTAATTAAGCTCTGAGGAAGCGCCGGAGCTGAGACGAGGGGTGACTTTCTCTTGCAGCTGAGAAAAGGGAGCTTTGGAGTGGGGCACTGAAGGGATTAGTCTGTCCTGTGGTGTCAGCAACTCCAAACAAGCCCCTCTCGCCCCACCCCTGCCGCCCCCAGTCCGGCCCGGGAGCCGGCCACTGAGCGGGTGGGTGTCCAGGCTGCTGGAGCTTGGGCACAGGGCGAGGGAAGGTCTCCGGGGGACTGCCGCTGCCTATCTCAGAAACATGTGCATGGTTTG
The DNA here is from genome assembly GCF_030867095.1 of Alligator mississippiensis. Classification (NCBI taxonomy): domain Eukaryota; kingdom Metazoa; phylum Chordata; order Crocodylia; family Alligatoridae; genus Alligator; species Alligator mississippiensis. The sequence continues at coordinate 2,016,251 of NC_081836.1, forward strand.
CTGGAAGGACCTAGGGAGGTGGCGAAGGTGTTTGAAAAGTTTGGGGTTTGGTCCCGAGTGCTGACGTCTCGGAGGTTGCGTGCAATGGACTGCTGCTTTCCAGCCAGCTCTCTTGATCACCTGCCAGCGCTTGTCCGCCTGGCTCGAACCTATGCCACACTTGTGAATATTGAATTCAATACACAGTTTGAAATAGTAAGATGCCGTTGCCACATCCCTCCTTACACAAACCAGGACCATCCATAAAACATAGTCTCCAGCTCCATTCCCTTCTCCCTGTCCCTCGGGGCTGTGCTAGTCAGGACCAGCAAGCGTTTGGAAAGCAGGTCTACCGCGTGCTCTCTGCACATGGTTGGCACCGAGAGCGGGCCCAGCAATATGGCTCTTGGAAGATCAGGACGGTACATGATGAGTTGCGTGCAAAGACTGGATGAGCCTGGAACCACTTCGGTGGCAGCTCCCAGGTGCAGCACGGGGGGACCTATTCAACCCTTCGAAGATAAGACACGCACTGCTGGGCAGACAGACCCCTGATGACCATGCAAGGGTCTTCTCTGGCAATCAGGGCGTGTGTTTCTTATTAATTCTTGTGGGTTGGCACAACAAACAGAAGGACCAGACAGCATTTCCATGGCAGGCCAGAGCCGGTGAGGTCTAGAATTGTGCCCTAGAAAAATAAATCCCTGTAGTGTGAGAGGTGGAGAGGGGTGGGGGCACATGTGGAGGGGAGGGCACTGGTTCAGGAGACAAGTCCGGAGCGGACTGCAGCAGTGTAGGAAGCATTTTGGCCATTGCTGCAGGGTGGAGCTTCGGCCTGGGAGAGGATGGGGGGAGGCAGGGCAGTGCCCCCGGGCAGGGACATGGGTCTGGTCTCACCCTGCCTCTCAATGACTGTAAATACAATGCCTCTGTGTCCCAGTGACTCTTTGTATCCCATCTGCAGTGGGAAGAGGTGAGCGGATACGACGAGAACATGAACACGATCCGTACGTACCAGGTGTGCAATGTCTTTGAGTCCAGTCAGAACAACTGGCTCCGGACCAAGTACATCCGGAGGAGAGGGGGGCATCGCATCCATGTGGAAATGAAGTTTTCTGTCCGGGACTGTAGCAGTATTCCCAACGTTCCCGGATCTTGCAAGGAGACCTTTAATCTCTACTACTATGAGTCAGACTTTGACTCGGCCACCAAGACTTTTCCCAAGTGGATGGAGAATCCCTGGATGAAGGTGGACACCATTGCAGCCGACGAGAGCTTCTCCCAGGTGGACCTAGGTGGCCGGGTGATGAAGATCAACACGGAGGTGCGGAGCTTTGGGCCCGTCTCCAAGAACGGATTCTATCTCGCCTTCCAGGACTACGGGGGCTGCATGTCTCTGATTGCCGTCAGGGTCTTCTACCGCAAGTGTCCCCGCGTGGTGCAGAACGGGGCAGTGTTTCAGGAGACCCTCTCGGGAGCAGAGAGTACTTCGCTGGTGGCAGCCAGGGGGACGTGCATCAACAACGCGGAGGAGGTGGACGTCCCCATTAAGCTGTACTGTAATGGGGACGGGGAGTGGCTGGTGCCCATTGGGCGATGCATGTGCAAGGCTGGCTACGAGTCGGTGGAGAACGGGACCGTCTGCAGAGGTAACCATTTTGTATTGTCTCTTGTTCTTTGTTCTCCGCATGGCAAGCTGTGCTTGCGTCGTGGTGGGCCCTGGCATTTGACAGTGCCTCTGCATGGTGCTGCTCATGGGAAGAAAGTGTTGATCTAGCACGGCTCCCTGCCACATGGTATTAGTGACTCCGGGGCACCCGTTGGCTTTGCTGTGTCTGTCTGTGAATGTGCCTCTGCATTTCTTTATTGCTTCTGATTTCCCAGCACCCTGATTCCTGTATTTATAGTGGGAATCTTCTTGGGGCTGCTTGTCCACAGCTGGACAGAGCACAAGAAGCTCGATCCAGCCTGAGCTCCACGTGCACTTATAGATTCATAGATTCATAGATTCATAGATGTTAGGGTCGGAAGGGACCTCAATAGATCATCAAGTCCGACCCCCTGCATAAGCAGGAAAGAGTGTTGGGTCTAAATGACCCCAGCTAGATACTCGTCTAACCTCCTCTTGAAGACCCCCAGGGTAGGGGAGAGCACCACCTCCCTTGGGAGCCCGTTCCAGACCCTGGCCACTCAAACTGTGAAGAAGTTCTTCCTAATGTCCAGTCTAAATCTGCTCTCTGCTAGCTTGTGGCCATTGTTTCTTGTAACCCCCGGGGGCGCCTTGGTGAATAAATCCTCACCAATTCCCTTCTGCGCCCCCGTGATGAACTTATAGGCAGCCACTAGGTCGCCTCTCAACCTTCTCTTGCGGAGGCTGAAAAGGTCCAGTTTCGCTAGTCTCTCCTCGTAGGGCTTGGTCTGCAGGCCCTTGACCATACGAGTTGCCCTTCGCTGTACCCTCTCCAGGTTATCCGCATCCCTCTTGAAGTGCGGCGCCCAGAATTGCACGCAGTACTCCAACTGCGGTCTGACCAGCGCCCGATAGAGGGGAAGTATCACCTCCCTGGACCTATTTGTCATGCATCTGCTGATGCACGATAAAGTGCCATTGGCTTTTCTGATGGCTTCGTCACACTGCCGGCTCATGTTCAACTTGGAGTCCACTAGGACTCCAAGATCCCTTTCCACCTCCGTGCCACCCAGCAGGTCATTCCCTAGGCTGTAGGTGTGCTGGACATTTTTCCTCCCTAGGTGCAGCACTTTGCATTTCTCCTTGTTGAACTGCATCCTGTTGTTTTCTGCCCACTTGTCCAGCCTATCCAGGTCTGCCTGCAGCTGTTCCCTGCCCTCCGGCATGTCCACTTCTCCCCATAGCTTTGTGTCATCTGCAAACTTGGACAGAGTACATTTCACTCCCACGTCCAAGTCGCTGATGAAGACATTAAAGAGTATCGGTCCAAGGACCGAACCCTGCGGGACCCCACTACCCACACCCTTCCAGGTCGAGACGGACCCATCTACCACGACTCTTTGGGTGCGACCCTCTAGCCAATTCGCCACCCACCGAACTGTGCAGTCATCCACATCACAGCCTCTTAATTTGTTCACCAGTATGGGGTGGGATACCGTATCAAAGGCCTTCCTGAAGTCCAGGTATACGACTCGCACACAAGATTGAGGATGGCTGTTATGCAGTACCGTAGTTGAAATACTGGCTGCATCCACAGGCCTTCCCTTGGGTTTGCCGGGGGTCGGGCTGGAGCAGCCCTTCTCCGTTGTCCGAGGGTGCAGCAGGAAAGTTCTTGGAAATGGGCTCAGTGGCCAATCTTAGCCTTAGTCAATGGTACAGGAATTTGCCTCGTCTTGATAAAAAGCAAGCCTTTAAAGGAACCTGGGTCATGGAGCAGCGGGGCTGGGCAGCACGGGAGCCAGCTATTTATCTTCTGTCCAGTGCACCCCTGGCAGAGGAGCAGGTGTCTAGGGCAGTGGTTGTCAACCTTTTTTTATTTGCAAACCCCCTTGGAAGTTTCAACTGGAGGTCCAGACCCTTTGAATTGTAAGTGCGGAGATTCACATATGTTTGATCCTAATCACTTTTCACAGACCCCTTGAACATAGGCTGCGGACCCCCAGCGGTCCATGGATGGACCACTGGTCTAGGGCAGCCCACAGAAGGCAGTTGTACCGTGCCGCACTACAGCTAAGCTCTTCGGTAACCTGTGGGATCCATGCAGGGTTGTGCATGCTGAGCTGTGTTTCCTACCAGGCCATCGCGAGCCCTGTCTTCTTCACTCCCACCATGGAGTTAGTGATCCCAGGAGTCCCATGCTAACTTTGAACAAAGAGTGGAATCCCATTTCCCTCTGAGCATCTAACGGGGAGTTTTCTAGCCACCTACCTGGATATTTTTCGCCTCTACTTCATGCTCTGGAGATGTACCACTGAGCTGGTAGACTATATGCATACACGGCTATATATGTATACACATAGCTCACGTATATGTCTACCTTTACGCAGGTTTTGGATAAAAATGGAGAAGGAGATGGCTCCCATGTTTTAGCTCCGAAGATTGAGTGGTTAAGCCACTTGCCTCCGGAGCCAAAGACCCCCAAGAGAGTTTGAGCTTCCATGTCTCTGACTTCCCAGGATAGTCTCTTAACTGCCAGCCCACAGGCCAAGTGCTACCCAGTGCTTCCTCCAGTGCTTCCTTTTGGAGATGACCTCCTGGGCAGCCCTGAGAGGGAAGGATGTGGGACCAGGAGTGCAAGCCAGAGTGTGCGAGGCTCAGTGGATGGCCCTGGGTTTGTGTTCTCAATGAGGCAGATACTTCTGCATTTCCACTTCTTCCCATGACTGTTAAATAGGAGGAGGAGTGCGGTCAAGGGGTAGGGAGGATGCCTGTGCTGTGGTGTGGGGGTTAACACATCTCTTAGTGAAGGGGCTCTGGCCACTCGGCTATAGGGGCTAAAACACAGGAGGGCTATCTTCCATCCAACACCTGCTAGTCCTGAGTGCCTGGAGAGCACCCTTGCCTTTCCTGGCAGTCTCCATTGCAGATGAGCACTTTGGGGGGCTTTTCAGATTACTGAACTCATAGGGAAAATGTGTCCCAAACCCCATCTGTCTGGCACTCCAGCCTCCCCTGCCCCCTTCCCATCTCCACTAGCTCCGGTGCAGTCCAGAATTGCGTATAGAAGAGGCTTGACATCTCCCATGGCTCGGAGAAGCATTGAGCATGCTCGGTCTGGATAATGGCCGAATGCCATGCAACTGTGATCCCTACTGTGGGTCTAATTGGATTCACAACACACTGGGGTCAGCGAGAAATAGAAAGGAAAAGAATCAAAGGGGAGGAAAATAAGGAGCACTATTCTTCCTGCATAGACAAAGAGGGAGGGGAGGGAGGAGCCGGAGAATGGGACCCGCACTGACATAGTCCATCACCAGATGGAAATCCTGGAATCATCCGTAACACTGCGGAAGCAGAAAAAATATTCAGTAAATATTTCTTTTATGTATTTGGGAAAAGGCTGATGTAGTCGTATCACAGGATGAGTCTGAAATGCTTTACATTTCAACAGTAATTCAAGAAAATGTTAAATACCAGCTACTAAAGATAAGCATTCTTCAGTAACCAAGCTCAGATAATGTACAACTAGCAGTTTGAGAAGAGCTGGGCAGTGATCTTTCTGGATCGTTTTTGATATTCATTTTCAACACACTTTGGAAGACTGGGGATATTTCAGAGGTCTGGAACAAGGCTGGGTTTCTGCTAGTGTTTAAAAAGGCTAAACAGGACACCTTAACTAATTATAAAACTGACAGCCTTCTACTGAACCAGGCTAAATTACAGAATAGCTAATACAGGACTAAATTAATAAGGCATTCAAGTAAAGTAAGGAATAACATCTACGTTGTTATTCCAACTTTTCTTTGAGCCTAATCTGCATATAAAATGCACTTTTCCAAACAGGAGATTTTACCACCTTCAACTCTCCTATGAACGATGAGCTTTCATTTCTACCCAGGAGAACTTTTACAATCTTTTCTCCGATGCCTGATGAAGGGTGTTTGCACCCCAAAGCTTGCAATTAAAGAACTTTTTTGCAAAAAAAAAAAATCTTGTTGGTCTAATAAAAGATATTGCCTCTGCCACAAGTCCTGATTGCTCAAGTAACTTAACACCAGTCAACATAGGTTTGTTGAAAATGGATGTCAGACAAATTGGATGTCTTTATCGGTGCGATTACAAGTTTGGCTGATACAGATCTGATGTGCAGGCTTCTGTCGGCATCGATACAGCACGTCCCTTGGACTCGGAACCTAGGAAGATGCAAAGTCAATGTGGCACATATTAAATGCATTGAAAATAGCCTTGAAATATAATTGAAAAATGAGAATTATCATTGAATGAAAGTGTATGGATGCCCATATGACAGTTCTTGTTTTTAGGCTTAGTTAACATATTTATCCATGACCTGGAAGCAGACGTCACATCATTACCAATAAAGTTTGGAGATGAAAGCTTGCAGGCTGCTAACAAATAAAAGGACAGGTCACTGATAGTGAGTGAGTCGGGTGATTTGGTCAGCTGGGCACAAGCAAACCGTATGTGTTTCCTTCAGTATGGCCCAATATAAAGTCATGTACCAGGAACAAAGAATGAAGGTAAATACTCCCAGAGAGCAGTGACCCTGAGAAGGGCTTTGTGTTATAGTGGATAATCAGCTGAATATGAGCTAGCAGTCTTAACATTGCAGCCAAAAGCCTGATGCCTTAGGTGCATCAGTTCAGGTTTATGGAGGTGAAGGAGGTGGCATCCTGTATTTGCGCAGGTGTGATTGCTGCTCGAGCCCCGTGTGCCCTTCCGGTGGCCACAATCCCAAAAAAGGCATGTTCATAAATTGGAAAGGGTTCAGATAAGAGCTGCAAAAAAGATTACAGGATTGGTTAAAGTTTCTGGTTGCAAAAGACTCAATTTTATTAGTTGCTGAAAGAAAGGGTTGTGGGAAGCCTAGAGTATCTTTACATACCTACTTGGAGAACAGAGATTTGATCCTAGAGCCTCTGGCAGACAAAGGGACGACAAGACCCAAATGTCTGGAAGCTGAAGCCAGATTAATTCACTTTAGGATAAGGCATATGTTCTTAACAGGGAGAGAAGATAACAACTTCCCAGGTGCTTCTCTTGTTGCTGGAAATCAGTAGTGTAAATACGCAGGGGTGACTGGGGCACCAGCCCTAGCCACAGACTTAATTAGTTAATTGACTCTGTCACTGGTGCCTGAATAGAAATGCTGCTGCCAGACAGTTGTTTTTAAAGTTTGGGTGGAGCAGAAACCAAAGTGTGTGTGTGGGGGGGGGGGGGGTGTGCCTGTACCATTGTACCCCTGGACACAGCTGGAACCAGCTACTTGTACAAATATGTGCAAGCTGCATCTAGAACCCACCCCTGCCGAGCACATCACTACTTAGCGGGGGCAAACATCTTCCTTCCAAGTCCTGATGATGATGATGTATCATGTACAACTATCCTAGAGCCTATTTTGCTGTTGAGCTTTCGAGACCGGGTTGACGATGTCCTAGGTTTCTGCCCAGGGCTCTGTATGTAATAAGGAGAACACAGCCATCTGCAGCAGTGCCGCAACCTCCCGTGCATGCGCATGGTCAGAGTCGCACTATAACCATGTTTCCTCTGTGGAGGCATGGCCCCACTCCGCAAGGCAATGGGATCTTTATTGGAGAGGGGAGAAACGTGCTGCATGTGCCCTACAAGAAAGCACCCCCAGCCTGTGCCCATGTTGACCAGGCAGGTGATTGCAGCCATAACCAGAATGCAAGGCAGTGTCTGGCTGAGCACTGATTCTACCCAGGGGTTTAAGAGCTTCTCCAGTACGAAACTGGAGAGCAATGCCCCCTGGAAGTGCAGAGATCCCCTAAGGACCCTTGCCTGACCCCTAGTTCAGGGCCCCACTGTACTAGATGCTCTCTATACCAAGAGGAGGGGAAAAAACTCCCCCAATCCCCATCCCAAGATCTGTCTGCTGTGCATATAAACACTGAGACTATTAAACTGTTGGCACAAGCCAGGAAGCCCCATGCCACCCGAAGAGGATGTTGGGTAGCTGTGTCCCCTCACTCCCATTCATGAGCCCTGGTCCTGGAGGGCACCGTGCCAGGCCAGAAGCACCTGCATTTTATCCAGTGGCATTGATGTCAAAATGCAGCTGCTTCTGGCCTGGCACCCCGAAGGCAGCATCCAGCCATCAGCCCTTTCTGAGCAGCAGCACAACACCACAACCCAAGGGAGCATTTGATTTCAGCGTGGTATAAATAGCCTTAGCAGAGAGCACAACAATAGCTCTGCCCTTGCCATCCCAGGGCAGAGCCAGTGAAAGAGAGAGGCAGAGACGGAGATGCACTTAATACACTGCAAGGGGAGATGAAGCAGCCCAGACAAAGCAAGCAGGGATGGGAGAAACTACGGAGGAACAGACAGCGAGGAGGAGGAGAAAGCAGCAAGGAAGGGAAGGCCGGGAATGAGCGTCTCGGCACAAGAAGGCAGCGATGTGTGGGGGTGACATAGGGAGCGTGTCTTCTACATCATGGTAATGAGGCCCTTACAAACATCACGAGAAAGAAGCAGGGAAGTGAATGAATCAGGCAGCCAGCCCCTGCAGGGCCCTGCGGGATTGGATAGCGAGGCCGAGTGAAATGAAAATCTCTTAACCACACAGAATTGTTAACTGCTCCCAAATCCTTTTGTGCCATGGCTGCAAGCTTAGAAGAGCTTAAGCTGTTAGATGCATGAACTTCCTCAATAAATATCCCTCCTGCACATTGCCTCGAGCAGGCTTGCTCTGTATTAGTTAGATGAAAAGCCAGCAGAGAAAGCCAGCAACTTTCTCCCACTCTTTATAGCATCATTTGGGGCCTTTTAATCATTCAAGTTGCATCTTCAAATTGCAATGCATGAACAGTGTAGTTCAGGGGAGCTGAGCCCCCACCTCTGCGGGCTGGGTCTCTTCCAGGCTGCCCAGACCATCTGATAGTACTTCCCGCCGAAGGACAGCTTTTATTTGCTTTTGTTTTGCCTTTCGGCAGGGGCCCAGATTTCCTCCCATCTCTGGGAACGTGAGAAAACCTGCCAGCCACATGTAGGAGTTACTGCTTTCCACCACGCTGCTCACACGTGGCCTCTGCTGAGCTCAGGATGGGGCAAGGCTAAGAGAGGGGGATAGTGGCATGGTGGAGGGACACACCATCTGGGTTCTGCATGCAAGTTGGACGGGTTGGCAACCAAAGTGTCAGCAAGGGGACAAGAGCGTCTCTTCTCTTGTGCTGTCGGGGCTCCCGGTGAAGCTGCCGAGGGGAAGGCGAGGCCAGGCCAAGCTGTGTCTGGCAGGCAGGGATCCGCTCCGAAGGCTGTCCTTGCAAAGGCCTGGACTCCTGCACTGGAGCTTGACCATGCCCAGAGCCCAGCAGCAGCATCCATCTCTCAGGAGGATGCTTTTGTCCATCTGCAGGCTCCCACAGCCCCTTCACTCACAGATCTAGTGCCCCGAGGCAGGATGGCACCAGGCTCAGACAACTGACCTGGACTGCAGTCTTGCTAGGCAGGACATGAACTTGGACTCGTGCAAACTCTGATTTAGTTAGTCTACAAGGTGCATCTCTAACATGACTTCAGGCTAACACAGCTTGCTACCTCTCTCGGCAAAGGTCTGGGAGCTTTCCTTGGCCCGGTCTATCCTGTTGCATGCCAAGCTGCCTGGCACTGACGGGCTTGTTTCCATGTCGAGGATTCCTAGGAAGGGCTTTGGTACGTCTGGGCAGGAATCGCAGCTAGCAGTAAATCAAGGGGACTCTCTGGTATGCTAATGGGGCTGCAGGAGGGGGGTAGCGGGCAGGGGAACAACTTCTAGGCTACCTCAGAGACCCAGTACAGAGAAGAGATGGAGATGGGGGAGTCCAGCCTGGCGCCCCATCGAACCCCTCGCCCCCAGACATCCCCTCCTGGCACCCGGCCTCCCCTGCCGACCTCACACGCCGCCAGGGAAATCCCAGGCTGACTCGCGGCCCCCCAAGGATCTCGCATCTCTTCATCTCCAGTCCTCCGTGACCTACAACTCTCCTCTCGCGCTCCCCTTTTCCTGCTTTTCCTGGCCTTGCACCAAGGGCCAGCCCCTGCCCGTCTCTTCCAGGAACGTCTGAGATACATCTCCGTAGCCAACAGACAGGCCTGGGCCCTGGTCTCCTTGGGTCAGCCCCTCGCGATGGGGCCAGGTCCTTCCCAGGGTGGCTTGTGTGTCCGTCCCCCCCAGGACAGTCTGGGAAGCCCAAGCTGGGTTGTCTGGCCTGGCACCTTCCTGCTCTGCTCCCTCCTTCCCTTCCCTGAGACCCATCCTCTTTCAGCTCCGGAGCCGGCCGGCCGCCCCTCAGCGATGGTGAACTGCAGGCCACGTCGTGATTAATGAGCTCGGGGAGTTCAGACGCATGCCTCCAGGAGTGCAGGCCGTGGAAACAGCTCCCCAAATCCTGCTGCTACGTAAACAAAGAGGACACGCAGCCCCTCTTTCCCCTCCTCCCCCCGTTTCCTTCTTCCCCCTCCGCTCAGTCCCGTCCTTCAGCCCTCTTCCTTCTCCCCTTCTCTTGGCCTGGCAGGCTGGGCTCTGCCATGGAGGAGGCAGCATATGTTGGCAGCATATGTCATGGACTTGGTAATGGGGCAAGGGGAGCGGAGCCTGGTGCTGACGGTCTGCGAGGCTCTCTAGGAAGGAGGTTGGGGCAGAGAGGTTCTCATCCCCGTTGCCCTCCCGCTTCCTCTCCTCCTGGGGCTCGCTGAAGTCGGCCATCCTTCAGGATTCACTGGACCCTGCCGGCTGCTATGTCTCCTAATAGCAGGGCATTTGCCTCTGCCCCTGCTAGCATTGTCCTCAGGACACCCAGATGGCACTTGGCCCTGCTCCCGTCGCACCGAGTGGTTGGAGCTCCATCACTAGCAGGGTTAAACTGTGCTTGGAGGGTATCTGAAGCCCCAGTCATTAGCACAGCTGAGGATGACCAGAGAGCTGACAGGAAGCTGTAAGGTCTACATTAAAAGCTTGCTACTGCCATGTGAGGGAGGGGGGATACCTGGTTTGCTCTTCTTTGCCACAGGTGAGAGGTACCGTGAGCTCCGAGCACTTTGCCCACCTGTATGTCCCTGCTAAAGCAGGTCACAATCCCAGATGCCATTCACCTGGCCAGCACTAGGCTTTTCCTTGGCTTCTCAGTAACAGCAACTCTCTTTGAATCCTTTCAGGTCTGAGACTCAGAGAAAATGGTGGTTGAAGGGAGCTCGGGAGGTCACATCTAGTCCAACCTCCTGCTCCAAGCAGGACCAGCCCCAACTAGATCATCCCAGACAAGGCTTTGTCTATCTGGGTCTTAAATGCCTCCAAGGATGGATAGTCCACCACCTCTCTGGGTAACCTCTTCCAGTGCTTTATTACCCTCCTAGTGAGAGAGGTTTTTCCTAATATCCAACCTCAACTTCCCTTGCTTCAACTTGACACAAGGAGATACCTTGTCTGTCTGTCTGTCCTGAAGCAGTAGTCGTACAGGTGCATCTAAAGCGGTCTGTGTGCATCTCTCATGCATCTCTCATTCCTTCAGGCTTCTAGTCACTCGGTTTGGTCTCGCAAGCCCCACCATCCTGGACTGTCACCCCAGAAAGCCTCAGCCCTCAGCCCAGACACCCCATCCCTGCAGCCTTGGCCCTCCTAAGCAAAGCGGTTTGCCCTTCCATGCTGTAAAGAGATGAAGAGAAGAGGCTCTTTCCCGACCAGCTGCATGAGTATGCACCTTCCTTTCACAATCCCCTCTGCAGAATCTATAATTGATCTCAAAGTAACTCCGTCTCGGCTCAGACTGCTGAGATCCTATCTGCGACGTCACGGGATTTTTGTATTTCTCTAAGAAAAGGGAAGGCTCTGACGGCTGAATGAGAAATTTCTCTAACCCTGTGCAGTAGGAGCCGGCCCAGACTTGGCAGCCATGTCATGCTTCTTCGCTCCCTTCCTTAAGCTCACATGTTTTCCAGCCCTCTTGTCCGTACACTACACAGCTTGAAAACTGCCCTTCGAGCTTGATTTCCACTGTCCTCTTCCCCACCTCTGCTCTAGGTCCGAGCTGCATCACCTGAATATCGTGGCTAATGCCTCCTCCTCCTCCTCCTCCTCTCTGTCTCTGCCAGGACAAGGCCATAAAACAAAAGAGAGAAGCCTCATTTTTCAGCTGCCTGATAGTACTTTGGAGACAGCAAGTCCCAGTCATGACGTCTTGCAGGACCCATGCCTCTGTATAAGCATTGCAAAAGAGCTGCAGCCAACACCCAGTGCCTGTGAGGAAGGCTTAAACCCCCTGACACATGGAGCAGAAAGGGGGGCAGGGGCAACCAGCACCACCCAGAAGCCTGGAACATCCCCATAGCAGAGCACGGGCATCGCTGCACCCAGATCATCCCCCACCAGTGCCCGTCCAGCCTCTCCTTGAACCCTCCAGGGAGGGAGAGTCCCCGCTTCCCTGGCATCTCTGCTCTGACAGTGAAGAAGTGTTTCCTGATCTCCAACCTAAACCGACTTTGCTGCAACTTCCAGCCATAGGTGTGTGTCCTTCTCTCTGCAGCAAGAGAGAAAAGGTGCTCTCCCCCTTCTCGGTGACAGCCGTTCAGGTAGAGAGGCCCTGTCACCTCCCGTGTCCTGCACCTGATGCAAGCCCATTTCTCCAGTTTGCAGAGAGACAGTAGCTCAGGAGCCAGCCACAGACATAGAAGGGCTCACCAAAGAAGTGCTTCTTCGATTCTTGCCATCCCAGATTTCTCCAGCAGAAGTCATAAGGAAAGGGGGAGGGAGGCATGCTGACTGCAGTGAGCTCTCAACTTACCCAGTGAGTGAGATGGGGAATGGGTAGAGGACCACTTCTGATTTATCCACCCCACGCAATCTGCATGCTAGCATCTCCCTTAGTAGGGGATCTCTAACATCAACAGGCATGATCCATAGGGATTCCCTGAGTAAATTGGAGTTGCTTCAGGATTGTGTAGCTGGCAAATGAATAGCTAAATTTCTTATTAGACTGTTCACTGCTGCACTATCTTTTATCTCAGCCTCTCAAAGCTATAGGGGCATGAGTAAAGATTATGGAAAAGATTTTCCAAGATACAAAGGGCAATTAAGTACTCAGTTCTCATCAGCTTTTTCTGGGGGCAGTGCCTAGCTGCCCTTATTATTCTAACAGGGTAATTATTATGACCTGTACCACAGAAAGGGGTTAAATATAGGTAGCAGGGGGGGCCAGACGCACAAGACATGCATACTGATATAAAATACATCGGTTTTGTACACCGGTGTGAATTCTGGGGTGGCACAGGCGATAGCTGCAGCAGTAGGCACTGTCACAACATCTTGCCATTAGCTGGGGCAGCGCCAGGCGTAGCACGTCCTTAGCATTCATTGCAAACTTCTCCAGTTCTTCTTGCAGGGCAGCCAGAAACGACTCCAGGGAATGCAGTCCGTGACCTGCTGTGCTAAGGTCAACGTCTGTGGTCTGTAATTGCATGCCGGTCCCTTGAAATTGCTGAAGCATTTGGTCCCAAAATTGTACGTGAAAGGCCATTTCTAATTTTTCCATTTGGTTCTGAAGGGAGCCTGCCTCCACTTGGGGTACAGGTGATTGTTTTGTGATCTGTTTTTAAATGTCTATCAGGGCTTGCAAGGTCCTTCCTAATGATGACACAAAGCTGTCATCAAATCTGCCCGGTTACTCTGTCTTCTGTCTGACAGACTTTGGAGTGTCTGTGCCTGGCTGTTTCGGAGCTGCTACTGCCAAAAACACGCTTCCAGGGATAGGGTGATAGTCAACAGAAAGCAAACAGTGATTGCGGAAAGCAAAAGAAAGTAACTGCATTCAAGCGGCGGTTATACCACGGACCCCACTGAACTTAGTGACTGTGTAGCACAAAGATTATAGTGATTTACTTGAGTTAGGTAGGCCTGCAAGCTGTTATACTGTCTTGATGTCATAGGATTGTCCACAGCCGGTGGATATGGCCGAACCCACCTTCTTCACCGTATCAAGCACTGAGTGCATCAGATTCAACGGTCCCTTGAACTGACAAAGTGGAATATCACTTTGGAATAAGTCAGCAGATTCACGTGTGATAAATCTGGGGTTGGATCAGTCATCACCAAAAAATCCTGTGCTTAGTTCAGATGGTTGCCTGTTGTATTGTTTGCTCTCCATCCCATCAAGCGTGTGAATTCATCACAGCCCCCTGAGGACAGAGAAGAGGGCTAGGGTCAGCCAAAAATGATGAGTATTAGTTCCAACTTCTCCAAATAGTTGCCATTATTTGGTGGTCCTAACACCGCCCCGTGACCTGCAAGTCCATGCTCAGTTGACCTGACAACCACCACAAGACACATTAAGAGAAACTCTTCTCCAGTACTGGTTTTGTGGCCAAAGCCGCCGAGCTGATTCTGCATCCACGGTACCCGTCCTCCCCGCATGCTGTACCTGTGCCAGCATGCTGTTTCTGTTATGACTGTCTCGCGTTCGTAGTTGTGCTCGTGGGGTACGGACAACCATGCATTTGGAGCCCTTTCAAAAGGGGCCTTTGCAAAAGGGCGGCAGCTGCTCTGTTCGAGTCGTTATGTGCGAACGAGCCGAGCGCAGATTCAAATGCAGCAAAACCTCTCCAACTTCACCGATGGGTGGAGCAGGCCCTTTGGGAAGGGCTCCAAGTAGATGTGTGTCCTTATCCAGGGGGTTGCCGGTCACTGAATAAAGGAGTGCATCTTCCCCTGGGAGAGAGGTTTCAGGCAAAGCAAGCTATATTTCCAGATGACAGCGAGTAAAGAAGCCGTTTCTGCCTGTTGTACAGCCACCCTGAAAACTCATCAGAGGATAACATCCAAGTCGTCCCCCAGTCGCATGGGCAGAAGCAGAGGAATTTGGTACTTTCTTCTTCTGACGTGCAGCCAAATCCAAGAAATCCCGAGGGTCTCATCGGTGTTAGCCCCCGGTGCAGGACACCTCTAGAGAGATCAGTTCTGATAACCGTCCTTTCCTGGCCTGGACCGTGGCGTCTTCCCGTCCAGGTCAGTCTGTCGGGCGCCCTGCCTTGTACATCCTCAGAGGCACCAGCTGCCCCACGAGGTTCGTTTTCATTTCCTTGACCGGTTCCTGGTTTCTCTTTCCACAAGTCTTTCTTTCTCTTCCTTGCCCCGTGCCTTATCTGGTTTCTCAGACTCTTCCTTCTCTGGTTCCTTAAAGGGCTGGTTAGTTTGGGGGGGTTTCCCCAGTGAGCCACTTCTGTCATCTGTTTTTCCACTTGGTTTTGTCTTCCGCTCCTATACACACGCTGCCTCGTTTTTTATCTATCTATATGGGTGGTTCAGTGCCAAAATCCTATACGACTCCTTGGACAGGAGTGACTCCTGTTCCTCCTTTTGGACAAGGAGAGATCTCTTCAAGCAAAGGATTACTAATTGACTTTTAGTGGGCCTATGAACTATGAAAAAATCAGAGGTCAGATTATTCTGACTCTTGGGATTTCTGTAGGTACCTGTAGTCAAGGTGCTTTGTAGACACCGGTAGTAAAAGAGAAATGGCAGAGTTGAAAAGAAGCACTTGGAGACTGCTCTGATCTAAGTAAACTCCTCTCCCAGCACCTTGGGTGAGAAGTACTCTATTTAGTATGGCCCGAGTTTTGAAATAGGGACTTATACTATCTTATTGGACCAACTGCATGGTTGGGATATAAATCCTTGCCTCTCACATAAGTCCTGGACTCTCCCGGCCTGGGAAGGGTCAACTCACAGCCCATGAGCTCCTGATCCAGCTGCTGCTCCCCCATTGCTCTCCTGTTGCTGCCGGGGTCTCGTAAGTACCATTAGGGTGATATTTTTATCGGATGGCAGAAAATTGAGGTCTACGTACATAGGAGAGAGCAGTGCATGCAATTCCTGTGCATGCTTGTTCCACTATAGAGAACAGCACCTGGATTTGTTAACTCGGCTGGAGTCACTATTGAGCGCAGGGGTCATAGTGCAAGAGATAAGGCTGTTTGTGTCGATGAAATGATGCGACTCCGTCGGGACGTGTTGGCTGTGACTCCCGGGAGGGGCCGGTCCCCGCAGCGGTCCTAGGCTACCCGCGTTGCCCTTGCACGGTATAGCTATCGCTGCGGACAGGAGCGGGGAGTGCCGTGCGCATACGGGGCTGAATTATTGTTGCTATGGGAACCGGAGCCGTGAATTTCTTGTGTATGGTAATGGGACACTCCTGAGACCTTGTGCGATGCATTTCCTAGTGGCAGAGCGAGCAAGGCCGGAGCAGAGGAAATGGGCCGTAGTCGTGAGCCGTGTTCACGTCTGGGTTATGTGCTGATTCCTTGCATGCCTCGGTGGCGAAGGGGCTGGACAAGGCACTCTGCCAAAGGTGCCAGGACCTGCCACTGCTCTGGTCCCGTTCTGTGCAGCTGGAGTCATGTCCCTGTGCAAACGGGTACCAAACGCTGCTAAGGAGGCCAAGCCCAGCGTAGCGGCTCCAGGACAAAGGGTATCAATAGCTGCAGCACTGAAGAAGCAGAGATGTCTGACCCTCTACACTGTAATAAGTATCTGTGATACCTATAGACAAGCTGTAATACCTATAGGATAGATATCTATAATACCTATAGACAGTGCAGTGCCATGCAGAAATACCTGGGCGAGTTCAGATACCTGGAACAGTATTTAACTATCTGCACCGAGTAGGACGGCTTCAACAAGAGCGCTTGAAAAAGCCACACCGTATAGTAGCCAGTAGCCCAATGACCAGGGCAATCAGCGGGCATGTGGGAGACCCAGACTGAAGGAAACTTTTGCCGGACTCCGGTAGAACATGGATAAGAAACGGGGTCTCCCATACGCTTGTTGATCCCCTAACTGCAAAGCTGCTGGGGTGCGGTGCGCTCTCACTTTGATCGAGTGTTTCTGAAGCTGAGAAAACCTCCATCGGAAAAAGTTTGTCAGGACTGGCGTGCCTCCATGGAAAACTTCGGCTGAGAAGCAGCAGAAGTGTCCACAAAGATTCCCTGAATTTGCTGGAAAAAAAAGCTCTGCTTGTCCCTGGTTTACAGTCCCATAATTTGTGGGTCCATCTATCCCTTGATTTCATGTTAGAATGAGATTTCCTTCCCTGTGGGGGAAAAATAATATTTTGGGTTTAGCTGTTGAGCATTCTTCGTATCCCCAAAATCTCGAGGTCCTAGGCCATCTTGGGACATCCTGTGTGCTTGTCTGAGAGCTCGTAGGGAACGGCAGAGGATGGCGGGACAAAGGAGCAGCAGCTTGGGATGGGCTGGTGCAGTGCTCTTGTATTCACCGAAGGGCAGTGGAATAAAATGAAAGACGTTTGCCTGGCTCCCTTCTTTGCAGGGCATATTCAGGTTACATGCACTGGGATGGACAGGACTTCTTGATTGCTGTTATAGTTTATATTTTGCCTGGCTCATTTGTTAGATACCCACGTGGTGTCCATCACGTAGGTGTGGAAGTGGCCTCTTGTACCCTATGAACCTCTGCAGCCAGGCCTCCTGGCATTGATGTGCTGTGTACCCCAAGAAGACTGGTACAGCCGTGTCCCGTGGGTGCCCTGGCTTGAGTGGGGTTGGTGCCCTTGCATTGGCAACACCCTGTCCCTCTGGGTGCCCTGGCATCTGCGTTGCTGTCTTCTGTGGTTTGTCCTTTGCTTGTCCCTGCAGCCTGGGAAAATGTCTGTGGTTGCAGCAGCACTGAGTACTAGAACTGCTAGCAGGCTGGAAATGCCTTTTGTTAAAGCTTGAGATGCCTCCAACCTCCTTTAATTAAAGACAATTACTGCTTTCAGCCCCTCTTCACAGCTCAGCTGGGTTGTTTGCAAACACACAGCTGCTGGAGCCTTTGTGCCCCTCTCAGAGTCCTGCTTCCCTGGAGATACACAGAGGTTTTTTATTATTGGCATTATGGCTGCAGCCCCAGCAGCGGAGGAGACGAGGCAGAGCAGGGGCAGCACAGCCCCCCTGCAAGGGCAGTTCGTGAGAGAGGCTGCACTGGCTGGAGGACGAAATCTAGAACCACTCTGCTCCACTTTGCACCGACCTCTGCTAAGCCCTTTCCAGGTCTAAAGGGATCGGACGTACCTCTTGCATTGAGGCCCCTTCCTCTGGCATCTTTCTGGACACGGAGAGGGGAGGTGCAGATTTTCAGTGTACCTCCCCAAATTATAGCTCTTGTGTCCTTGCACCCGAGTTCATCAGAGCCTCGGAGTCAGCCTTTGGTCCACCGGCGGGGCAGGGAGAAGACGGCCTCCTGAATGCCATTTATGTCCAGGCACCAAGAAACTACAGTAGAAATGCAGGTGCCCAGCATAGGGTACAAACACTCAAATGATGTACATGAGCGGTAGGTGGCCTTTGATGCAGAATGAAATGGGAAGATGACAGGAAAACACCTGTAGCAAGGTGTCGGAGGGTGGTTCAGTCTGCACTGCAAAGTGGATGGCATACCAGGCCAAGTGTAAGCAGCATTCACATTTCAACCAAAATAGCTCTAGGTTTCATCTGGAAGTAACTATCAGGTGGCTGCTGGAAAAATCTGTGCAAAACGCACACGTGGGTGATAAAAGTAGGGGCGTCCTGCAGAAAAATCTGGACTAAATAACCTGGACCCATTCAAACAAAGGGTTTTTAAGTGGCCTAATGACAGATGATGTGCCTAGGTACAAGTAAAGTCAGCCTTATAGTATGAGGGACCGGATCCTGGAAAACAGGCCGTGAAAAGCAGCTCAGCGTGAGCTCCCCGCGTGGTGCAGCGGCAGAAAAGGCTAATGCACTCCTTGAGCGTCTGAACAGGGGAGCAGTGAATAGGGGCAGGAAGTTATTTGGCCTCCCTTTATTGTATTGGTGACTCTGGTACTTGAATACGTGTGTCCATGTTTTAAAAGAGGGCTTGGAAATTGAAGAGGGCTTAGAGAGGAGCCACAGAAATGATTTGAGGGCCAGAGTAAATTTTGTGCAATGAGAGACTTGAAGGAGCTCAGTCAGTTTAGCTGATCAAAAACACAAGTTGATTCAAGGGCAGAAATCCCAGTGTGTAAGGACTCTTTAACCTAGCAGAGAAAGTGGAACAAGACCAACAACTTTGAAGCTGAAGCCAAAGAAACTCAAATAGGAAATGTGACACAATCTTCTAAGTAGAAGTGGTTGATTCTCCATCTCTTGCAGTCCTTCCTCAGAAAACTGTTCACCTCCCTAGAAGTTATTCTTCATCCAGGCAGAAGTGACTGGAGTGCATACAGAGGTGACTGAGCGAGATGGCACGGTTTGCACAAGGTCAGGCTATGTGATCTACAGGCCTCTTGAAAATCGATGAATCTGATAAAAGCCCTAGCAGGACCGGTTTGTGAGGTTGGGAAGCGGGTCTCAACCTGGAGCAGAGGTGCCTGTGTGTGAATGGGAGAGGAGTCATGGACAGCAGCAGCTCAAGGCAAAAAAAACCTACTTAAAGATATTTGGATGCAGATGTGCTTTTCCCATGTACTGTGTGTGTGTGGGTTCCCCGCTCCCAGGAAACTTGATGTGCCGGTTGTGCTAGGAGCTAGTTGTGCCGCTAGGACTGTTTCTGGGGCAGCTCTGAGCATTTTAGCCCACAGGCTTTCTCAATATCCTCTAAACACAGGAATGAGAGAAGACCAGCTTTTTATGAGCCATCTGGTCTTTTCTACACAGCACTTCATATCAACAGAAAATGGGAGTGCAGGTGGGGTGTGCGTGCGTAAAGATAATTGTGCCCCTTACGCAGTCCGAAGGACACAGCCCAGCGGTGTTGTTGGTGTGTGCAAATGCAAGGAGTAGGGTGTGCACGGTGTAGCATCGGGTGTCTGGTAGAGGTTCGAGGGGAGGGTTGTGATGAGTTTGGGGTATAAAGTGGTGTGGATGGATAATATACCGTTGTGTGCGGTTTTGTGAATAGCGTGCTGCGGTTGCACAAAATCGGCGGTATAAGCAGAAGGGGTTTTGTGTATTTGTGTGTGCGTGCAGATTTGTGTGTGTGGACACGACCATACAGTGTGTGTGGCTGGGGTCGGGGTGTTTGAAATGGGGCATACAGGAGGCTGTGAGTGATGCTGCTACTCGAGTGCCCAACCGGGCAAGGTTGTGCTTCGGTAAGAACAGGTGGACCGGACCGAGAACTGAACAACAGGCGTTCAATGTGGAGCAGCAGGCAACCTCTGCCCCTTTGGCTCTCTCCAGCTAACTGAGCGAGCTGCTGCCCCTTGCTTGTGCCCGAGTCCAGCAGCGGCCTCCAGCACCAGGCTCTGCTCTCGACAGCTCCTTGGACTTCTGGGGCCTTTCCGATGAACCGGCGCCGGGCCCGTCTGAGCAGGCTGTAATGCTTCACGTGCACGCACTTCAAAACCTCAGCTGCGGGCTTCGAGCCCATTGCCATGGAAACATCTTTGCATGGCGGGAATGTGTGCCCCTTTGGGGCAGCTGCCAAGCTGTGAAGCTTGCCAGGTGTGCTGGCTGGCGGCCCCGCGGCCCTGGGCGGGATGCTGTGCGGAGCCAGGGGTCACGTCAGGCAGGCGGTCACCTGCAGACTCGGTCATCCAGAGAGGTTGCCACTTTCTTTCCAGGGAGTTTCGAGCTTGCCGGGCCAGAGACCCACGGGGCATTTTGCTGCACGTCCGTATGGACCCCGGAGTCGCACCCAGAGGGGCACAGCCTCCCGTAGCGATGGAAATGCTGGAGTCCAACAGGGTCCCATACTCCCCTATCATCAAGGTAGCCCTGCCAGGGCTAGTTGCCACGTGGACCACCCCTGCCTGGGGCTCGGACCGCAGAGAGCAGCCGGCCCTTTGAGCTTCAGCAGGAAAAACAATTTAAACCGGGACAAAATCCTGATGGAGCACCTTGCTTCAGGACACCTGGACCAGCTCTGTAAGCTGGAGGAACGGAGAGGTTTCGTGGCTGCAGGTGTATCGCCCTGCTGATCTCCCGGACCGGCCAGCAGCGCGGGGACGACGAGCTGAGCTTGGGTCGCTCTTGCTTGACTCTTCCCTGCTCTGAACTTTGACCAGTCGATCCTGCCGCCGCGGCCAGAATTGCCCACCCTGCACGTTCAGCATCTCCAGCCGCCGGACCGTGACTTTGGGAGGTGTGGCCGACTTGTTTGATTTGCATTCGCACGTCCCTAGAACAGATGTGGCGGCCTGCTGCCGAGTCCTGGGTGCAGATTCGTACCCTCTGTTTGAATTTCATGCCTAGCAGGGCAGGGTGAAAGGGCAGCCCCGGCGCCGCTCAGTTGCCACAGCAACGGGGACTTATTCCAGGGCTTGAGTCCTTGCTGGGAGCTAAATGGAGAGCTTTGCTCCCCGGTGACCTGCTGCCCCGGTAGAAATGAAAGAGGCTCATTTAGGCTGATTTGCTTTCATTAACTAGATTAGTTACTTTAATCTGCTGAAAGTAAAGGCTAGTTGAACCTGCCTGCGAACGCCGGAGAGGTGGCTCTTCTGGTGAGCGAGGCAGAGATGGGCTGGGACCGCACAGATGCACCAGGAGGCATTTCTGCCGTTGCTTATAGGATGCGTGGAGAGTCCTTCCGCGTGGGCTTGGCCCCCTCCACCTCTCTGCTCCCTTTCGCCGCCTGGACTTTCCACCCGGCCCTCCCCAAGTCACTCTTGATCTGATTGTTTAAACAGGGTTGTTCCTCGGGAAGCTACAGCTTGAGACCCAAGAATCGCTGATGGCTGTTTGCATTTATAGTAACACAGTGCAAACGGGCTGCTGCTTTCTGTGGGATTGCCCATGCTGCCACCGAGAGAAGATCCTGGCCCGCTGCCTCCAAGGTCTTCTCAACCTGACCAGAGCCAGCTTCTCCTGTGTAACGGGGGCGAGGGATTATGCAGTGTCTTCACAGTTTTCGTTCGGTAATCACCCAAGTCAACGCCACCCCTGCGCACGTGCACACAGACAAGTGTATGGACGCACACGTTTCCACATGTGTGTAATCATGCAGCATCCAGTCATTTTGCTGCAGGGGTGGCTACTATGGGCAGATTTTGTACTGTTAAAAACAATGCTGTGCAATCAGTGTGGGTGCCAAGGTCCTTGTCCTGCAGGAAGGAAACTCTTGCAGTGCTCAGCCCCGACGTGAAGCTTTTCCCACTTTTCTGCTCTGTTTCTTCCCAGCTAGGCATCGCCGCTTCTGCAAGGCAGGTTAAACAGAAAAGATCTGCTTCCTCTTCTGTGCAAGCCTTTTCCAAAGAGAGCATGTCCTGCTTAGGTTGTGTAGTGGGTGAGGACACTATATGGACCTATATTCTGGTGTCCATATAGTTCTGGCCCCGGGAGAGGCTGATCAGGTCATGCCACTCCACTCCCAGCCCCGTCTCTTCATGGCTAGGTGGCAGGACAAGGTAGCAGGGGTGTTGCAAAGATGGGTCACATCAAGTCCCTACTTGATAAGTCACCCCACTTTTTCCTCCCAGGCGTACCAACTTAGCTCCCTTAGGTAAGTCAGGAAGGAGACCATTACTTGTTAGGTATTTTCTGCATATTTCTATGCCCCTGGATGCAGCCTTGCTACATGATGATTTGTAAAGGGCTTCTCCCCTCTATGGCAAAGCCTGTTATTTGGAAGGGAGTTGGCCTGTTGCTCCCTTGGGTTTCAATGCCAAGTTTTTTCTGTTCACAGGTCACTCATCTTGCTCAGTCAGAGGTGCGTGGAAGTGCAGATAGGCACGTGCATGGACATATGTGTGTGCCCAGCCAGTCTGTAGTCTACTGTGCATAGTCAGTCTACACACACGTACTTTTTTTGTACATGCTGCTGGTAAACAGAATTGTTACCTGCATGTGTGTGCCAAAAATGCCACGTGGACAACTAAAAAGTACCACTTAGACAACCAAAGAGAAATGAAACGCTACCCCATGGATAGATAGAGCACCCAGCACCACGCAGCCCAGCTCTTGGTAGGGTTTTTTACCGGACATGACTAGTAATAAATGGTTCCAGTCTCTCCTAGCACCTCTCTGCCATTGTTTGTTCAGGACAGGGGTATGTAGCTGCCCAAGGCTTGAAATATTTGACAAGCATCCTAGCAAGAAAGAGCAGATAGCATAGGATTGGAAGGGATCTCTTGGGTCTGCCCTTGGAAGCAAACATCTCATAAAACCTTATTACATTGGTCAAAGATTTCTAGAGTTCAAGGCAAGAAAGAGCCATTTCTTGACCTTGTGGTTTGACCTGCATAGCTGAGACCCAAAAGGCTCACCCAGGTACTCCTGTGTGCAGCCCAGAGCTCCTGGCTGAGCTAGAGCAGGTCTGCAAGAAAGAGTATCCAGTTTGATTTAAAGTCTGAATGGCAGAGAAAGCACCACCACCCCAGGTCGGTCGTCCCAATGGTTCAACTCTCGCTACCATGCCTTCTTCACACCCCTTCCACCTCTCATCTGGACCTTAAAGGGAGAGAAATTCGATCATCTCCGTTTGTAAAACATGGTGCAAGATGAGACAGGCTTGCCCAGAGCCACTCGGGGAACTAATGGCAGAGTCAGGAACAGAGCCCAAGCCTCTGATTTTCAAGTCAACACGTCACCTACAATACATCACCTGCTACATGCGCTCCCTTCATTTTGCACAGTAACGTAGCTAGGACGAGCAACCAGAGCATCTGCCCCGGGCACCAACACTGGGCGGGGAGCGGGGCAGTATACTACCAGCTGTTGCTGCAACCACACAACCACAGCAACAGCTGGAAGTCACCGCTGCCCCCATGCATCCCGCTGCCCCGGGTGCCTGGCTGCTTTCTTACAGCTCTGATGCTCCAGCAGTGCTTTGTATTTTTTTAATCAGAACTCGTGGTAGAGGTGATATTTTTTATTAGACCAACTTGATGTTTGCAAAAAAAAATGTCTTTAATTGCAAGCCTTTGGACACAAGCACCCTTCTTCAGGCATAGGAGAAAAGATTGGAAAAGTTCTCCTAGGTAGAAATGAAAATGCTATTTCATAGGAGAATTGAAGGTGCAGTAAAATCTTCATTTTACCCAGATTATCCTCAGAGAAAAGATGGAATGGAAAAGAGAAAAGTTGATTTTATTTTTTGATGTATTGAAGCTTTTTTGCCCAAGGAAAACGGATCACACAAGGGATTTGCCCCAAAGGAGTTGCAGCAGTTGCTGAACTAGCAGATTCCACCTTCTCCCCAGCTGCGACGAGCAAGTCCATGACACTCGTGAACTCCCTTCCTCTAAATGTGGCATGGGACTGACAGCCGTTGACATGCAATCGCGATCTCAAGAGAGAGAAACTCAAGCCACACTGGACTCCTCTACAGCGCACATTACCGTCAGGAATTCCTAATGAATCTGCTCCAGGCCTGGCGGGGTCAAAAGTCTTCTGAAACTAAAACAAGGAACTGTTTCTAATGGGTTTTATTTTGATTACTATAAATCAATTAGTGCTAGGATAAGTGAGCTTTTGTTTCCTTCTGAAAGCCCTAAGTAAGTTGTGGAGAAGGATGAGCAGCAGGGTCAGATCGCTTCCCGGTAGGGCATGCTCCCTTAGCTGTTATGCAATCTCGACTTGCACCTGTACTGCAGAGCACTTTGTCCAGAGCCTGATCTAGTAACCTCAGCTGTCTGCCCTGCGTGATAGACGTGGGTAATATAACAGTTCCTGTTTGTAGCTGCACATCAAAGCACATGGAAACAGTCCATTAAGCGTGGAAGGAAGTGTTTGGAGGAAAAAAGAGCCCAACATGCAGAGGGAAGAAGAAACAACTGGATGAACCTGCAGCACGTTTGGGACTGTTAGATACGAACTTTGCACGTAAAGAGGTCATTCAGTTGGGCTCTACAGCCACCCTCGCAGATGTTCAGAGAGCTGATGCTTCACTCAGCACAGATCTGTTGTCCCTTGTGAGACAGACAGATGCCTACTACAGCTTCGAGCGGGGTTGTTGGATGGCCCTAAAAGCAAATGCTGGTTGGGGGCAAGCGCCACATCCCCTCCAGCTCCTACAGCAGTATTATGCACCAGCTCCTGGATAAGAAGTACATGGATGCACCGGAGCGAAGTGTGGCAACACAAGGACATGCCGTGCAGGCCGATGCATCAGGATCCTGGCTGTGCTCAAGGCGGGTGGACTGGGTTGTGGATCACCGGTACATGCAGGGAGCTTTTGGCAGTAGAGTTGACCAGCGTCTCTCCAGCCTGACATGCACCCCCCTGCCCGCGTGCAGTCTCTCTCTGGTCCTGCCACCCTGCCTCAGCCCCTGCCAGGAAGAGCCAGCTTCCCAGGCTGTGCCGATACACCTCACTTTCCAGGCCTAGATCCGGCCTCAGAGGCAGCGGTGTAAAACCCAGAAGCATGTCCCTGCAGTGCATGGGGCTCATGGATATAGGAATCAAAATGCTACCGGTGATGGCATGGGGCACACGGGTTTGCTCCGTGGGGGGAAGCCAAGCTATGGTTTGCTGTGCAACCAGTGGGGGATTTCTGGACAGGTGGGCAGGGATCTGTTGGTCTGTGGCAGAAGGACCCCCATGGGCAATGGAGGGGAGCTGAGTTGGGGGGCCAGGAAGGGCCTTGTTGGACGGAGACCAGGGCTTGCTGCAGGATGGTAGGGCAGGCTCCTTGCAGGCGGCGACACAGTGCTCCCGCTCACTCAGGCAGTGAGAGGAGCCTAGGAGAGAAGCTGCTCCTCCTTCTGCACCGAACAGGGAGCTGACATTAACGGAGAGCTAATTAACATTGCAGGGCTTGATGGCTCCAGTGTCAGTGCCCCTAATTAGTCGTGCGCTAATCTGCTTTAATTAACTATCCCTGTCGTGCTTTTAATTTAATTTTCAGCTCTAGACGATAGACCGTGGCCCTGCGAGCTTTCCTGCCCCAGTGTGATGGCACCCTCGCACAAGGTCAGCGTGGCACCGGGAAAGGGAGGCTTCTGCCAGTGTCTGGGCAGGTGGGGAAGGAGGGGAGGTCCCGAGCCACTTCCCATCGCCTTCCCTTTGCTGTACAGCCTTTGCACTGAGCCTCTGGCTGCCTCCAAGAACCAAGCCCTGCCCGTTCACTTGTGTTGCACATGCCCGAGCCCAGCCAGCGGGTAGCATAGATGGCTTGGGTAGGTATTCGCCATGCCTCCCAGCCCCCCCTGGTGAGAGGTGGGCAATGGGTCATGCACCCAGCGCATCTCTAAGCCATCTCCACTGCAGTGCTTGCTCTTGGGAGCAGTCCCAAGCTCAGCGGGGTGGCAGTGCAGACATGGCCACGCTCTGTGCTCTAAGGCAAGCACAGGAAAGGGGATGAAGGAAGGGACCGGAGAGAGAACAGGAGAGCGGAGCCGTCCACGGAGGTGAAGACGGTCCAAGGGAGGACTTGGTAGACAGCCAAACAGCACGTTTCATCGTGTTTCGTTCGAAGCGTTATGGCACCTCTGTGCATAGAGCCATCAGCGGGGCCGGGGCAGCTTGGCAGTGGGCAGAAAAGGAGAGGAAGGGGAAGGGCCCCAGGGCTTGGGGCTCCAAGACCACTGCACCAAGGAGGAAGAGGAGAGCAGCAGTGGTTGGAGACTCCCTTTGCAGGGGACAGAAGGACCAATTGGTCCTCCGGATTCAGGGTGCCAGGAGCTCATATTCAGGATGTCACAGGAAGACTTGCCTGTCCTTCAGACCACTTGCCTTTCCTGCTTGTCCATGGAGGCACCAACAACACTGCCAGGGATGGACCAGAGCAGATCAGAGAGCAGTTAGGAAGATTCAGGAGTTTGGAGCACACTTGGTGTTCTCATCACTCCTCCCGGTGCAAGCTAAGGGCCTAGGCAAGGACCAACACATCATGGTGACCTCCACTCTTCTGCTGCTTGTCCACTGAAGATTTGCCCCTGAGATCACTTCTTACCCCAGAAAACCTTAGTTGCACCCCCTCAGTCCAGGCCTTGCAGTTCCACGAGAGAAAGTTTTGCCAGCTAGGATTTATATACAAATGATAGATCCCTTCTTCTGCAGAAGAGCCGAGCCTGGAGTCCTCAAGCACAGCCGTCGCAGGCAAGCAGTAAGGTAAATAGAATAGCAGAGAGCTGGATAAATCCTGGGAACAAGCCACTGCCGGCTGTAATGACGGAACACAAGGAAACAACCGTAAGAGTTAAAATACGAATGCACCCTGCATTTCTTACTACAGCGCAGCATCTCTCTGTGCCCAGAGACCTGCCCAGTCTCTCCTGACAGGCTCCCTGCAAGCAGCTGCTGTGCTTGCAGTAGCGGTTATCCCAGCTTCTGCTGGCTGGGGATATAGATTATTCAAAGGCTTGGGAATCTGCGGACAGCATTTGCCTCACCCAGTGCATCTTAAGTACTACAACCTCATCTCCATTTTTCTGTTGCATGCTCAGGAAGCAGGCAGCCGTTATGCAGATGACTCTGTCAGGTGATATTCCTGCTTTACAATTATCCGTAATGCCTATAGACATATTTACATCCTTCCAGACATATAGACAGCTCATCTAATTTCCGTAGCTATCAATTATTCAGGAGAGGTATAGAGGCTCTCATTCTGTTCGAGGGTGAAAACATCAGTCTCTGATGAGATTCCTTTCAGGAGTCTCTGGGGAATGAATTCCCCCTTCTGAGGGCTTTCCCTTTGAAATGTAAACCACAATTGATTGTAAATGGGCTCACATCTGTCTGCTACCTTCCTGGCTGGTTGATCCACGGTGCAGAGGGAGGTAGTCTGAAGTCAGGCAGAAGGCAGAGTAGACCTGCACCTTAGTGACTAACTGAGTCACAGATGCATAAGCTTTTGTGAGCAAGAGCTCGCTCCAGAGCTCATCTTTCGTAACGCCAGCTACGGCTCCACTGGAAGTGCAGTCTGACCTGGGTGTTCCTGACACTTAATTAGCAATCCCTTTTCTGGCCATTTCCAATCACGGTGTAAATATTGGCTTCTGTTCCACTCAGGGGAGCGCACAAAACCCCAGCAGACTCTCCCTATGCCTGAAGAAGGGTTTTGTGCCTGAAAGTTTGCAAAGAACACGTTTTCCAACTATTTAGTTGGTCGAATGAAACACATCACATCTGCCCAAAGAGCCTTGCCTGCCCATCTCCTTAGACCAACACGGCTACAACCGACACCCCCAAAAATACATGCATATCAAATACTGTGGTTCGTAGAAATAAAACTGAAATTTAGCTAGAAATAAAGACCAAACGGGTCTAATGAGGAGGAGGAGATGTAGAGTGGGATGACCCTGGCATCTGTCCTGGACCCAGTGCTATTTAATATCTTCACTGTGATTTGCAGGATGGGATGGAGGGCATGTTTAGTAAACTTGCAGATGGCACCTAGCTGGGTGGAGTTGCAGAGCCCTTGGAGAAGAGGATCAGGATTCAGAATTACCTTGATAAACTGGGAAAATGGTCCAAAATTAATTGAACAAAATGCAGCATGGAAAAATGGAGAGAGACCTGCACTTAGGAAGCAATTATCACATGCATAAATACAGATGGGCAAGGATTTTTTGTGATGCCATTTATTGGACCAACTGGATTATTGGGAGAGCTCTTAGATATGGTTTTGGGCATCAAGTAGCCTTCCTCGAGGCCAAGAGGCAGACTCAGGTGAAGCTGTACAGCAGGGACAAGGCACTGTTGGCAGTCCCTCCATACAAGGAGGACGGTCTTCCAGTAAATAGGGAAGTCATCAGTGAGTCTGGAGATGACTGACAAGGCACCGGCTGTGTTTAGCATCTACATCCTTCTCACCCATTACAGCACAGAAAATACAGGTATTTATGTTTTTCCGAGTGCCAGTGTTTCCAGGTGTCTGCATTGTGTTGTGATTGTTGGGACGACGAGTAGAGGAGCCTACGTAAGCTCGAAAGGACTGGAATACTCTTGGGTTTCAGTTTAGCTTAGCAGGCGCAGAGAGAGTATTTTTGCCATTTGAACTAATTCAGCTGAGGAAGCAGAACAGCTTGTTTTATTCTCCCAATAAAGAAAAATCAGGTGGGCTTTGTTTTATAACTGCAGGGGTTTTTGCTTGTAGGTTTGTGTCTTCCTTGGCCTCTGAGTTTCAAACCATGCACCCATGCCAGCACCAGACACTGCTGGCATAAACTGGGGGCTGGTGGTCCAAGGACTCTGACGTGTGTCTGAAATGACGTGAAAGTCTGCAAGTGTGCATTGCACTGGCAAAGAGGATGCTGAATTTCAGCCTGGTTGAACCTGCGAGCGCTCCTGTCCATCCCCTGCAGATGGCTGGGGGCGGGGAGATTGATATTGGTGAAGAACCTGCCTGTGTCCCTCCGTTTTGTACAGCTACTGGGGGCTTGTGTGGCATTGCCCTCCCCGTGCAGCTGTTTCCTGACTCTTTGCCAGCTGCTTTTCGCAGCGAGATGACGTGGACGGGTCTTTGTGACTCTTCATACATCTTTTGTTGGTGGCCGCCCGCTGCCTCTGCGAAGAGACTCTGGGTTGGACACACTTCTTAAGGTAAGAAGTTTGTCAGAAATGAGATGAAAGAAGGCAGAAGGGGGGTAGGCTTTCAAAACAGAAATCAAGACATGGATTGGCCCACGATCCTGTCCGTGATCCTGAGCGGCAGCTGTGCCAGACTCCTGAATTTGGAGGAGTTTACTGTCACGGTCAAGTGTGATGGAGCTAGTGAAGTCAGTGCATTTACGGGAGGAAATAAAGCAAGTTTGTTTCCTGGGCTTTTTAGACAAACAGCTATATGACCTCTGCACCCTTCCTCTAAATGAAGCTTTTCACGTTTGGGCCGGCAGTGCCGCAGCAGCATGTTTGCATAACCCCTTTTCCGAAGGCACATTTCCACTCCCCTCTGGGTCGTGTGTCGGACAGAGGCAGGCGTCGGGAGCGCGCCGGAGCAGAACTTGGGAAGGGGGAGACCCCCTCCCGGTAACTGTCCCCATGCACGTGCAATGTGGGTACTGTCGTGTGCCCTGCACTTCCACTGGAGCCTTTCTTTTGTGCGTCAGGAGTATTTGTAAGCCCATAATTTGCCAAACCAGAGGCAGAATGGAGAGTTCGCTTCTCTTGTTTTTGGTAACCTACAGCCCTGGCCGCAGCTCAGCGCCGCCTCCCTGCACGCACAACACGGCTACAAGGCTTCACCACGGACTCCGACCCCCGTGGTTTTCCCACGTCCCTGGATTGAACGGTCGCAGTCCTTGGCGATGCAGGCAGGGCTTCGCAGCACCTTCCCCAGACCTGCCTAATCGCTGGAGCGTCACCTCCAGTCCCACCTCGTTGAGGCGTCAGCACAGCTATCCACTTCTCTCTTGATGCTTGTCAAGCAGAAACTCTTATCAACCCTTTCCCCTTCCCCACACCCGTAGTTCACTCCCAGCCTTACTTCTCTGTGCAAATCTATGAAATCAGGGAAACTGAGGCAGGCAACACTCTGACCACAGGAACACATTTAAAACTGGAATATTACAGTAAAACCCATTGTCCATCACAACAGGATTTTGTTGTAGGCTGCCAAGTTTTCCAGTATAACGACTCCGTACGGAGGAATTGGCCTTGTTTCTGTCACTGGAGCTTACGCAGCGGTGTGCCTTTGCTGTCGTTAGTCCCTTAGCTAGCCAAGGTCCGTGCATGTCTTCCTTCGTGCTGGCTGGGGTTTGTTCTTCCTGCGGCAGGCGTGTGTCGTTCCTAGCGCGGCTGCCCCGGGGAAGGGACCGGTGCTCTGCAGCGTGGTATCTATCCCGCTCGAACCGGCTCATTTGCAAACGTCACACAGCACCTAATGCAGACAAAGCGAGTCATTTATGGCTGAAGGGTCATTGTCTAGTAACCATGTTTTTCAGCCTATCTGGATGCAATGCTACGTGGTGTTTTTAGTGTGATAAATACACCATGGCTGTTATCAGCACTCATTTCTCCCCCATCTACGAGGCCCTTGGACTGGGCACTGGAAAAGTTTACCACGTCCTGGAAATGAAGAGGGTAGCAATTGCAGAATGAATAATGCTCTCCTCTAGTCTCCGCTGATGCTGAAATGCTAAGGCAAGTCTATTGGGGGATGACCCAACTAAAGCCACTACCCTGTGCTTTGTATTATCATTACCACTATTATATAGATTTATATCCCACCCTATTTCAACAGGCTCAGCCTGGCTTACCATACAGATAAACAGCACCCAAGATAAGAAACAGCTGACTCTGGAGCCGACACATGATAGAAACCCCGTTAATTGTAAACCACAGGTTCCTGCTACTCGAGCACTGAATTGCTTCCTTCTCCCGTCTCCTTGCTTCAGCCATAAAGCACAGCGCAGCGGGAAGGCCCACAGGTCCAGCGATGGAGAGGAGAGGTCATGGGGGCCCTTGACAGTGCTCACTGCTTCTCTGAGAGGGGAAATACTCAACCCTCCAAAATAGGAAATAGGAATTGTCATTTCTACCTAGGAGAACATTTACAATCCCTGCTCTCCTGCGCCTGAGGAAGGGTCGGTGTGCCCAAAAGCTTGCAGGTAAATACAGTAATTTGTTTGCAAACATCTAGGTGGTCTAATAAAAGAGATCACCTCTTCCACGAGTTTTGATTCTTTTTTCCAGCCCTCCAAGAAGCAGACTCCAGTCCGGTCTGCGTGCCCAGTCTGGTCTGCATCTCCTGCGTGCACATCCCAGGCAAGGACACCGGCTTCGATGGTGTCTCTGGTGCCTCTGGGCACAGAAACTAGCCAGCAGAGCTGTTGTGGACCGTCGTCTTCTGGGGGTCTGGAATGGGAGGGAGTCTGCTGTGAACATTGCGGGCGTTAAAAGTGAGGCAGCCCAGGCCTCTGCGCTCGCATTCCCCTGCCTCGCTCCATCACTCTCACCCTCTCTGTGCCTTTCTCTCCCTTTCTCTGTCTGTCAGCCTGTCCTGCCAAGGCACAAGTTCTTGGGGATATAAAGCTTTCTTTTGAGTTTTATGTTTCCTTTAGGATTAAAGCCCTTCTCCTCGGGGCTCTGGATAGAGAATGTTTGTCAGGTTTACGAGTGCTTTTAGAAAAGCTTTTAGAGAGTACATCCTACCCCATCTCGTATAAGGGCTGAGATAAGATTATCTTTGTTTTAACACCAATTAAAACAAGAAGTGTTTATAGGATTAGGGGTTTTCCATCAGCCCAACTTTGATGTCACCACTTGCAGACTTGGGTTTTTTCAGTATGTTAAAAGGTCGGGAGCTGTTCTCTTAATGGCTGGGGAGTAGAAGGAGCTTGGGGAAGCATTTGTACAAGACCAAACAAAAGGGGGGGAAAAAAAAAAGGAAAGCCCTAAATGTTTCTGGAAAACACTTGGAGAAAAATCACATACTGCCTAACCAACCTGCTTGGTAAGGGTGTCATGGATAAGTTTGAACTACTTAAAAAAAATCAAGAATGTGATTTCTCCCTCCCCTGCCGGTGGATTTTTTTGCCCTGTGAAAGGGGAGTTTTTTTTAAGTTCAAAATGTTGTATATGAAAGAGCCAAATTTAATATGAGGTGCCAGGAGCCAGCAGGATCTTTTATTATGGTAGTTCGCGCTGCGGCTGAGCATGGCAATGATGGGATTTTGGAAGGAGGAGGTGGAGGCAGGACTGTTGCATGGATAACGAAGTGTCCGAGCGACGACCGAAAACCCGAGCCAACAAAGACAAGTGCAGAAGAGAGGCACCTGCTACTTCACCATGCTCCAGTCGTGAGGGTGAGCCACGTCCCCTTTTTTGAGGCACAATCGCTGCCGGGGCTGGCTGGAGGGCAGGTCCGAGCCATCCTGACAGCTCCCAGAGGTGGATGTTCAGAGGATGCTCTTCCCCAGCTCGCAGCTGCTTCTGCCAGTGACGGATGTTTGAAGCCCGCTTGGAAAGTTTGCTTGGCTGCTAGGAAATGCAGGCGTAGGGAGGCCTGTATCGTTAGGAATCCACGCGGGCAAGGACCTGCATGTGCCACGGGCTCGGTGCAGCTCCCAGACTTCGCTTTGTGCAGAGTAGCTGGGGGGGACACGACATTGCAGGAGGAGCTGCTGCCAGGCTCCAAACACACCCAGCACCAACAACCCTCTGTCCCTCCGCTCCCTGCACACACAGCGAGGAGGCCTGGGAGGCGAGGAGGGTGGCGGGGAGGCCAGGTTGGCAGCTCTGACAAAGCCAATGCTGCTGTTTTCTGTCATGCATTAAAAAAACCTGTCCTGGGCTGCGTGGGATGAAGCAAAGCCAAGCAGACAGGACAGAGTGTCCTTCGTTAGACCCCTTTCTGTGGGTGAAGTGCTGCCACTTTGAAAGCTGTAATTGCCTGGGAGAGCTGGGTGATGTGAGTTGTCCGCAGGGAGGATGTGGAGGGAGCTGGGAGGGGTTGCTCGACCTGTCTGCAAGGATGGGGAGGCCTGTTTGGAGATGCTGTCACCGCTCAGCCTCGTCTCCACACAACTCAGCCTGGTTCGAATCTGCAAGCCAGACCCTTCTCCCAGGTGGCATCGCAAGCACCCCAGGCTCTCGTGGAAAGGAGACGCCGTGTAGGTGGTGCAACGGGCCTGGCTCTCCAACCCCGGGAGGTCTCTATCCAGCACAAAGATGACACAGCAGGGGCTTGTCCTGCCCCAACCCATAGCCCAGACGGCAGCAAACAATTCCACCTGCGGGGAACAGCCCTGGAGGACGACAGACTATAAGGAACAGCCCTGGAAGGAGACGACACTTTGTGGGCTCCGTGCACCAAACGTGGCTTTGGTGATTGCTGTCCGGGGAATTAGCTCAGCATGCCTGGGCTTTCTGCTAGCCTGAGCTGAGCCCAGCCAGCCCTGATGTGGGGGCAGCAGTCAGCAAGATCGGGCAGGCGGGAGGCTGTAGGCCAAGCCACTGCAGGGGCGAGATGCTGCAGGTGCATCATTTCTTCTCAGCACCTTCGATGCTGGTGGTGAAATCAGGGCTGCCCTCCCAGAGCCCCTGTTCAGCACGGAGCAGTAAACTCCCTTCCCGAACAGCTGGACTCTCTCCTAGCCACGAGAGGAAGAGAAAGCCCCCCAGCTGGTCCGAGCGCTCTCCTTGCCCAGCTCCTGCGCACTACCCCGTGCTCCTGTCCCATGCACCACACACGCAAGCACGCGGCCTCCGAGCTGGTGGCTGGCAGAACAGCTGGAGGGGTCCCTGGAGCTCACCCGCTGCCGCCTGGAGTCAAAGCAGCTGCAGGCGGGGAGCTGAGAGGTAGGCACCTTCGCAGAGCCTGACAGGGCCCCCGGCTAGTGCCTCCTGCTTTGCAAAACTGTTGGGTGCCCTCAGCTTGCAAGCAGGAGACGGGGAGCTGAAACACCCTGTGGGCCCTAATAACGCCTGCCCTGTTTCTTTTGCAGTCCTGGGGAAAGTGGAGCAGGCCATGGCTAGTGGCCTTTCCCACCCCTGGGGCTGGGGAAGTTATCATAGCAGAGCAATCAGTGCTTCTCAACCCCTGTAGACTCCAAGGCAACTCACGTAATCCTCAGGGCATCCCTTGGAAAATGCCGGCTCTCAGCTCTCGCTCGTTCTTTGACTCTGGAAAAATACTAGAGCAGTTCTTCTGTTGCAGAGAGCTCAGCAAGACCCCAGAGCATCCCTAGCAGCCTGGATTTCTAGTGGAAATCTCCGGGTTTATCCTGCAAGTCGGGGTTTCACAATGAACAGTGCTAACGTGTGCCACCCCGCGGCCCCCTGGAAAGGACCTCAGGGCAGCCCAGGTTGGCGCAACCCCCGGTTGAGTGTCACTGGAATAGATAAACCGAAACGATGAGCCCATTTAAAAGGCAAGAAGCAGTCATGAGCTGCAAGGCTATTGTCTGTGGGTAGTCTGTGGTTTTTAGTGTCAAGTAAAGTTATGAATTTTTGTTCCTGCTCCTGTCTTCTGAAGATACCGTGTGCATTTTCCTGGCCTGCGAGGGTTATGTGTTTCTCCCATTCTTTCATCTCTAGCTGCTTCTCTTTGCTGCCCAGCTGTGCCGGCCTCTTCCCTCTCAGTAAGAAGCAGTGGGCTCACTGCTGCACACACCAGATTTCAGAAAGGCGTCTGCTTTCCTCAAAGTCTTTTGTTGTCAGAAAATCAAGACCCTGAAAGGCTGCGCCTGGGTAGGGGCCAACCAAAAAAATGTTCAGTTTTCAAATAACAAAAAATCCACAGTTTCTATTACAAAGCCCCTTCCCTCTGCCAGTCTGAGTGTCTTGATTGAGAAGTTCATGCTCCTTCCGCTTAGGTTCCTGGGTCTCCAAACCCCCTCTCCTTCCCTGGCTCCCTAAGTGCTCAGCTTCATTTCTGACCCAACTCGCAGCACATTTTCATTACAGATATGTCACAGGGAGTGTTAATCTGTTGAGAGAGGTGACAGATGAGTAGTTCGCAGTGTTATTGAGGAGCAACAACAGCACCATATTTCAAGTCGCAGCAAGGTATTTTTTTAACCTCCGTTTTAGATCGACATGCACGGTTAAACCAGTCTGAAATTCAGGGACCATAGCAGTTTGGGGTGAGGCATGGGCTCCTTCGATCAAATACCTCTTGAGATCGAGGCCCTTTCATCCTGCCCCAAAATTGGGGTGGGAGGTCCCTTATAATGCTAGGGACAAAGCAGAGGAGCATCCGCAAGGGTCTCATGTGACTGAATGAACCTGCTGGGATTCAGTGCTCAGCCCCAAGACCTGAAAATAAAACCCTTGCTAGGGTTGGGGAAGCAGGCTCAGCACCCAACAGATCCAGCTCTTTTACCCACAAAAGTCTTGATATTTAGAGAAGTTGTCTCAGTCGGGCAATTAAAGTCTTCTTTTCTACTGATTGCTGTTCATGGTTCTGTTAGTATCTCGAGCTCTCATTACTAGAGCAGGGAAAAGCTTTTAATTTATTCCAGTGATGAGATCAGACCAAAACTGTTTGCGAATTCTTGCTGAGCACGGCGATTACTTCCAGCCAAAAAAGGGAAGCAAAGAAGAAAAAAAACATCTAAAAAGTCAGTTGTTTTGACATTTTCAAAATGCTACTTTCTGTCTTTATAAGCAATGTTCCAAGACCAGCTTTTCCTAATGGTAATTAAGAAAAACTTTTGGTAAATAAAAATAAAGATAAAAACAACACTGAAAATAAATGCAGTGCTTTGTTCAGAATAAGTGATGTTGCAGCCGTGATGGTCCAGGAAATACGGGAGAGGCAGTGATTTTTTCAGGAGAGATGTTAGACTACATTTTCGGGCACTACAGACTTGGAGAACGCCTAATCTGTGACCTTCTCAAGCTATTTCTTTGATCCTTGTGGTACAGGCTGGTTT
Source organism: Alligator mississippiensis (assembly GCF_030867095.1). NCBI lineage: Eukaryota > Metazoa > Chordata > Crocodylia > Alligatoridae > Alligator > Alligator mississippiensis. Next base: position 2,052,068 of record NC_081836.1, read on the forward strand.
CCTGGTAGTGGGAGATATTCCATATAAATCTACTGGTTTCAACAAGCCTTTCTGGTAAAGCAAATTTGGATGTACATGTACTATATGTTTCAGTATAAAAAGTACCCACTGTCCTTTAGACTACATGGATTGTGTCATAAATTAACAGAAAAGGTCAGGAATAAGTGTCCAGAGCAAGGCAAAAGGACTTCTACAGCCCAGCTTTGGGGGCCAGCTTTGGCTTTTGGGGTCCTCCCGGCTCTTGGTGTGTTTTGCTGGGTGAGACACTTTGCGGTGGAGTCTGTGGCCATTTCCACTGCATCTGCGATTTGCCATATTTTGCAGCGTGATTGAACTGTGACTGGCAGCCCATCACACACACGTAGCAGGTTGTGTATTTGTGATGGGCTTTGCCACCAGTGTCAGGAGGGCTGGAAGAGGCTGCACAGCTGCCACTGCTTATACAGCCCCTCTCCGTGCTGTGGAAGGCGTGTCGTGGCTAAAGGATGTTCAGGTCCAAGTCCTAGCTGGGCCAGACTTTTATCTGCTGCCATAGGACATGGCTGCTGTTTCCAGGCATTGACAGTAGGATGTTGGGCAAAAACAAGCGGTGCAGTTGTGAAAGAAAAGTCCCTTTAGAGCTCCTCTGGGTCTGTCTGCGCGTGCCCACCGTCAGAGGGAAGAGCAGGGCTAGACTCCAGGTGGGTTGCAAACCAGTTACTCCTCCTCCAGTGCATCTCAAATTGTTGGATTTGGGGTTTGGACATTGCAAAGCTCCTGTTTTTGTTTCCTGGGTTATCTGCTGGGACTCAGGAAACCCCTTCCCCCTCCACGCTGGCCACACAGCACCTTTCAACCCTGGGCCTCAGAGGAGCGGGGGGACTTTCCTCTCACTGAATGCTGTTCTTGCTTCTTTGCAGGCTGCCCATCAGGGACGTTCAAGGCAAGCCAAGGGGATGAAGGATGTGTCCACTGCCCAATTAACAGCCGGACGACTTCAGAAGGGGCCACTAATTGTGTGTGCCGAAACGGCTATTACCGTGCAGACTCCGACCCTCTCGACATGCCTTGCACCAGTAAGTGACCTCCAGGCTAGGGGTGGCATGGGATGGTACCAACATAGAAAAGAGGGATATAAGTGATATAAACTACCAGGTGGTGTCTAATGAACCATTGCAGCTCAGAGCTGCCCATGTTCCCAAGTGACTCCCTTCTGATACCCACCAGCTGCTGTCTAAAGGCCACTGGAGGGCTGAGCAACTATCCGCAGTGTCCAGCCTTACTTGGCATCCAAGCTGAGCAGGAGGTCTACTAGCAAAGGTGTCTGAAACACACTTTGCACACAGGAACTTAGGCTCCCGCACTCTGAGTTTGGCACCAAAATAACTTTCCTCTAGGGAGTAAATCTGAGCTGTAGGCACCCAGAGAATTAAAACTGGTGCACGGCACAAACAGGAACAACCACAGCTCTTCAAAAGGCTTGTAGAAAGAACCCCAAAAAGAATCAGCCTGGGTTTGAGGGCTTGGTGTAAGGGAGACCTGTGCTCTATTCCCGGCTAAGCAGTTAACTTGGCCTTTTCACTCTGTCGAGACTGTAAGCTCTCTAGGGCAAGGTCCTGCTACATGTGTGAGCAGCACCCAGCCAAACAGGGCCTCTATTCATACCCGGTTGGAGATGAAGGGTCTGGAAGCTGTTTCTCTTAGACGTAGCTGCTATTCATCCTCCCACGTCGCTGTGGAAGAGCAGGACACCCCAGGGCAGCCTCACCTGGACTGTGAGGCAGAGGAATAGGAAGGTGCATGTGGGATGGAGCAGGGCATGGACTCACACAGCCTCTCTCTCTCTCTTGCCCAACACAGCCATCCCGTCTGCCCCCCAGGCTGTGATCTCCAGCGTAAATGAGACATCGCTGATGCTGGAATGGACTCCGCCTCGGGACTCGGGGGGCCGCGAGGACCTGGTCTACAACATCATCTGCAAGAGCTGTGGCTCGGGGCGTGGAGCCTGCACCCGCTGTGGAGACAACGTCCAGTTCACCCCGCGCCAGCTGGGCCTCACGGAGCCCCGCATTTACATCAGTGACCTTCTGGCCCACACCCAGTACACCTTTGAGATCCAAGCGGTGAATGGGGTCACCGACCAGAGCCCCTTCTCCCCACAGTTTGCCTCGGTGAACATCACCACCAACCAAGCTGGTAAGGAATTGCTGTGTCCTCTGCTGAGCCAGACTGAGACCGGGGAGAGGATAGGGCTAGGAGCGACTCACCTTTTAGGCACCGTAGTGACCAAAAATCCTATCCACCTAATGGGCATTCAGTAACCTGGATGTTCCTAGGCCGTATCCCAAAACATGTCTTGTTTTCCAACAAGTCTATGTCAGCAGAGACTGTGCGGTCCAGAGGTCCACCTGAAAAGAGCTTTGGGGCTGCCATCTCAGCATGAATTTCCTGGCATGTCTTACCTGCAGAACCCCAACAGGATTATTTTTGTGGGTACTTTTATACTGCTGCGTCATGGCAGCGTAGCTAAGCATACCTGCACAACCTTCATCTGGATATCAGGAAACAGTAGCAGTGAAGACACGGCCAGATGGGCTTTGGCACAGGCTAGTGACTTCCGAATGCACCTTAGGTACACAGTGCTGTGTGCAGCTCACACTAAAGCCCCTGCAACCCCGTCTTCGCGGCTACTGGTAGCTGTGCTTGGTACGTTCAAGTGAGTGCAAATATATCCCTGCATGCTGCAATTCTGGAGTGCAGCTTTGATGTAACTAGTGCCTCGGTTTCCAGAACTGGATGACCAGAGGCAGAGGGAGGTTGTCACAGAAGGACGGGTGCAGAGAGTAGAGACAGATGACAGGCAGGAATTCTCTGCACAGCTGTTCCAGGACGGCTTTCCCTGCCCTGCCCAAGGGCTCCTATTATATGCTAAAGGAAAGCAAGCAGCAGCCTGCCCTGCAGCAAGGAGCTGCTGCTTGGCAGCTTTCTGAAGGCAGTGACCTCCTCATTGAAGGCGTGTGGTTACATCTCTTCTCATTCCACAGAAGAAGGTCTACTTTAGGATGGGGAGGTGTAAAGGCCACTTGTACCATCTTCAGGCTCTGGGTTAATGCCCCAGAGGATTTGTAGGCTGCCAGCGGGATCTCTGAGGTCTGGCAGGGTGCACTTTGCAGCCCTGAGAGCGTGGTGGCACCATGCCAGTGAGACTTGCTAATTAAGAGAGCATCTCCCAGGGCAGCTCTGCCTGCTTTGCTTTGCTGGGAGAAAGACCTGCAAGCAGCCAGGATGGAAAAGGGTGTTTGGATGAGTCTGTGGGCTGAACCAGCTCCTTACTGAACTGGTCAGCAGGCAGGTGTGGACCTGTCGACGAGCCTGCATGAACGTGGAGGCGCTGGGCATGCTGCATGTCAACGTAGGTGTATGAATGTGTGTGTGTAATGTGAGCAACACAGATGTGTGTGCAAGTGAGAGACAGACGTGAGTGGAGGTCGTGTGATTACGTGCGACTGGCTGGAGTGGCTGAGTACGGCCTGCGCGGGCATCGTGTGTATACTTCTGTTGTTGGCCAAGAGCAAGTCAAGAGATGTCTCTCCGTTTCCTTGGGAGTTGCTGCTCCAGTGTTTATAAGATGCCTAATGCTCTGATTTCACACCCTGCAATTAAGCAATGTGGTCGTGATGTTAATGAACCAACTGTGAATATTCCCACTTCTGCAGCAGAGTTACCATGAGATACCTGAAGTTGTGAATTGGTTCCTTCTTAGTCCCCTCCCGTCTGAACCCGCTCATCCTCCTTTTCCGTGTTTGACACTCCTTTATTATCAGGGCTCACACTTCTCAGCCTGTGTGATGCCTCTCTTAATGTATCTATTCATTAGCACTAAACAGTTACTGCCTGCTCACTAATTCCTCCGTAATTAGAGGTTCTGAATTCTTTTGCTTACACTCAGCACAGCCTGGCAGCCTTGATGTACCTCATTAGCAGCTGGTAACAGAAGCTCTAGATGCAGAGATAGAAGAGCGAGCTGGGAAGAGGGGCATGGGAGAAAGGAGGGTGCTGGTGTGGGAGAGAGGAGAGAAGGGGGAGGGGAGAGGACGATTCATGGGAATTAAGGACTCCAGCCTCCCCTGCTTGAATCGCTCAGTGCTTGGCCTGTCTGGCTCTAGAGGCTCCAGCTGGGCTCAAACTTAGCTTTGCTAGAAAGCTGAGAAGTGGGCAAAGTTTGCAATGGGCCGTTCACTTCCTCCCAGAGGAGCAGGACGATGTCTTCCTGCCCAGGAGATGTGGCTCCTACCTGCTGTCTCTGCAGCAGAGGCCAGGCCTCCTCGCTTTGGCCCTACTCAGGAAAGCACCAGCCCATTATTGTGACCTCCAAAAACTTGGCGGTCCAAAGGGGGGGGTCTGGCAGGGATTGCTTGTAGACACAGTACTCATGTGTGGCTTTTGTGCCAGTTCAGTGTGGGCACACCTCTACACCCGATTGTCGGGGAACTAGCCCAGACTGCACCCGTCGGGGTGGACACTTGCAGTGATCTTGGCTGAACAGCTCATGGGAGCCAGCGTTCTCCAAATGGCACTGGTGGGAAGCCCTGACATTACAGGGCCAGGGGATAAGGTAGGGATAAGCCCCAGAACAGGAAAGGAGGCATCCAAGCAGACTTTGCAGGGGGAAATTCCTGTTCTCAGGAAAGCAGAAGGATGTGCTCTGTGCCTTCCCTTGGATGAGGACGCAGCATGCTGAGCTAGTGCCTCGTGTACGGCAAGATTAGAAGAACCCCTGAACATGGACAGGAGAGCCATGTTTCTTGCACAGAGGTGCATTTGCCCTCTGGGAAGATGCAGCAGATGTCTGGAGAAGAGAGGAGAAGGAACGGGAAGGCAGCAGAAGAGGCACAGGACTTATACATGGAAGCAAAGGAAGAAAAATAATAAATGGATAAGCCAACAAACACCTGGGAAAACTAGAATACCTTTTAGGTTGCTGGAGAAGTTACAGCATAGTTGTAGTGACATCAAGTGCTACCTTTTTATTACCTACAACATGGACTCACAAGGCTACCAGCAGGTGTAACACCCGGGGGGATGTGCCGCTGATGAAGCTGGAGAGTAGTGCTATCAGTCCATAGGTGGGGGCGTATCAAGTGGAGGACCCCGAGATTTTCTCCATCCAGTCCTGCATAGCATGGAGAAAAGTCCAACCTCCTCTATAGCACGGTGACTCCTGCGTCCAGCCCAGAATTTCTCAGTGAGCTAAAGCAGGTGTTTGAGAGAGAGGGGCTTTATCCTTTGCTAATCCTTTCCAAAGGTTAATTATCCTCTTTGTTAAATGTGTTCGTCATGTTTCTAGTCTGATTAATCCAGCTTCCATTTCTCGCCGTTGAATTTTGTTCGGTCTGCCTGCCCGTAGATTGTGATCAGCTCATGTCCTAACTTCCCACGGAGAAGGTTAAATAAGCTGAGTTCCTTTAGCCTCTCTCAGCATAAGACTGGTTTTTCAGACGGTCGCTCTTGCCGCTCTTTCCTGAAGGTTTTCTGTTTTTCTCTTTTCCATTTTTTCAACATTGTTTTTTGGGCCTTGAACGTTGCAACAAACAGGTCTCAGCAACGGTCTCTCGGCGGAGAGGTAATCCCACCGCCCTTCCTCTACTCAGTATTCCCCTCTATACATCCAGGAGCTTAGCCACCGTAGCCGAAGGTTCGCCCTGGAAGCTCACGTTCTGCTCATTTCCCCGTAACGGGTCCTGGGACGCAGTCCCCCGCTCTAGAAGCATGACCTACATTTTTTGCTCCTAAATGTATGATCTTGCATTTGGCTGCATTGAAGTCTCCATTGTTGAAACGCACCCAGCTTACCACGCAGTACAGATCGCTCTGTGCGACTGTCCTGTCTTCATTGTTGTTTTTCACTTCACCAGTTCTTGGCTCATCTGCCAATTTTGCCTGCAATTATTTTATATTTCCTTCCAGATCATTGATTAAGCTATTGAGTGGAACGGGGCCAGAAACAGATCCCCAAAGTATGCCATACTGAGTACAAACCATGAGTGCCCATTTACAAATGTTTTTTAAGATCTGCCCCCTACCTCTTTTTGATTTACCTTGTAGGTGTTGCATTGTGAACGTGGCATGGTGCGAGTCAGAGGTCTTAAAGAAGTCTAAAATAGCCTGTCAGCTTAGTGACCTGTATTAATACAAATTGTAATCTTATTGAGGCGATTTGACACTGTTAATTCAATCGTGATGTTTGACACACGGACCCATTTCAGTTCTTTACTGACTGCATCCTTGATCAGCCTTCCCAGGATTTTTTGCAGATTTATAGTTGCCCCCTTGAAATATTGCTGAAATATTGGCTTCTTTCCGGTCCCCTCAAACTCCCCCTAGACAAATGCGACCCCCACATCCAAATCCAACAAGTGCCAAAGAGAGAGGTCCAAGAAAGAGACCCTGAGAAGATGCAGCACCTCTCTTCTCCGAAGATGAAGTTAATTCTAAAGAGAGAGATTTTTGCCAGCTTCACGTGAACAGAAGAGGGGTATGAAGAGACAGGCAGGAGAAGAGCTGAACGCCGTGTCGTCGTTGCAGGAAGGAAGAAGTAGAAGAGGATGAGGAGCTGGTAGGTGAGAGCAGTGCAGTGCAGAGGTCCTAGGAGCTGCCCAGATGCCACAAAGCACGCGGCGGTGCTAGGAAGGACGAGTGTGTCCTGGGGACACCTGCCTTTGTGGACGTCACAGGTTCCTCTTGCTGGAAGCTCCTGCCTGGAAGCAAATTCTGCAACCCGTGGTTTTGGTGGGAATGTTATGCTCGAAGGATTTTGTGATATTGATAGAAGATATCGAGGGGCGTCTCGTTTAACCCCCAGCACAGGATCGATCCCCTGCCTTCAAACTAGGCCAGATCCAGCCTTTTCCAAAGGACATGCCACAGCTCGCTCCATTGCCCTTCTGCCCTTACACTTAGGAAGGTTTCCTGAGACTTAATCTAAACCTGCTTTTCTGCTGTTGAAAACCTGCAACCAAATGTCCTGCAAGGGAGAACAGGTTGTTGCCATCTTCTTTATGGCAGGTATTCACATATTTCAAAATTGGCTACGCTGTCGTTCCCCTACCACCATCTCTTTCCATCCGGACTAAGCGCACCCAGTTTGTTCAACGTGTCCTCGCATGGCTTGCCTTCCAGTCCTTTCACCACCGTTATCACACATGCCTGGATTCTCTCCAATGTCCCCAAAACCAGTGCCGAGTAAAGCGACACAACCACCTTCCCTGTCTTGCCTTCAGTGCTTCTTAATAGCACCCCAAAGGGCATTTGCCTCCTTGGGACAGGCCCTTACGCCCCCTAAGCTCTCTGCAGCTGCTCTTCTCCCCAAACCATCTTATCTGTCTCTTTACCTTCACCGTCCTCTAGTCGTTTCTTTTGCCAACCCAGGGATTTCTTCCTCGAGTCTCACTATTTGTCTCTGCAGCAATCGCCTCTAAAACCTGCTGCTTGACATTTGCTGCTCTTGCCGTGGCTGCTACCCCTGCTCCTCTCGCTCTTCCTCCCGTGCGGCCCCCGATACCGCAGCCCAACTGCTGTAGTTTGGAGCAAGCTCCTTTGGAAGGAAATTGCCGCTCAGCAGGTTGCGCTCGGAGAGCAGCGGATGCAGGATGCCGGAGGGGGGCTGTGTGTTGTCTGGATCGTCTTCCCTCTCTGCTGCCTGAAGACTGCCCTGAGCCAGGACTCCCAGATGGCAGAAGCTTCACCAGCTGCTGTCTCCTCAGGACTTCTCTTTCTGGTCCGGTAGCTGCCAGTTGGGGGAGGTTGGCAAACTGGAACATGAGCTATGTTGCTCGAGCGTTCCTGGCGGATGCACCGAACCTCCCACCACCGGCGCTGCGGGATCTCCCACCGACTGACTTCCCTCGTCTATAAATCATGCCACCAGTTAAGGATCGCTTTCCCCTACCTGCCCGGGGCTCCTGAATCCTGTTCCACAGCATCTGGAGCCGATGTTCAGGAAACAAAAGCCACGAGGAAAGGGTGGGAGGCTCTGCCTGGTTAACAAGTGTGGCTGTGCCCTGGCAGACAGCTCTTCCACCCCTGCTCCCTGCGTGCGCTAGAGGCAGAGAGCGACTCAGGGGCTAACCCTTGGCTTACACGTTTGGGAGAGAGGATGAATGCGTCTTGCTGCGGCAAACAGTGTGCAGGGCTAGGGGCTGTTGTGCACAAGAAATTCAGTGTGGACTAAGCTCCCCGTGCAATGCTGCAGTAACTGTGGCAGGGTTGCTGGTTGTCGCCGTGTCAGTGTAAGCACGCAGGCAGACAAGGTTCTTTGGGTCGATGTGATCTCTTTTATCAGACCAACTAAATAGTTGGGGAAAAGTTCTTTGCAAGCTTTCGGGCACAAACGCCCTTCGTCAGGCCTAGGGAGACTGCTGGTGTAGTAACCGTGGCACATCCACAGGTCCTGTCACCTGTATCCGATCCACCCTGGCTTTTCCCGAGTGCTTGCAAAGCCTGACGCTTTCCCAGGTGCTAGTGTCTGCCATCCTGGGGACTGCTGCTGCTTTACACCAGAGGTTTTCATTTCAGTCTTCATCTGCCCAAGCCAAGTGAGTGGTCTGGCGGCATTCAGAGCTGGTTATAAAACTGCAGTCCATACCAGCTGGGGCTTTCGTTCCTTCAGATGGGGCCACAGCCAGAGCCCACCAGTTTTCACGATCTTCCAGCATTTGTAGCTGCAAACCCAAGAGGCAGGAGAGCTGGGCCTGCTGGGAAGTTTTCCAGAGAGTTTGTGCATGCGAACGATGTGTGCATGGTCTGGAAGGGGCTGCCTGTGCAGGAAGGGCAGGTGCCATACCTGCCTGGGGCTTCTGAAACCTGAGGCTCTTCGCCTCAGAAGCAAAACCTCACAAGCTGCAAACTGCCCATCTTCTGTGGCTGCAGCAGGGCCCGTGAATCCCCCGGCCCTAGGGCACCAAGGGGAAATGCTGGTTATTAAACTAGCCTCAAGTCTGCACCTTTTCATCGATGGCTTCACTTCTACTCGGAAGTCAGAAGAACGTGCAGCTGCCCGTGCTGTCGTGAGTGCAGGGGACGTTGGCAGAGAGCCCTGCTCCTCCGCAGGATACCCTGACCTGGCCCAGTCTCTCTGCCCATTTCTCTGACAATATGCACGGGGCCAGAAGGCTGAGTACCGCTGCTCTGGAGGGTCTCAGGAAATTCCCGCTGGCTTTACGATGACGTGGAGTTATGAGCACGGTGTGTGGACAAGCCGGGAGATCTGCTCTCGTCGCAAACCCTTTCCAACTTCAGTCCTGGAGGAAGCTGTGCTGAAGCTGGAGCAGTTCTGCTGTATCTTTCCCAGCTTCCCGCACCGAACCGTGAGACCGTCGCAGCTACTGCACCTTTTGAAACGGCTCCGAGTGGACTAGTTACGCACAAGTCAGGCAGCAGCGCTCAGCTCGTGTGCAGCATGCACGTGCACCGTGGGTTTCTTTCCCCCAAAGCACGGTGTTTTTTGCCATTGCCAGAGTCCAGATCTCACCCGAGATGTCATCACCAGCCACTTGAGTGCTGTGAAGAGGACCACCCCAGTGCTTTGCCCAAGGATGAGCGGGTTCAGTGCTTATTACCCCATTCTTCTAAGCATCTGGGGCTCTTGAGCTGGTCGGGGCGTGAATCCCAAAATGAGCATGCAGGAGGCTCACGAGCACTGTCCTGCGCAGGGTAAGCTGCCCTGATGCCTGCTGCACTCATGTCCATGCGACCAAACCCCAGTGTCTCCCAGGCCACCCATGCAAGTAAAGAAGTCACAGTTTGGCCCAGCATGAGTACGAGTGAAAGCAGACGGGCCAAAGGGATGCAAACGCAGTGAGCAGACACACTGGCTGCCGTCTTACCCTGAGGTTTAATCTGTCGCATCCCCCTGCAAAGCTGACTGCATTTGGGGGGGTTTTGTGCGCCCCGTTGTTGTGCTAAGGGGAGTCTCCGGCATGCCCGTCCGCTTGCCAGCGCAGCGGGCTGCATCTCCGTGGCGTGTTTCCTGCTGCGTTGTCTCCAGCTCAAGGTCTTGCCTTGAATCCTGGTCTGACCCTCAGGGCAGAGCGGTTTTCTGTGCGGGTAACTGCAAATGCCAGAATCCCCCGCTGACCACCGGGAACGAAAGCAGTTCCCAGTCCAGTAACCTGACTCCGGGGACTCTGCTCCGTCAGGGGGGCTCTGAAGAGATGCTTGGAAAACTCCCAGCTGTTCGCCACTTCATTTCCTTGGTTAATTTTGACGTTTTCCTGAAGAGAAGGTGCGGGCCAGCTTCACGCTCTTTGTCAGGACTGTTTTCCAGAGCAAATGTTGACTCTGTCTGACGGGACATGAGCTAGCGGGATTAAAGCGATCAGAGAGGGGGGCTAGGCGGCTGGTAACCCAATCCTCCGCTACGCCAGAAAGGGAAAGGAGCTCCTTTGATTATGTCTGAACCTAGACGGAGCAGCCGCACGGACGAGCCGGGAGCGGAGGGCTCCGTCCTGCCGCTCCGGCAGCTGGGGAGGGGGCAGGGCCGCGGGAGCAAGGATGGATTAGACCTGGCAGGGTTTCAAATGGAGATACAAATCGTTAAAGAGAAATTGGAGAAAGACTGTGGTTTTTCCCCCATGACTGGCATGTCATCCAAAATGTAAAGTAACATAATCCCAGTGAACCCCCACGCAGCAGCCGGGGGACCTTGCAGACAGCTCTCTTGCTGACTCTCTGGGGAAAGCCACCCTCCGTCCGAGTCTTCAGCCCGGCTTTCCTCCCTTCTTCTGAGTGCTTCATTCGCAAAACCACTTTTGTCTCCAAACTCACAACCGTAATTGTGGGTCTCTGCACCTTGAGATAAACGCCAAGGCCTTGCAACGTCCCAGCGGCTCTGAACAGCCAAGGAGATCGGCTAGTGCGGCTCTGCAGGAAGGCTCCCGGAGAGCGTGGAGCCAGCTTGCTCCAAACCTCCAGGAGCCTGTTTTAATCGTGGCAAGGAATGGCAGCTCTGTACCGGATGCGATGGTCCTGGAGACAGGGACCGGTGCGTAACGGCAGACCTTGGCCATTAAAATGCAGTTGGGAACAGGGCAGCTTCTAGTGAAGGTGTGTCCGGGGGAGCAGCGCAGACCCAGGGCGACTCCAGAGCAGGTCGTTTCATGGTGCGATGGGTTTGGACTGTGTATTCATCTGAGCACTCGCATGCGATCGGGCAGGCTTATTCCCCCCCTCCAAAGAAAGCGAATGTATCTGCTCTCCCTCGTTAGCAGTGGTCGAGATTTACGTGGCAGGCTGACACAGAATAGAGGGAGACAGGAGATGGGACCTGTGCGCCCAGGCTTCGGCAGTCTGTCCCAAGCCGGGGAGGCAGGAATCGCATCCCAGCTTCCCAGAGTGCCTAGAAACAGCTCAACCATGGCTAAGTTCCCCTCCCAGCTGGAGCAATGCTTCCTTTAGCCTACTATTTGATGCGAGACACAAAGCCTGAAAAAAATGGGCCTATTTTTCTCTTATTTGCCAGATACTGCTCTTCATAGGCAGATGATTCCCTGCTGACTTTTGTCAGTTTTATTATAATGAATAGCCTTAAGCATTACACAGCGGCTTTCCCAATTGTACTCCTTTCTGAGAGAGCTACCGAGCACAATGCAGTGGGTGTAGGGCGACTGCCGAACTTGAGGGAAGGGGTCGGGGCAGAGGCACTGGGCTGCGTCTTGCAGGATTTGGGAGCTGGAGGGATGGCAGGACAGAGGGGATCACCGACGTCCAGGGCTCTTGCAAACGGCACTGTGCGATTCTTTCCTAGTCTCTCAGTAAGTTCCAGATCAAATGGGCCCAGGTTACAATGAAAACGTGTCTTTGCAAATGCAGGCAGGGTTTGGAGAGTCAAGATCCTGCTGTTCCGCCGATGGCAAACCCCATACAACTGGGTTAAACTCTCCTTCCCGCCTGCAACCCCGTAGGGAGATCAGACATGCAAAGCTGATGGAAATGTGTGCAGAGAAGAAGGACCAGACACCGCTCCCTCTCTCTTGGCTGTGTGGGTCTTGCAGGGCTAACAGGAAATGAAAATAAGGAAAGCATGCCCTCGATGCTCAAGCCAACATCTACGACTCCGACATAGGCCAGGAGTAGATCTGCATGAGGAAGTGCTGCTTTTACACAGTCTCTTCTCTGTGTAGAAGTGCATTATGAACATCACCTAGAAGGCACAGAAAACGATACAGAAAGACTGAGGATGTGCCACAAGAGAGGAATACCCATGCTGTCTGAATGCCTTGGTCAAGTGGGCTCAGTCCAGCCACGCTTTTCAGTAGTCAAGTGCAATATCATCCAGTGAAGTAGGCACCTTTACCAAATAGAGGATGGCATTCAGAGCATCTGAAAAGGATGGAGGAGACATTGCATGCAACCAAAGTCCATGTGAGGCCTCAGAACAGTCCCATAGCCAAAAGGGCTGGCTTTATCCACGGATGCAAAAGTAGAGAAATATCAAAGAGGAGTGCGGAGTTGTTACTATCTCTGTATACAACATGGGAGAGGCCATTGGGGGTCTCTGTATCTAGTTCTGGGGTTCACACTTTAAAAAAGATTTTGAAAAATTGAAAAGGTTTCAGGAAAGAGCTACCAGGATGATCCAAGTTCTGGGAATCCTGCTTAATAATGAGGGACTTCAAAAACTCAAGCAAATTAGCTAATCAAAGAGAAGGTAATGAGGGAATTTCTTCAGGACCTATAATTACTTCCAAAGAGAGATTCATATTTCTTGACACTTCCTTAATCTACCAGGCAATGGCAGAACAAAATCCAGGGGTTGAAGCTCAAGTCAGGCAATTTCATATTAGATGCGGTGCACATAGGTTTCAACAGAGAAATAGCGAGCCGTCAGCATGGGTAGACTCTCCGTGGAGTGTTTGGATCAAAAAGCGGTGTCTTTTTTAAATCCCTGCTGAGGCTCAGCCCTGGTTTTGGGGTTAGATGCAGGAGTTTCCCTGCCTTGTCCTGTGCAGGGAGAAACATTAATGCAGGGGTTGGCAACCATTCAGAGTGGCAGGGCGGGCATTTGAGTCCCAGCCGCCGCTGCAGGCCGCCAACCCCTTGCCCCCACCTCTTGCTGTAATCTGTTCCCTCTCTGCCCCACGGTGCTGCCAAAAAATATGGCAAACAAAAAAAACCAGCAGCAAAGTTGCCGTTTCAGCAGGAAACAGAAACTTTGGTGGTGAGAGCACAGAGCAGGAGATCCCTTTAAATTGGTGCCTCCCCCCAACCAAATCATGCCTTTTCAGGCCAAGCCCAAGTCTTCATGGCATGGATCTGGCCCATGAGCGTAGGTGGTTGGCCCCTGCATTGAGGGGCTGTAATGGGCCCTTCTGGCCTATTTATGAAGTCCAAGAATCACTCTCCCCCTTCTTTGTGCTGGAATTGTGCAGGCAGGATATTACTGTATGAACCCTTACCTGTCTCATTGGAAATGGATGGCATGTGCTCTTTCCTTCTTGCTTATAGCTTAATGTTCCTTATCATCTCCAACAGGCAAATAAAAATTCTGTAACAACAGGTTGCACCATTACGTGCAAGCACCAAGTACCTCTTCGAGCCAGCACAGAGGCATCATGAGGCAAATAGCTTGCTGCATTGTACATACCTCAGCTAAGCCAGATACTCAGCTCTAGGATCCCAACACTTAGAAAACACAGGGAGGAACATTTAAGCCGCTGACTGCCTATTTTGTCCAGCAGAAGGGAGCGCGCTGCCCAGCGAGGGCCCCCTTCTGCAGTGGAATTAGGGTTGTTCGAATGCTTTTATTGCTGCTACAAAAAGCAGCAGAGAAAACGTGGCTCCGTCTTGTACCTGAGGTTTGTTGCCGATGCCTTTATTCAGGTCCCCGTCTGTCTCCCGCCGCGTGGCTGCTGCAGGAGCAGAGGGCAGGATTTTCCGCAGAGCCGTGACAGGGAGCTCAGTTCCAGCTTGATCTGGATCACACGCATTCAAACGCGCGGGGGATGCCCCTGAGAGCCACCCAGGGAACCGGTGGGGCTTTACCCCCGAACGAGGGTAGAATTTGGCCTGTGGAGTCTGCAGTGTGGACCTTGAAGCAAGAGCCAGAATGACCCAACCTTGGCACTCAGAGCCCAGATGCCTACCTTGTCTTCAGGCAGAGCCCAGGTCAAGGAGGTTAGGATTAATTTACCATGGAGCAGCTGATGTGCTGAGACCCTTAGCTCACAGTAACTCATTCGTGTGTCCATGCCCTGACACGGGATGTAGACTCTGTTAGCAAGGCGCTCCAACATATTCATTGCAACGCTACAGGTTGCAGTACTCACTTCCTTCTGGGTCCAGGGTGCCCAAATAGGCATCAGAAAACCATGATTCTTCATTCATATTTGACAATTGCAATTGTTTTGCATTGTGAGAGTATCACTGAGGTTCTCCCGTCCGGACAAGGGTCCCCGGGTTGCTTGATGTTGCATGCACGCATGGAGACGTGGGGTAACGTCCTGGCTGCATCAGAGCCGGTGGCAGAGCTCCATTGCTTTCATTAGGATCAGAATTTCCCCCTGGTCTCCGCGTTGAAGAATTTGCTGTCTGGGGCAACACCAAGGTTTCAATATCCTCCCACACAGCAGTTTGCAGACTGTATTACAGGGAAGGACGTTGTCACTTTATGCCTATGGCTTTTCCTAAAGAAAATATTTTCTGAACTGACAGTGTTTCTTGTCTAGCTTTTTTTTTTCCCCCTCTGCTGTGTTGAACTAGCCTCAGGCAAAAGGTATCAATCAGAAGAGTCCAGAGAATCTGGGGCAGTGACATCAGCCAAGAAAGGGCTTCTGCTGGTGTCTTGTGTCTGGGAGTCCCAAGTCCTTTGAGTATTGGGAGGATACGGTTCATCTTAGGTAGGACAAAGGGAGTCTGGTTTGTCACACAAGAGAAGGAAGTGTCCTTGCCCAGCGGAAGCGAGTACTTCTGTCATCCCCGCTGCGCGCGCAGACACCTGGAGTCACGAGCACAATTAATTGTTCTCTTCCAGTGCATTCAGAAACGTGAGGGCGGCATCAAAAACGACAACAGCTGTTGGGGCTGGGGTGTTGTGACCCCCCCCAGCCACAACCGTGTCCGCCGACAGCCCCTCTCTATGGGCGTTTGTACACGCCACGGTTTTTGCCCTTTCTTGCACTGCAACTATTCCAGTTCCTCGTGTGTAATAATTACACGTGCATTTAGGGCAGGGGCGGGCAATTATTTCGGGCAGAGGGCCGCTTACTGAGTCTTGGCAAGCCATCGAGGGCCACATTACAGGCAGCCAGGGGTAGATATATATTAATTTTCTAATTTTTAGGGGCCTCACGGGCTGGATAGATTGACCTGGTGGGTCACATCCAGCCCACAGGCTGCATTTTGCCCACCCCTGATTTAGGGTGGCATCCTGTTTCCTTTTAGCCAGTTTTCTAGGGTCTAAGTATGCACTTATGCGCAGGTGGTCCTTCTCTTCCAGGACCTGTGCAAGCACAAATGACTGCATGCGTGTGTACTTGGGCACACGTCCCAGAAACAAAGGATGGAAGAGGAAAACCCTCCTTTGTTTTAACCCCAGTGCCTGAGTGTTTGGGGAACTCCCCCAGGAGGATGGAGACAGAGGAAGCGAACATTTGTCTCTGAGATAAAGTGAGAGCCTTGGGAAGGATCATTACATCTCCGTTTATTTTGTCATTGGAAAGTAGTGCCATTTTTCATGGAACAAAGTATCAAATCCCACAGGGCCACGTTGAGTATTACAAACAGATGCTTGAATGGCATCATCCAGGTGATGCTCTGGACAGTGTGGGAAATACTTCCGTGCAGAGCAGGAGGGGAAAAAAGGGTGCCTAATCATTTTACGTGTGTTGTACCTTTACTCTGAAATATTGCAGGACCCAAAGGAGAGAGCCAGGTCATAATTTGTATAGATGCAGTAATTCAACTTACGTATTTGGGAAATTCTACTAGAAAAGGGTTTTTGCTCGGTCAGGTTTGTACAGTGTCGGTCTTTCGGTTCTCCGTGCCTGGTTTTGGTCACTCAGCAGTGCTGGTAATGGATGGGATCTTTTCATAGTCCCAGCGTGGGCTGTGGGCTGTATCCCTCGGGGCCAGAACATACTCTGCATTTCTCTGTCCCAGCCAAGTGGGAATGCTCTTTGTATTTACTTCCGTTGAACTAATTTATCTGCAGTATTTTTCCTGCTATTTAGTATTTGCATTATAGTAGTGCTCAGCCTCTCTCAGGGCCATCATACCAAGCGATGTACGTGGTCTCTGTACCATAGAGCTTGCAACAAAACGAGACAAGATGGATGTAAGATAAGGGCGAATGAACAAAGTTAAAGTTAAAAGGGGTCCAACAACTTACTGTGGACCTGCTGCTCCTCGGCAACTGGCCGTGTGCCCACTTTCCCTCTGCAGTAGGTAAAAGCTAAGCTGGCCATTTTATCACTGAATAACACAATGCAAAGCTACCCTAATTTAACTTTCACGTATTGCAGGGAAACAGCAGATGGGCAGACTCGCAAGGTTGATATGCATACCCCAGGAATGACCTGCACATGGTACCCTGGCTTCAGGGGCCCTATTTAAACTGCCCGGGATCTGTACACCGTCCCTGTAATGACCAGATCAGCCCCCAGCCATCAGGTTCAAGTGCCATCTACTCTTGCATTTGACTTACATTTCTCTGTCTCTCTCTTTCTCTCTCTTTCAGCTCCTTCTGCTGTGTCCATCATGCATCAGGTTAGCCGCACCGTGGACAGTATTACCCTCTCATGGTCTCAACCTGACCAACCCAATGGAGTCATCCTAGACTATGAGCTGCAATACTATGAGAAGGTATCAAAACAGCCTGGGGTTGCCCACCTTCAGTGAACGTACGGGGGGAGTAGTGCAAGCCTTGCCATGCTAGGTGTCAAGCTCTTGGCGGGACTGGCCATGATGGCAAGAGGTGGCAGGTGCCCCAGGATCATGGAGTGGCAGCGCAGCCAGGATTCACGCTGCCGTGGTTAACAGCAAGGTTCAGCACCGTGTCTGACACAAAGGCAGAGTGAACAGCACTGAGTACAATCCCTTCCGCTCCCAGGAGATCAATTAAAGAGCAGAACAGGGCTGGCTCTGCTTTGGCATTGTAGCTTTGTTCAGAAATCACCACAGAGGAGCTCTTAGTCCACTGGAAGTAGCTTCCCCACTCTTCGCACATCAAGAGTTTGTTGAGGCCTTTAGAGGGGGGATAGCAGACCCTTTGCCCTGAACCCAAAGAGTAGCTCATCCCTTCTGTGGAGGAGGAGGATGGTGGCCCTGTCCTGGAGCGGGAACATCAGTAGCCGATATACTAGTATCTTGGGTCCGATCCATCCTTGGTGTAGTTCCACAGAGGCTCGTGGGTTTATAGCCTTCAGTTCCAAAACTAAGCACGTGTCTACCTGGGGGTTGTTCACACCACTGGAACTGGACAGTGCACAGCCAGGCTGCACCAGTGCAACGTGGGACATGAATCCCACGTGTGCCTTCACTATTCCATTTGGAAGCGGCTGTGGCACTCCCCGAGTGCACGTGCTCCACCAGACAGAGCCCCGCGGTGGACAGTGTTGCACTAAAGTGAAGCGAGGCTCGAGTCTTGCACTGAGCAGGGGTGGCCCTACTGTGAAGCGGGGCTTGGCCCCCACCATACATGTATGGCACACGTACGACCATGGGACACGGTGGAAGCCCTCTGCACATGTGCAGTGCATCTGTGGCAGACACAGCATTACTGCAGTGCCTGCAGTGCAGACCAGCCACGTTCTCATACCTGCTGGACCCTACACGTGGCCAGAGCCCCGAGCTTGAGCAGGGCCCAGCCCCAGGGAGGTGGTAGGAGGGACCTGAGAGTAGGGAGTGAGGAACCAGGGGAGTTTTCCACCTGAGAGTCTGTCCCTCCTGGCCTGGACTCTAATAAACTAGACAGGAACAATTACAAAATAGCTAATTAAAAACTTTATGCAAAATGTGAAAATATTTTTCCCAGCAGCTGCCAGAGGAAATGATTAATCCCCCCTCCACTCACTGCCTGTGACCTATTTTCTCGTCACCAAGAGCCAGAGGGATAGTATGGAGGGAGAAGCCAGTTTGTAAGCTGTTAAATGGGTCCTGACCTATATTGCATAAATTAGAAGCATTTACTTGACCCCTGGAAATGATCCCAGAATATGTGGCAAGATGGATGACGAGAACATTAGACTGATCCGGGGAGGGAGAGGTCCCAGTTCCTGAGACACTCGAGGCAATGACAGAGCTCTCTTCGTCTCTCTCTCTATCACTTACACACTCTCTCTCTCTCTCTCTTTCTCTCTCTCTCTCTCACACACACACACACACACACACACACACACACACACATGGTATAAATAATGGAACAACATATGTAAAAAAGGAGCAGCAGTTTGTGGGCCTGTCCTATCAGCCAGCACATACACCGCAGGATGCTGCTGTCATCCTTGCTCTTGCAGCTTGCAAATGATCTTAGTGCCAAATGGCCCAAATCGCACCAAGACATAATGGCTCTCACAGCTCTCACAGGGCACGTCTACACATGCATTAATGCACTGTAGTTACTGCACATTAACCGGTGGGCATTTATATGCATACTTTTTTGTCCCTGTGATGTGCCAGAGATTAATTGAGTCTGCTTCACACGCAAGCTGATGCGAACTGCGCTGCATGCAGTTGTATAAGTGGCTAAATGCGTGTCAGCGTGCAGAAAATGGCAGCAGTGCGCTTTGGAAATAAAGCACCTTCTGTGTGTTTTACTTCAAAAACGCGTTGCTGCCATAATCTCAGTGCTGACACGCATTTCGCTGAGTATACAACTGCAAGCGTTGCAGTACCAAATGCTTTTCAAAGCACCCGGCACTGCAGCACTTGCACATGTAAGAGTGTCCTGTAATACATACTAACTAAATGTGGAGTAACACCGGCACATGCCTTTTTAGTGATGCTAATGCACAGTTAACATGGCTTTTGTCATGGCACACTAATGCGTGGTAGAATGAGTCTACTGCACATTTAGTGTCTCATGGAGACGCGCCCACGGTGCAGCACAGGGTGTCCAGGGCTAGGATTAGCTGCAGTATTTGCACGACACAAAGGAGTATCTGAAACCTGAACTGTTCCTTGGCGTGCAAGAAGGAGGGGGATGCTAGGTGCTGGTATTCATGCTCCACTGGCCCTTTTGGATTCACTTGGTATTCGGACAGTCTGGTCCTTTACCTGGTCCGTGATGAGAAAGGAAAGGCCACAGTTAACTCTTTGCTCCTTCCCATCTCCAAGTCAAAATGAGCAGCACCCTCTGAAGTTGACTATCAGGCTGGCGCAGAGCGGTGTGCTCTCAGGTCCAGAGCCTTGTCTCAACATTGCCAAAGGATTTGGAGAAAGAAATGCTCCAGTACTGCCTGGTAGAGGACAGCGGGATGGCCGGCTCCAAGGGAATGCCCCTCTTGACCCCAGTGATTGTGGTCTTGTGCCCTGAAGCAGCAAGGCCTGTTTTTCTTCTCAGACTCATTTTTGTCTATTAGCATTTTGTGTTGCAACTCAGATCCCCTCAAGGGCTTGATCCCCATTTGAATCCTGAGAGACATCCTCTAATTCTGCAATATGCTTTTGGGAAGGGGGTGACCAGTCCTGTTCCTGATATTCTTGGCAAGGGCTTCTTGTTCAGGTATACAACAATATTAGATTGCACTTCCTGGGCACATCTACACATGCAAATGCTGCTGGATGGGTTTACTCTGGAGTAAACCCACCCTGGGCAGGCACCTGCATGAGGGGGCATTTGGGACCAGATTTGTAGATTAGCAAAGCAGAGCAAATTACTGGGCAGTAAGGGTCCGCACGGGTAGACAGCGATGCTTACCGCGCAGTCACTTGCTCTGCTACACAGTAAAGCGTCCCGTGTAGACGCACTCCCTGTTGTTCTCCATTGCATCCCTTGGGAATGACAACATCGCGCCCGCTCTTTGCACCTTGAGCAGAGCTGCCCATTGAGTTGCCCCATAATACTGTTGCCTTCGTTCAAATCTGCCAGGGCTGAAACCCTTCTTTAAGGTGCTGGCCTGATAATATAGCTTCAAAGTTGCTGTACTCTGTCGCTGTTTATCCTCTGCTTTGTGGCACAGGCTTTGCCCAGGACTAGGACCCTTCATGTTGGGCCAAAACCAGTCATAATAATCTCGTGAACTTTTCCCATTCTGTATACACCCGTTTAATTTTATTGTCATTTTTTCTCTAAATCTTTATAACTACAAAATCATGACACTGCACCCACCTGCGTTCTCCAATCTGCTTATAACACTATCATTATTGCTGGTCAAAGAATTGCTGAAGGAACATTTTTCCATCAGAAAATGCCAGCTTGTTGGCATTACACCTTCTGTGGGAGCATGACCATTTTCAGCAGAAAAAAAATGAGGGAAAAGGGTTTTGATTTTTCATGTTTAATATTGTTTCC
This sequence comes from Alligator mississippiensis, assembly GCF_030867095.1. Classification (NCBI taxonomy): domain Eukaryota; kingdom Metazoa; phylum Chordata; order Crocodylia; family Alligatoridae; genus Alligator; species Alligator mississippiensis. The sequence continues at coordinate 2,072,553 of NC_081836.1, forward strand.
TCTGGAAATGGACTTTTAGTTTGTATTGTAGGATTGATACATTACAAAATAACATTTAAAGAAAAAAAAAAAGGAAACCCAGAATGAAATGCTTGAGGCCAGAGATTGGTGTTGGGATTGGTGTGAAATGCAGCGTTTTTCAAACCTTTTGTTTCCTAGGAAATTCCACAGATTTCTGTTTTCAGTCCAGTCTGGAATGGAAACAAATTTCACAATGTCAGCAAGCCCCGCGGAGCAGAAATTAGTTTCCAGTCAGCTCTAATTGTCGTGATTAAAAACCATGGCATGTGTACAGCCTCTGGTTTTCCTTCCCTCGTACCCAGGCCAAATCAACATGGATGTTACCCAGACATTCGGAGGCACCTCTTCTCCCCGAGGGCTGTCCTTGCCCCGCTTTGGCTCCCTGCCCCAAACGGTGTTGAGGCTAGACCTGTTTAAAGTGTGGCAAAATTTTGCTTCTCATGAAAAAGGCAAAGTTCTCCCTAGTCAGAAAAGACAGAACTGCTTTTGCTCAAAGTTTCTGAACAAATTCACCCCTAGTAATAACCAGATCTGGATAATTTCAACCCCAAAGGTGACGTCTGAGAAAGTTGTGGTCAACTGAAAGTATGGGCTCCCATTGCAAAGCCTTGGGGAAGCTTAATTTTATTAAAAGGCTCCTCTCCCCAGTGGAGTTAACAAAGGCAGAGAGCACAAAGATGCCTCCCTCTACATGCAGGTGCCCTGAAACAGCTCCGCATGACTGCCCTGCTCTCGGGGACGTATCTGAGCAATGGCACAGGTCCTAGACACAGGAATAGTTGCCACGAGGCAGGTTTCTGGCACTGTACAACTCATCTCCAGCAGCGGTGACTCATGAGATCCTGTGCTGGGCATGCAGGTGGAGGAGAGTGGGAGAGGATACCCGGCTGTCTGGATGAAGCCCATGGCTCCTTGGGGACTGAGTTCCCATGTCTGCGTTGTCAGAGCGTGGCCCTGCCAGGGAGCGACGTAGCCGGCCCCGTTTGGGGACACGCATCATGCCTGGTTGGGAACATCTCTCTTACTTTTCACCTGGGGACCAGTTCTTCCCAGGGTGGATATGGATCACTCCTTTCCAGTAAGCAAACGTATTGTGCACCTGGGATGTTGGATATGGACCCTCAGAAGGACCTTGCCGGTAATCCCATCCACCATGCTGCCTTCCCGTGTTCAAGGAGCTCTTTCAGAGCCCTGGACCGCGGCAGTAAGACATTTAAAATAGGATCAGCAGGACATGTGAGCTGCAAGGACTAGTGCTTCCTTTCTCTGCAAACAAGGTGTCTGCTTGGCTTCACTCCATTATTCAGATTTATTGCTTGAGGTGCTGAGAGTACCTGATCAAATAGCATTGTAAAGCAGCACATAATCATGACTTCTTTTCAAACTCAAGCATATCTGAAAATGAAAATGTGCTATTGCAATTCAGCTTTGAAATACACAGAATAATTGGCACACCATCTTGCTGACAGGCAGCCGCATGAAAAGCAAACCAAACCCAAACCCAGGAGCAAAAAGAAATCAGCAGTGAGAGGTCCGCGTGAACACGGGCCAACTCAGAAAAGAATCCAGGTGTTATTGCAGTGCTCATGGGGTTTGAACCATGGGTGCAACACTAAGTGTGCCAGGGATGGGGTGCAAAAATATGCTTTAAGGGGCAGGATTGAGCGGTGGTTAAAGTGAAGGGGGAATCGTTGGATGCAGCGTGTCAGAAACCCCAGGGTAAGAGACTGGACCCTATGCAAAGGGAAAGGGATGAATCTGATGGTGGCATTTATAAATCCCAATGAGCGCGTGGTCCAGGCGTGTGCCCCTGCACGGAGCTTTCCCACTGCCGGTTAGCTGGTCTCAGTGGTGGTCCCAGCACCTGTAATGTGCCAAAAACTTAGCTGCCGGTGCTTAACAGCCTGAAAAATAAAAACGAAGAAGGAAAAAGGGAGAACTCTAGGACAGACAGGCATAAAACACTTGAGCTACATATACATTTATTTCAGAGCTAAAACCCTCTCATAAGCATGCCCACGGCATTCATGTTGCAGTCCTTGAGGAATGGAGGTGAGATTCCCTGGGGCCCATGATTTTAAAACAGTTGTATTATTAATGCAACCAGGCCCGGGAGGTTTGTCTGCGTGAACCCCTTGAACACCGGGAACCTAAGTACCGGCTGACCTATTTCCCTCCTAACCTTCATGGAGAGGATCACAGGAAGACGACGTGCTTCCCTGATAGCGCTGCTTTATCCTGATCTTGGAGAGCTTTCATCGTGGCCAGATCCCCGCCGGTTGCCTGCTGAAAAGCGCCAGGTTGAAGAGCTTCTTTCAAGCCCCTCCAGAAAGGGGCCTATTTCATCCCTCCGTGATGCATGTTGCTGTTCACGATGTGAGCTCTTTGTTCCCTGTTTGCACAGCACCTAACGCAGCAGGGTTGTTGCCCGTGACTGGGGTGCCCAGCTGCTGCGGTGACACAAATGGCACGCAGCAGTAGCCGATGCACCATTATTTATTCCAGGGGGTCACACGCTTGCTTCCCTTTGCACGCGGCAGCACCACCGCAGTAATGCACATGGCAGGCTGCAGGACAGGATAAACATTTCAACAGTCTTTGTGCCGAAGTCAGTTTGAGAAACGATGCTCAGGCCCCTGCATGTTTGGGAGAGGGTGCCCAGGGTCAGTATTAGGAAGCCCAGCTGGCATCTCCCTTGCAGGCCACGCACAGCAGCTGCCTATCTGCATGCGGCCACCTCCTACCCGGAGCCTGATTTGGCCTCAGGAAGGAATTTTTCCCTTTCAGTCCAATTTGGCGAAGGCTGTGACGATTTCAGCCTCTCTCTGTAGCAGGAGGCATTGCCCTCTTCACAGGATCTTCTGCCAAAGATGGTGGCAGGGCCCTGGTGGTGCCTTCCTCTCCCATCATCGTGGGGGATATTCTTGATTTGTGCTTTGTAGTTTGCAAGGGTTTGAAGTGGCACTTGTAGCAGAAAAGGTTTCCCATGCGAGCAGGGGACTGGAGAACACGGCTCAGGGCACCCTTTCCAGGCCCACGGTCCCGCAGAGAAGAAAGCGCACTGTATTTTCTGGCACTTCCTTCCCATCTCACTCTTTTAAAAGGTTTGCCCAGTTGAACCAGTTTAATCCCCTATGAATCAAAGTGCCACAGAAGCATTCATCGATTCAGGGACTTCAAAGGCAGGAGCTGCACCGCTGCACCTTGCATCGACTAGTCATTGCCTAAAAAGCACTGGAAAAGTGCATGCCCTATTGAGAGCAAAGGCCTAGGCTGTCTGTCTTGTCTTCCACCTCCTTGTCCCACGTACCTCCTCTACAGCCTGCCCCGCGGGCCAGCTTCAAGTGGAGGGCTGAAAAACATTCTCACGTGTGACCCACGGCTGGAGAGTCCGAGCACTTGGCTGCGTGGCAGGAAGCGCAGGTTGAAATGCTCGCTGGGGAAGGGGCTAGCACCTGGGGCTCCTGCTCCCGGGCGAGTGCCCTAATCCCTGGGCCATTGGGTAGGAGGGGGAAGAGCCCCCCCACCTCCATTTTGCATCTGTCACCTCCACATGCAGGGCGCTCCTAATTCCCCACAGGGTGACACCAGGGTGCAAGTGCCAGAAGCTGGTGTCGCCAGGTAGACCCTGTCCCTTAGACACATAGAGTGGAACAGGAGTTAGCCCAGGCGCTTTGCAACGCACTGCCACCTTTCCCTCAGCAGTGAGGCAGAAGGCAGGCTGCCTGCAGCTGCCCATCGCGTGGCTGGCATTCGCGTGGTCCTTTCTGTCAGCCCTGCTCCAGGGAAGCCATCGTGCATTTGCAGGCTGCTTTGCAATGCCGCAGTATGGAGCAGAGCAACCTGGTCAGTCATTGTGCTGCCTTCGGGTTCAGATCGGAGGGGTGCTATGCTCGGGGAGGTCCCAGCCCACCGGACCATTGCCTCCCGGACTGCCCCCACACCACCCGGCCTGCTGCAGCCTCTCTTTTCCCCCTGGAGCACAGGAGGGGGGTCCAGGCAATGCAAGACACCTGTTGCCTGCAGAGGGGCGGGGGTGAGGGCAAGAGCGAGGTGCCCCAGCTCTGATCTCTGATGGTCAGTGCCTGTTTCTTTGGCAGGACCTGAGTGAATTAAACGCGACGGCAGTGAAGAGCCTCACCAACACGGTGACCGTGCAGACCCTCAAAGCTGGCACCATCTACGTTTTCCAGGTGCGGGCACGTACCGTGGCAGGGTACGGTCGCTATAGCGGGAAGATGTACTTCCAAACCATGACTGAAGGTGAGACTCAGGCAGGCAGCTCCCTCTGCCTTCAGGGGGGACAGCGGGATCCAGGAGGCCACAGTGACCCTTCTCTCCCCTGAGCAGGCGCAGGGCTGAGAGACGGGCTACCGTCCTGAAAGGGCTCAGCAGCACAAGCAGGGGAGCTTTGATGCTCAAGGGGTGCTGCCTCCCCTGCTCTGATTGCCCATAGCCTGGGGTGAGGAATAAGCCTCCCTTTTTGTCCCAGCAGTATCCCTGGGTGCAAGTGGAGGGTGTAGGTTGCCCGCACTCTTGTAACGAGCTCCCTCCCTCTCGTGTGGCAGCTGAGTATCAGACCAGCATCCAGGAGAAGCTTCCGCTCATCATCGGCTCCTCCGCGGCTGGGCTGGTCTTCCTCATTGCAGTGGTGGTCATCATTATAGTGTGCAACAGGTAGGTCCCGCGGGAGCGTGATACGCTGCCACCAGTGGGGTGGTTCGTCGCACGCTCATCCTGGTAGCAAGGGGAGCGTGGGATGTGGGGGGTCTGGAGGACTGAGGAGTCTGCAGGACAGTGGGGTGGGGATGGAGGCACTGATGGAAGGAGGAGCATGCACAGGGGTAGGGGGAGAAGGGGAAGCCATGGGGTAGAAAGTGACCCCGCGTGGGGCTGCCCTGGGCCAGCTCGTCCCTTCCCCACCCGCTCAGGGCTCCCTCTCATTCCAGAAGACGGGGTTTCGAGCGGGCCGACTCCGAGTACACCGACAAGCTGCAGCACTATACCAGTGGCCACAGTACGTACCGCGCACCCGCGCCTGGCCCGGGGGTCCGCTCGCTCTTCGGTGTGTGCTCTTGTTCGCTCGTTCCTTGTGCAGTGTGGGAGGTGACAGGGGCCTGCCAGGCTGCAAGCATCTGCATCTAGGCCGGGGGGCTTCTTCTGTTGGCTGCGGCTGGCAGAAATCTCCACTCTTCTCCCGTCTGCGCCCTTGGAGAGCAAAGAGACTCCAGTCCCTGTCCAGCCGCCACAGGGGAGGGCTGGGGAGTATTCAGCTCAGTGGCATTTTTGGCTCTTGCACTGGTAGCCATTCAGTCCCGGGATGTATGACCTGCATGCATACACGGTTATGTCTTTGCATATCTGGCCACAAGTCCCAGCCGTCAAGTGGAAGAGGAGGATCCTCGCCTGATGTAGCTGTAGTAGCGGAGCGGCTCGGGCGCTCGCCCTGGGAGCCAGAGGCCCACCACACCTGGGACTTCCCTGAGCAGTCTCTAACCCCAGCTGAGGCCCTGTCCTGGCCCTTCTCTTGGCTGCCCAGGGGAGCGGTTTCCAAAGGAGCATGCAGAAAGGCTTGGGGTAGTGCCTGACCTGTGTGGTGCTTAGAGAGACACCGGTTTAAACCCCTTCTGGGAAAGGAGAGCTTGAGTCTGTGCTGTAGGAGACTGCTCTACCCATGCAGCCATCACAGCTAGAACAGGGGAGGTCCCTCCTCCTCCATCACCTACTAGCTTCAGGCTGCCTAGATTTTCACACCTTAGAGATTGCTGTGAGACCACGAGGGTGCACCCATATAGCCGGGCACCTATGTGGCTGGTGAGCAGCCTACCACGCGTGCTCAGTGGACATTTACATGTGTGTCCCTCTCCTCCGTAAACCCAGTCTTCTAGCCAAGGTGCAACCCTAACCCAGAATCACCTCCACAGCCACGAGGCTCATTGGTTGAAATTAGACTGTGTTTTAGAGCTCCACTCCCACTGCACTGTGGTATCCTCCAGAAACCCTCCTGAATGCAGTGCACCCCCGCTCCCCACATCACCCCGCACCATCTAGAGCCCCCTCCTCACCTTGCTGTGTCCTGTAGCATCCCTGAAATACCCACAGCTTTAACCTCCAGGCCTTGCACCGTGAAGAGGAAGGGGACTAGACTGCATGCCAGCCATAGATACGTGGACTTGGACTGGTGCTCCTGCCCTAAGCAGACATACTGCCCATTTTGCTGTGTGCTTTGCTCCAGGGCTGGGCTCCTGTGAGCAGCAAACTGCAGCGCAGCAAAACAGAGGGCTGTCTTAGGCAGAGCCAAGGAAATGCTGGGAAGAGCTGACCCATGCAGCACGAAGACCTGTCCCAGGCAGGAGCCCCCTGCTCAGTTGGACAGACTGTGTTTCCTGTTCTGTCTCAATGGGGCAGTTCAGCTCGTGCGGCTGCTCTGGAGCCCTCGACGCCCCATCCTAGTTGTGGCTCACTCCCTTGGGGCCCCAGTGAAACCTATACAGGGGTGAATAAGGACAGATATTGGAGTCTCTCTCATGCCAGTCCTGCCATTAACTCACCCTGTTGCTTCCAACCATTCACTCAGCATTTTTGTACCAGGGATTCATTGCCTAGAAACTGCATTTCTGGGACCTCCCTCTGAGCGACTGTAACCGGCATGGGGAAACTAGGAGAAGAACCGGGATCAGTTCCTTCTGTGCTCGGTCTTCAGGGCACGGCGCTGAGCCTGGGGCATCGTTAGGTTTGCTGCCAGGGCCCCCATGTCATGGGTGGTTGTGGCCTCACAGCTTGGCACAGAAGGAGGAGACAGACGGGGCAGGACAGCTTGCTATTCAGTGCTAAACCTCTGTCGAATGTGCTGTGAGCACATTCATCGCATCTCATTAGAGAGCCAGCCCCTCAGGCCATATAATGATGACAGGTCCATCTGAGCCAGCGCCATGGGGGCTATCTGTGGTCACTCCAGCTGTTCCCAGTACATCCAAAAGCAAATTTTTGGACAGCGTTTTGGGTAGCTGACATCTGAAATTACCCTGAAATAATTCAGGCAGCCATGCCTCAGTTATTTTGAAGCCCAGGCGCAGACTCCATTGGCTTGATTGCTGTGATGACTGCTCTCACCCCCGCATAGCTGTACTTGAGCTCTGAGGCCCGTAGCCAGGGGATGTGGCAGGCAGGCTTTGATGCCAGCGTGTCACCGTATGGCACGCGGTAGATGTCTGCTTCCCTGCCCAATGCCGGGAGGAGGCTCAGGCTGGGCCTGCTTCCTTTGGAGCAGGAGCCACGTCCCTCCTGCGTCATCACTGTCTCTGTGCGCAGGGGTCTGCGTTATCCCAGCCTCTGAGCTCCTTCCTGCTTGATGCGTGCTGTACTCCGGGGAAGGTTTCTGGGCAGGGCGTGTGCATATGGGCTCTGTGCATACTAGCAGAGGCTTTGCCTGGGATGTGCTCCAAGAATGCTGTTGCTTTTCCGTGTTTCCCTAACTCCTGCACGTGCTTACGCCATACTCTAAGCATAGAGCCATCAGCAGTATTTCCTTCTCTTACACGACCATGCACACATGCACAGGCACGCACTTTCCTCCTGTCCTGGGAAGCTGCCTGCCTGTCATTCAGATTGCACCTGTCTTTCTGACTCTATGCAGTGACTCCCGGGATGAAGATTTATATTGACCCCTTCACCTACGAGGATCCCAATGAGGCCGTCAGGGAATTTGCAAAGGAGATTGACATCTCTTGTGTCAAAATTGAGCAAGTGATCGGAGCAGGTAGGCTGGGCAGTGATGGGCAAGGCAGCCAGACCCAGCGGCTGGGAGAGAGCTTACTGGGGATCCAGCCTCACTTGTCCCAGTGGAACTGGGAATGTGCTGTTCCCAGTAAAAGAGGGTTGGGGCAGTCCAGGTGTGTCCCACTGTGCAAAAGCCTTGAGCTCAGAAGCAAGCCATGCATATCTGCAGAGACTGGACCCTTTGTGAGCAGCACTGTCCTGGAGTATAGGGTCACCTTGCAGCCAACCACCCCGGGTCACGAGGGCAGGAGGGACTAATTCAGAGGGACAACGTTTAGTGCCCTTCAGCTGAAAGAATGAGGCTTGTGGCACAAAACAGAGGTGCTCCTTTGTTTTAGCCCCCCGTCTAAAAATATCTGGCAGGCAGGACATTGCGGAGGCATGCGTAGGACCACAGCACATGGGTGGGCAGGGGCTGGTGGGGCATGGGTGCGGTGTGCTGTGCATGGGGTCGTACTGTGCCTAACTGCAGGGTGTCTGGGTGGTGGGGCTTGCATGGTGTGTTACGAGTGGTTGTAGCTCGATGTCTGGGTGGGAGAGCTGAGAACGCGGGAGCCGAGTCGTCCATGCCCTGCTCTCTCTCCTGTGCCCAGGGGAGTTCGGGGAGGTGTGCAGTGGGCACCTCAAGCTGCCTGGCAAGAGAGAGATCTTCGTGGCCATCAAGACGCTGAAATCAGGGTACACAGAGAAGCAGAGACGGGACTTCCTGAGTGAAGCCAGCATCATGGGGCAGTTCGACCACCCCAACGTCATCCACCTGGAAGGGGTGGTTACCAAGAGCGCCCCTGTCATGATCATCACCGAGTTCATGGAGAATGGCTCGCTGGACTCCTTCCTGCGGGTACGAGGTGCAAGGAGAGTACAGCAGTGGATGGGGTGCTGGCACTGGGGGGAAATGGGGCAGGGCCCGGCCCTTAGTGCCCCCCTCTCCTTGTGGCAGGCATTCATTCTGCATCCTGGGATAAGCTCCCATGTCCTTCGGATGGCTTTGCTTCAGAGATATGCATGTATGCATGCATAGAAGGGGCACACTCTTCTCCTCACTGTCACACACAAACACGCTGAACAGGTGCTGTTAACACGCATAGTGCGTGCAGAATTGATGCTCAGGGTGCATTCACTTATACACAGTACCTAGTCCATATGCACTGGGCCAGATTTTCAAGGCTCAGGGCTCATATTGAGTGTGGAGACATCAGCAGCATCTACTGCAGTGCCCAGGCAGGCAGCTCCCCTGGACACAGTACCTCTGCACTTGGGGCTTTAATCATATTTTACCCTGTATGGATTCATACTCTGGTAAACGCCGATGCACCTGCTGCACGAATGCATGTCTCAGGGCACAGAGAGCTGTTGCTCAGCTGCAACCTGAGGTTAAACCTGACCTCGAGCAAACATTTGAATGTTGTGTACCCTGCAATTTCCAACCTTGCCCACCAGCATGGATCCGTAACACAAGACACAAAGTCAAGTGCAAACACATCCACATACACCTGACCCACCAAAGCGCGCACACAGGTTATGTTGGCAGGCATAACCCTCTCAATATGTATAGTGCATCCCTTGCATGTATGCTACACTGCAAGGCACGCGTGCAGACTAAACGCACTTACACACACACCATCCACACAAGGTGCATGCATACACGCACATGCATACTACACACATAGTATGTACTCATGGACATACGTATATCAACATGTAGGATGAGCACGTATACACTCGCACTGCACGTCCAGGCACATGCTCCCATGGGCCATATGGGCAAGTCACTGGAAGCACTGCCATGTACTTTAATATGCCTCTTCCCCTGCCTTTTTCCTGGGGCGTATTGCCAACACATCCCAGTTGAGCCTCTCATTTCTCCCCTCCAGCAAAATGACGGGCAGTTCACGGTGATCCAGCTGGTGGGTATGCTGCGAGGCATTGCCGCGGGCATGAAGTACCTGGCGGACATGAACTACGTGCACCGGGACCTGGCGGCACGCAACATCCTCGTCAACAGCAACCTGGTCTGCAAAGTGTCTGACTTCGGCCTGTCGCGCTTCCTGGAGGACGACACCTCGGACCCCACCTACACCAGTGCCCTGGTAAAGCTCCCGTCTCTAGAGGATGCAAGGGAAGAGGGTCACAGAGGGTGAGAGGGAGAAGGAGGAGCCCTGTGAGCCCTGCTAGAGACCCCTCACCCTGTTACTGAGCCCCTGAGCCATCTCTTTGCCTTCAGCAGAAGTGTGCACATCAGGGTCCCCCAGGCTGGGAAAGGGCAATGGGCTCTGACTTAAGAGGCCACTAATATGAGAGCAAAGCTTGGCCCTGGGAAGAGCCTCTCATAATGGGGAAGGGCTCTGCCCCTTCTGAACCCATGTCAGGAGGAGGAGAAACCCACCGGTTCACATAGGTGTACGCCCACCTCCACACAAGCACACACACATCTACTAATTGGGCTCACATATACAGGCCCCTGCTCCACATTACACATACTACACAATTCGCTTGTGAATCGCACAATAAATTTAGACTAGCCACACATGCATTGTAATTACCACACAGTTAATGGTGCAATAAAGGTAGACCAGCTGCATGCAAAGTAACAATCACACCGTAAAAAAGACTGTCCAGCTGTAAAAAGAGCCAACCAGCTACAAAGTTAGTGCTTGAAGAAGTATAACAGCTCTGTCGCTGGTTTCTATATGGGTTTAATTTGCACGTGTAGCGGGGCCCATACTCACACACTCCCACACATGCATATTTACTTATTTATATCTTTACTTATATAAGGATATACCCTGACATGCACCTGCTAATGCAGTACACTCGCACTTAGGCATCCTCATGTACATGCACATACACACGACCATACATGCTCGCACACACACACACACCCTTTGATAAGGATCTTGCAATGGAGACATTGCATTATATTAGTCAGAACAGACCCCCAGTGCACACAGGGTATTAATTGTGGTGAGGCCAATTTGTGCACAGATACCTGCGTGACAGAAATCCCAGTATAACAGATGCCAGTGCCACAGCTCTTATTACCACGATGGCACCACTCATCTTTGCACTAGGGTTGTCCATCTTCTGTCCCCATTGTCTAGGAGGCAGCGGTCCTTAAATTGCATCGCTGCCTGTGCCTAATGCCCTATAATGACAGACAGCTGTATGAAACTTAGTATTGATGAGAAACCCTACTATAAATAAGCCATGACCTCGTAAGGAGAGATTGAAAGCAACACGGAGAAAAACAGTGACAGCAGAAGATTGCAATTCTCACTACACTACCCACAAACAAGAGATAAGCCGCGTGCAGAGGTAACATAATGTTGATCCCGCACGTTGCTGTGGTCTCAGTGCCTGTCTCAGGCTACAGCACGTTTCAGAGAATTCAGGGCAACCGTCTCATGAATAATTAAAACTTCGCTGCATTGTCAGAGCCGATGCACAGTGTGGTTGGCATCGCAGATGTTTGCTCTCTTCCTTGATAATTTATAGTGTTAGAGTGATCCTGTAGCCATGATGGCCTAGGAATCATGCAAGAGGCAAGGGTCCCTTTGGGCGAGCTCTTCTATTAGACCCACTGCGTTGGCGGGGTAGGGTTCGATGAGCTTTCGAATGTGAGACATTGTTCCAGTCAGAGGAAAAGAGCCACTGTGCCCAGCGCTGCCCGAAGATGGGCGAATAGCCCTCGTTTGGTGTGCAGCGCGCACAGATGGGGAACGTGGTTCCTCACGGCACTAGGACCTGCAGTTTAAGATCCTCCTGAGTTACCGTCGGAGTGGAAAGCCTTTCACCATTTTCATACGATAGGCATACCTCTGACTTTTTTCCCCAGATACAGGGCAGAAATACTTCTTTAACACTTCTAATTTTTTTGCATTATTATTGCCATTTCCATCTACTGAGGATCCCATCCTATTGGTAGGTCTCCTTTTCTTCCTAATAAATGAATGCATTGTCCTTAACTCTGCTGAAGAGAGACTTCTTTGCTGTTGCTTCACATAGCAATTTCCTAGAGTGCCTAGCTTCTGGCTTATATTTATTTCTAGCAAGTTCCCCCTTTTTACATTTGTAATTTATATTTGTAATTTAGCTTTTTATACCCGCTCTCGCTTCCCTTATGAATCAGATTAGGTATTAGCCACCATAGTCCTCCTTCCTGATAGTGACACTGTATTTTTAGGCAGCTACCAAAATATTCTTTAATATTTCCCAACTGCCACTTCCCTTCTTTTTTTTTCCAGCTCATCTGGTTCATAACCATTTTCAGGTTGATGAAATTGGCCCTTTTAACACACCAGTTGTACATATACTGCTACTTTGGAATTTGTTCTGTTTGCACATAAAAAAGTGCAATCAAGTCATGATCCTTTACATCGAAGCAACCGCTAATTTTAGTTCTGGGATCAATGTCTCGCTAGCAGACAGGACAAGGGCTAACACCGAATCCTCCCCTGATGGGTGCTATGCTGTTTCGGTTAGGGAATTATCATTTATCATGTTTAGAAATTCTGGAGACGTTTTAGCCCTTCTCAAGGGAGTATTGGCTGGTGTGAGAGTTTGTGTAAGTGTGAATGTATTTACATGCGTGTGTGCATTTGCATGTGAAAGAAGGTATCCAGGTTGTAGCCATATTGATCGAGAGGCAAAGGCAATCAGGACTCATAGTAGAGACGATATCTTTTATTAGACCAACTAGGTTTTTGCAAAAAATGTCTTTAATTACAAACTTTTGGGCACAAACACCCTTTATCGGGCATGCCTGATGAAGGGTGTTTGTGCCCAAAAGCTTGCAATTAAAGAATTTTTTTTGCAAAAATGTTGTTGGTCTAATAAAAGATATCGTGTCTACTATGAGTCCTGATTGCCATGTGCAAGACTGCATTCACGAGTGTATATATAGGTGTGAATGAGTGAAGAAATGCTGGAATACTTGTAATCTCATAGCTCAAAAATTTTGCCAGGGTTTTTGGAAGCAAATGAGCTGGACACTCAACTTTCTCTCTCCTTTTCTTTCACTGGTCTCTCTCTTCCTGTCCTGCAGGGTGGGAAGATCCCAATACGGTGGACGGCACCTGAAGCCATTCAGTACAGGAAATTCACATCAGCCAGCGACGTGTGGAGCTACGGCATAGTCATGTGGGAGGTGATGTCGTACGGCGAGCGGCCCTACTGGGATATGACCAATCAGGACGTAAGTTAGCAGGAGATCCCAGGGCTCCTGCCAGCGGGGGGAGGATAAATCAGCTGGAAATCAGGAACAAGCTAAAGATCCCTAAACTGCCTGCGTGGTCACAGCTCTGCTCCATATGCAGCAGACTAAGAGAGATCTTCAGGGCAAAACCCTTGCTGGCCCGCTCCTCCTGGCAGTCCTCGGGAGGACAATCTGATTGCACTGAACTTGTCATTGCCTCTTTTTCTGCAGGTGATAAATGCTATAGAGCAGGATTACCGGCTCCCCCCTCCCATGGACTGCCCCAATGCCTTGCACCAGCTAATGCTCGACTGCTGGCAGAAGGACCGGAACCATAGGCCGAAATTCGGGCAGATTGTCAACACGTTAGACAAGATGATCCGAAACCCCAACAGCCTGAAAGCCATAGCCCCCGTCTCCTCCGGGTAGGCACCTCTCCTCTCGCCCTTTCCTTCCCTGCGTGTCCCTTGACTGTTTCCACCAACTCTGTCAAGGATGGGTCCTTTGTGTTCACACCAGAGTGGGAAGTCGAGGTCTCTCGGCTAGGGCTCGTGCAACCGTAGCCCAAATTCCTGTTCTCCCCGGGTGACAGTATCTCCTGTGTCTGCAGCAGACGTTGCTTCCCTTGGCTTGAATCTTTAGCACGTGTCCTCCTCCACGCTCTGAGCCGTGTGTAGTACCAGGGGAAGCAGAAAGAGGTTTCTGCAGATTTCACTTTCTTAAACAGTATTTTTAAGCTCTTCCAGGGAATGGGAACCCCAGGCTTTCTGTACCAACCAATAGTCCCATTAAATGACCTGAGATTTTTGGTGTGGCCATCTGAGTGTAGAGAAGTGATATTTTGAGAAGGAGACACATGCAGTGTCTGGATCCAGCGTACGCTTTGCTACAGGCTTGCAGCCATGCGACACACGGATAAGGCAAAGACTGTGATAAGGGACTTGTTTTGCATGGAGCAGAAGAGCTGGAGGCTGTAAGTGAGCGGCACGCTGTGTTAAAACCTTGCTTTCCTGTCTCGGCATGTGTGCAGGGGGACATGGAGAGACAGGTGGACGCAAGGGTCTGAGATGGAAGAACTGGGGAGGAAACTGAAAAGATGCAGCAAAGGGACAGGTCCTTCCCACTGTTCATGAGGCTTGTACGCTCCATGGAGGAGCACAGGCTTTGGCCTTAATAATGCAGACGTCATGGGGCCAGATTCCCTTTTACTTACTAGTTTTCTAACTGGATGTAAGTGCTTAAGTAGGACTCTGTTCAACCCTGATTCAGTCCCTGAAAATCCATCAGTGCATCTACTTGTGTAATACGCCGTCATCTGACCCTTGATAAGCGCGTGTTATAAAAAAGCAACAAGGAGAAGGCATTAACTAGGTTTTCAAGGCCCCAAGCAGGGTGGAACAGGATTGCACTTCCACACCTAATAGGTGACAGGGCATCTGGCTCTCTGGTTCTTTCCCTTTGAACAAAACAAAGGGATTAAGCCCTGAGATAAGGTGGATCTTAGGAGCTGAGAACAACTGCAGACCTGTAAGATGAATGGTAACTAGTTACAGGTCCCAGAGGGACCATCGAGTGCAGCCTCAGTCCTCTGGCAAGAATATCTGAGAAGGTGTGGAAAAGGCAGGGCAGAATCCGTAGACCTGTGCGGACAGGATGTGGAAGTGGAGCAGGTGGTTGGATGCGGCGCTCAGTGCAGATGCTGCAGACGCTTGCAGAAGGGCGATGAAGGTAGGAGGGTGTGTGGCCGTGAATCCTTTTGGGGGCTATCCTAGCACACATTTTTCTTGCCTTCTTGTGTTGAACTTCTCAGCAAACTTTAGTGATATGCTTCCTCTTTCTCTACCCAAATGAGGTCTGTAATTTTATTTCCATTGTGCAGGTTGGGATGCTGAGAAATAGAGGGGAAGTACTATCTAGAAAGTGCATGGGAGAGCTGGGAGTACCTGATGCCTAATTCTGTTCTCATATTACAAGATAATACTAGATCTGACCTGCTAATTCTAGCAGTATGGAGAGGAAAGGATAACATTTCATCCAGCCCCACAAACTGACTCATCCTGTTGGTCCGTCCTTGGATCAGATCATCCATGCGGAGACAGGGTGTGCATGGCTATGTCCAGAAGCATCCCAGAGCTCCTGGCACTGTCACACCTGGCGGAGTGGGGGAAAACCCCTGCTCATTCTTTGCTTCTGTATTTCAGGATTAACCTCCCTTTACTTGACCGCACAATCCCAGATTACACCAGTTTTAACACGGTGGATGAATGGCTGGATGCCATCAAGATGGGCCAGTACAAGGAGAGCTTCGCCAACGCCGGCTTCACCACCTTCGATGTGGTGTCACAGATGACCATGGAGTAAGTGCCAGGAGCTGTAGTCCCAAAACAGAAGCAAATAGCTCACAAGTTTTATAGCAATTGGCCATTATTAACTTTTATCTTGATATTGTACCCGTCTTACCCATGTGTTATATAGTACTAGTCTGTTGACTTCCCAGAAGCCACTTAATATTTTCCATTCCTGCAAAACTCCCATACTCTGCAGATATTTTCCTCTCTCTTATCTGCAGACTGTCTCTCCACCTTTCTGTTTACCACCCAGAATTCAGGCTGTCTGATTTCTTTAATCCCCCCAGTCAGAGGCAGATTTGAGTGGTGTTCCCCCAAACCCAAAATGTTGCACAGCAGTGCAGGACAGGATGGACCCAGGACATTGTTTCAGGAGGCAAAAGGCAGTTCTGCAGCACAGAGAGGGTACTTCTGGATTCATTGATTCCCCTCAATTAATTATTTATTGTCATTTGGGACTTGTATATCGCATGCAGATCTCTACCTGGAAAAGGCTTTGGAGAGCCCAGAAGAGCTGGTGTTGCTTTGTTCTGTGCCTGAAAATATCCACGTAACAATGAATTTGCATATCCACTGCTTCTCCATGGAGCACTGGCCCTGACTTACAAATCCTACAAGCTAGGCTTAGACACTGCAGTTGCAGGTGTTATAGGAAAACCTGAGAGCAAGGAGGAGAGGTTCAGAGGCAGAAAAATGCATACCCAAGCTCTGGACATAGCAAGCAGCACAACTGCAACAATAAAATAATAATAGTAATAACTAGAATAACAAGAACAGCAACAATAATAGTAGTAATAATAATAATAATAATAGCAAATACAAGCATGAGCACATGCAGATCTCTGAGCTCAGCTGTCGCAGGTACCATGTTAATACCTCTGGTCAGAAGAGCTCTAATGATGCAGTGTTGCATCAGAATTTGCATACTTAGCAAAATCAAAATCAAAATGTGCATATTCATCAAAATAGTACATAAAGGCCATTCAGTTTAGCAGATCCCAAAATCAGCTTTCCAGGGAGGATTCCTCCAGTTTATCCCTCTTAATCCAAAGAGACAGCCCAGGCTTTCTGCAGCCATGGCTATCACAATAAGCACTGACTCTGAGTCAGGAACCCCAGGGCTCCCAGGGTGCATAGCTCCAGGATAATCCATGAAGCTTACTGCCCTACACCTAGAGCCCCATTTTAGTTAGCTAAGAATCATGAATGTTGCCAAAAACAGCTCTTGAAATACCTGCATCCTCCATGAAAACACAATTGCCCTTGGTTAAGGTGGTAGAGAGGCCAAGTAGTGGGGGAGACCCTACAGCTAAGTGGTTAAAGCACTTGCTCAGAAAACTGGAGGGGCACGTCATGTGTGCTTTAATGCACGTTAGCCTATTTTAATGCACATTAAGGTATCACTGAAAAACTGTGCTATTTAGCTAATGCACATTAAAATAGGTTAATGCTTATTAAGCATCACTTAAAAACTGTGCTCTTCAGTTAATGCACAATAAGACAAGCTAATGCACATGTTCCTAGTACCTTCCAAAGGAGGTGCTAGGTTGAATGCGCTTTAACTAAAGCGCATTAATGCATGTGTAGACCCTCCCGAGTGTAGCCCACCCCTTGCCCAGAGGGGTATCGTCCTGACATCCTAGCACAGACCTGTAGCATACGCAGCCGTATCAGTACGTAGCTCTGCTGCACATACTCCTGCTTTGCTTGCTTGAAGAATCTAGGAGAACTAGGCTAGCGAACGACATGGGAGCAGAGACAGCACAAGTCCCCTGAATGGAAGACGCAGTCTGGTTTCATCCGTTTCATTTGAGTTGTTTCAGAGACGATCAGGAGTCCAGACTTGCTCAAGAACTAAGCAGGAGATTGCTTGGCAAACAGCTGGGCTCCGTGTGCAGGGGAGGCTCCTTACTGACCCGCTTTGTGTGTGTGTTTATGCCACAGGGACATTCTGCGAGTTGGGGTCACTTTAGCAGGACATCAGAAGAAAATCCTGAACAGTATCCAGGTGATGCGAGCACAGATGAACCAGATCCAGTCTGTGGAGGTTTGACATTCATGTCCTCACACTCCTCGTCCTCAAGGCCCCGCTCCCCGTTGCCCCTGTATGTCCAGGCTCCAGTTCTTGAGTGTTTTGCATTCACCAGAGACAGGCAGCTGCTCTGAGGATCACGGCAACAGGAAGAAACGCCCTAAATAACAAGGAGTCACCAAGAACTACGAAAATGCAAGCGATGGAAAAAGGGAACAAAAAAAGACAAATATTTTGAAAAAGAAAACTGGAATATTTTTAAATAATAATAAAAGCAATGGCATTCTTGACAAGGGCTCCAAGATCCACAAGAGTCTCCAAAGGGAGACCAAAGAGCAGCTTCTTTCAGTTTCTTCTTGCACAAGGCTGCTCCAGCCAGCCCCAGACACCTCTGGAGTAAAGGGACTTTTTCAAGAAGATGGGGAAAAAAAACCCAGTAAAAGATGTGGGAAGCACTCTTCCTTTCCCGACGTGGGAGGGTGACTTTGGGGATGTCCTGAAGCCAGCAATCCTCCCTGAAAGCCCCCGCGCTGCCCGAGCGACGGGGGAAGGAGAGCTGAGGAGCTCTCTCCATGCAATGGACCGACAGCGTCTCAAAAGCGATGAACTTCAGAGCCGAATTTTTTTTTTAAGCAGATAAAGAGAGCTTAGAGGTCTCTTCCCAGCAGCTGAGGAACCTGGGGCCATCGGGGCTGGGGGCTGGGGAAACCAATCCTTTTTATAGCTGTTTCTTTCTCTCGACACAGAACAGTTTGGCGAGGGACACTTTTTCCGAGTGTCTGCCCGTCCATCCCTCCAACGGCATCATTTTCTCATACATATCATATGCACAAGACTTTTAGTGATGTCCTCACTAGTTGCCAATGACCTTTTCTCAGAAGACTTCCCAAGTACAGTATGTAGTAGTTTTTGATTACAAATGCTGATGTGTACAGTTATTTTTTTTTGGTTGTTGTTGTTTGAAGACTTGTCCTTTTACCTTGTTTGTTAACACCAGTCTGTGGGTTTGGGGTCGGAATATTTTGGTCGGTCGGTCGGTCGGTCGGTTGGGTTTTTTATGAAAAGGAAATGACACTTCCGAGTCTCATCTCTCTCAAGAACTTGAACCTTCTCCCGGTGGAAGGAGAAGTCCAGCTTCCTGACTCGACACTATGCCAGGGGAACAATTTTATATGCATATTTCCTCCTGTTTGCCTGTTATTTTGTAATTTTTCATTGCCTGACAGATGTTCCTAAGTGTTGGGCTTCCAGCTATCCTGCCAAGGGGGAAGAGCAGCCTGGCCTGCTGGGATCTGCTGCTTTAGGGACCTGTGGAAGGGGAGAAGCCGAGAGCCACGCTGACCTACCAGCTGGGACAGACGAGGGGCCGATGCATGGGGCAGTAGTTGCACGCTAGGGACAGCAGCTGGTAGCCAGAGGTGTCCTTGAAATGAGGTTCCTCAACGCTTGGACTCAAGTAAAGGGCCGGTTGTGAAATACCCATTGCGGTAGCTTTGTGGCTGTTCTCTGCGCCCCTCAGACACGTTCTCCCTTCCACGGGGGGGCATAGGTTCGGGGGGCCAGGCTTCATTTTTATCCAGCCACCTTTAGGAGAGTCTTGAATGGTGAATGTGAGCATGCGTCATACCTGCCGGGCCTGCCCGGGACCAACCACAGCAACTGAAGGGTCAGTCAGCGGATCGAGAAGCAACTGCAATAACTGCTTTAGTTACAGGACAAATGACTAGATACCACCGGCCAAGTTGTAGGGGAAAGTATGAGAGAAAAATCTTGGATTTGCTCTTCCAGCTCATCCTCACCCGAATCCTACTGACTAGGCCTGGCCTGCTCCTTGTGGGCATGTTGAGTGTCCTCCTGCGTCTCTAGAGCCTCACTTAGCATTGCCATGTCATGTTTATGGGTACACCTTTTTCAGTGGCACGGGGGCCTTGAAGATATGTTCCCAGGGAACTTAAATTGCTTTATTTCCCCATGGCCAACGCCAAGAGGGAAAAGAATTGGCTGTGGGTAGAATCCTAAGGCTGATTTTTTTAGCCCTTTTTGTAGTGACTGCCTGTAAAACATGGAAAGCCCGGCACAAAATACGTAATATTTTCCTCCTCAGATTAGACCTGGAGACAAAGCACAGTTGAGAGGTTGAGAGACAACGGGCAGTTTCTTCTGACCTCTTTTCTTAGCACTTGTGCTCTCGAACGTGTTTGCTGCACAGCTACGGCAACAGGTGCCTGAATTGCAAAGTCTGCCTGTCCAGGGTCCGCTTGCCCAAAATCCGCAGAGATGCTGGGTGGGTTTTCTTTTATGCAAGGTGTTTCCCTGTTAGGACGCGAGCTAACTTCCAAACATCCACCTGGAATCAATGGGAACCTCTGATTAATCTGACCGTAGACAGTGGGCTAAATTCTGCTCTCAGTGACCTCCGTGTAAATACTGAGCATCTTCCCTGAACTCAGTAGCCTTTCCACAGTGGCACGGACAGCAGAATTTGATCCAGTGTCTGATGACGAAGGGTGAGAAATGAGCAATGGGAGAAGATCGTAGGCTGTGTCAGCTGGAAGCGGGCCGGGAAGTGTCAGCCTGGTTAGCATTTTTCCAAAATACAATCAGCTGAAGCATGCTTTAACTTGCCCAGTGTTTAACCAGCCCAGTTCTTGATTATGGTCTAGGCTTGATTTACAGCAATGGCATACAAGCGACAGTGATGCTGACCTTGTCGGCATCATAGGCATGCTGGGAAACTGGGGGCTGCCATATGTGCTCTATACCCAATAGAAACACAGAGCAACAGAGAGATTGCATCTACAGTGCCTCTCTCTCCCAGTTCAGGTGCCATATTTTAACATGGGCTTGTTTTCAGGGGGCATGTCTACACGTGCATTTACTGCGCAGTAAATAACTGTGCAGTAAGCAGTGTTTACACCGGTGTCTACACATGTGGTCGTTACAGTGCAGTAACGCTATGTGTGGACTGACTTGGGATTAAAGTTAGTCCCAAGTCAGTCCACATAAACAGGGTTACTGCAGCAGTAAGGCATCTACACGTGCCTTACTGCACAGTCACTACTCAGGTGTACATTTGCTACCTGCATCATGCAGGTAGCAAATTTACGCCCAAGATGGCACAAGTCACCATAGTTACTGCACGGTGTGGACGCACATGTGTAGGTGCACACCGGTACTGTGCAGTCATTTTTGGTTAGTGCACAGTAGCCTAAATTACTACACAGTAACGGTGCACGTGTAGATGCGCCCCGTGTCACCCAGAGGTACCATATGAGGCTGCTTGGTGGCAGACCTAGGGGAAGGAGGTCCAGGTCTAGCCTAAGTTTTATCACCACAGGCCACTAGTTATGTATGCAGATGGGAAACGTGTGAACGCAGAGCTGCCTCGGTAGAAAACCAACCAGCAAATTCCTGAGGGGCACCGGGCTGGAAGGGCTTCACACTGCTCTTGTGTTGTCTTTCACAAACAGTCCTGGACTGTCCTCCGCGACCATGCTTCCAGGAACCCAGCAGAAGTGTCCATGCTGCAGGCTTCAGAGCCCGTCCTCTTCAGGCAGGGCCCTGAGGGGAACTTGTGGTCAATTTAATTTGGAGACCCTTTGTCTTAATGCACTCAATCTCCGCACCGGCAGGCTGGCAGGATCCACCTCCACCTACCTGAGCCAACCCACTGTGAAAGGCTTGTTCAGAGCTGGGGTGGCTGGCATCGGGTAGGCCTGTGGCAGCCACCCGCAAGGCAGAGAGAAAGGCATATCCTCATTTCTTCCACTGACCAAAAATCACTTGGTATCAATACAATAAGTGCATGTTTTCGTGTCTGTTAATACCTGGCATCACTGTGACATCTTACTCGGGACTAATGGAGAATTTGACATACGCCAGAAAACAAACCCGTATGTTGTGTGTCTCTCCGGTTCTTCTGGAGAACAGGAGACGCCGCTGTCTGAAGTTCCTTGCCTACCTTTGGCCTGTAAATGCTTCTGGAGCAAGCATCTGTACCTCAGAGAACAGAGTCGCTGCAAAGACTTTAAGATGCTCTATTTCATGGGTGTAAAACTTCACTTGCAATGAAATATTCTTCTTGTGGCAACATTCAGCTTCATACAGAGGGTGGATCGCAAGAGTCACTTTGTAATGCTGACACTGTGACCTAACGTTTTGTGTGCGTGTGTGCGTGCGTGTGTGTGTGTGTGCGCGTGCGTGCATGTGTGCATGCGTGCACACACTTTTATGATTTCACCGTGCTGATTTTATTCAGGTCACTTGGTCCTGGTTTTGCTGCTTTGCCCAGCAAATGAAGCCTAGCTTCCAGACCTGCTGCTCTCCTCCCCTTGTTTCTCACTGTCCATAGTCCGGCTGCCATAACACGTCCCATCAGTAGTGATGTTGTCTGGCAAGAGAACTGAACTGGATTCCCAAAGTGATGTTGAAAATAGCAATAAGTCAGGCGATGCCCAACCCTGAGTGTAAATACTGCAGTTAGGCAGTCAGGATGGGAGACAGCAGCGTGGGAGGTCCTGGGGTAAGGGTAGGAGCATCTCCACTGTTAATAAGTGTGGCCAGCTGTCCCCTCCAGCCCTGTGCAAATGTTAGCAGCCAAGAGCTACTCTGGAATAACAGAAAAATAAACTCAAGAAGCACATGCAAGTACAGCGTGGCCTTGAGAAATAGCTGACCTTCAGCAACAGTGGGGGACACAGATAGGACCTAGTGCTGGGTTCACCCTGCAGAGGTTCTTCTTTATGCCTGCTGTCCCAAAGGTAAGAAACCGGGGCAGATCCTTAGCCTCTTGCAAATGGACATAATCCATCGAAGTCAGAGAGGTTGTGGGAGCAGTGCTACCTTATAGCAGCCAAGGATTTGCTCTGTAGGGCCTGATTCCTGCATAGGCTCGATATCTATATCGTCTCTCGGTCCTGAGCTCTCCCCCAACAACTAGCAACCAGTGACTTGCAGAACTGGTGGACCTCATACAAGGCTTTCCAGGAGCTATGTACATGTTGCCCACAAGGCCATTGATTTTTTAAACAGTGGTGTTAGTTAATTGCTGTGATGTGAATGTCAAGGAGATCATTCCTCTTCTTCCTTGTACTTACTTGATATCAGGCAACCCTGACGTCATTGGACTGGCTTTGAATCGGAGCAGCTGTAAGCAAGAGGATAACTCATAGTCACCAGCCCAAGCAAAGAAGCAGTGATCCCTTTGTCACACACAGTGACGCTCCGTGGAAAAGCCACCAGACAAGGTCACACCAGAGCTGTCATGTCAAGCATGTGCCATTCTAGTCACAACTCTGGTTTGACCTCTCTAGACTGAATAGAGGCAAGGGTTTTTTTGTTCGGCTCTTCTGGGATCTCTTTTATTGGACCAACCATATAGTTGGGAGACGCGTTTCGAGACGTTTGACGAACTTCCGGGCACAAAGGACCCTTCTGCAGGTCTGAGGAAGAAGCAAGGACAGGTCAAGCTAAATAAAAAGAACCATCCTGGGTTACGACGACACTCAACCCCTACTAGCCCGTGAATGCGGAGTATGGCAACAGGAAGGAAATATCAGTCGGGGGCATCCCGGACGTTTGGCACTGACACAGCTGAAGGATGGGAGACGTTTCATCCATGCAAGGTGCCCATCACGAAAAGAAGTGAGCGGGCACTTCACTCCCCACCAACTCCAATGGAAACCCTGTGTGCCTCTGGATCTCCCCCCAAGCGACTTGCCCACAGGATGTCTGTAACAGCCAGAAATGAATCTCCTAACCACTGACCATCCTTCCTCCGGTCTCGGGCTGTCTGGGGCCCGTTCATGAGGTTCTGCTCAGACGCAGGATGTGCCCTTCCTCCCCAAACCAAGCAGGCAGGGATGGGGCACCCGTGGCCTGCCTTGGAAAGAGCGTGTCTTTATGGAAAGAAGAGGTATAGGGAGATCACGGAGAGGGAGAGGGCACTCCTGAGGACAGGGGAGAGTGGGAATTGCTGGTGCTGTCCTGTACATCACCTGGAGCCCTAAAGTAGATCCTGGCGTCCGTGGGGCAGTTCCCTTGTCCTCCGTTACTTATGCTGCAGTCTCTGAATGAGCTTCCGCCTTGATCAGCTGGGAAGGAAGGGGAAGACTGAAGGCAAAGCTGCTGGCAACCAGAACAGCTGCTGGTCCCTGGTGACCATAAACAAGTGACTTCGGGCTCTAAGCTCCCGCGCTGCCTCCAACTTCTGCCAGTGTCCTGGGGCGTCCGTTGCCTCGCTGTCCTGGGTGCCACCGGAGAGGTGAGCAGGTTTTGTGAGGCCCTGAGCGGGAGTCCAGAGCGGATAGAGCTTGTTGTGATCCCAAACACAAAGCAAACAGCCTGGCACAACCACGTCCCCACAGAGAAATGCGCCGTTTGTCCCAGCCTGCGCACCAGATGTTTGTGCCTGTCTTGCAAGCGGCACAAGGAATTGCCCGTGTTTGTGCAGCGGGAAGAGGTTGATCTCGCCCTGGTCCTACATGAGCTGATGCTGCTGCTGTTTCTCCCTACCACCCCTTTTCTTCTGCTCAGCCGCAGCGTGGCCTGGGCAAAGGGCCTAGCTGCGGTGTGGTGCAGCACAGAGCAGGAGAATCCCCCTATGGCTGCCGACGACCCCACTCTGCAGGCCAGATCCAATGGCTCTGTGGACTGGATCTGGCCCACTGACCGGAGGTTGCCAGCCCTTGCCCAAGACCTCAGTTGAATGTCGAGTGAGTTGGCTTGTGTGATACAGACTCCTTTTCAGTCACACCAGAAGTTGTCTCATATTTTTAGTGGGCTTCTGAAAAATGGGAGAGAGTCAAGTTTATTTCCGTGTTTCCAGAAAGGCAGCATTTTGCCCAGAACCCATAAAGGAGAAGCTGTCCTGGCTAATGGCACTTTGTACCCAGAGCCGGTCAGCAAAGCCAAGGGAAATACCTGCTCTTTCCCAGAGACACCCGTTAGTGCAGCAAGACAGCGAGGAAGGGGGATACGGATAAGTATAAGTCTAGCCAGCACAGAAAAGGGTGGTTGAGAGCGCTTCTCTTGCCTGTTAGCATCGTTCCATAGGGGACACAGTAATGCCACCTATAGCACGCGGGGAATTTCCCGTGTCCAGATGGTACCTACCCGTGGTACCTTAACAGAAGAGCTGGTGCTGTTATTTAGGAACGAGGTGGTGTTGGCACGTGAAAGCTTATTTTGCTGGTCTCCCAATTCTCCACTTGACCCTCAATGTGGTTAACAAATGTCTGCGTTGCGTCGCAGTGGCTCATGGCCTCATGAGTGAAACCCTCCTTGGGAGGAAATTTGGGGGGGAATTAGCTGAATCCTTTGACTGCCAAAAGACACATGTTAGTAGTCAGTGCTCCATCCCATGTTGCACTCGACACTTGCCATGTGGGTAACCTTGTTATATGACGGGTCCAAAGGGTGGCCCCCATCCTGGTCTCTTGCTGTATCACCCTGTGCATTGGCTGTGGTCCTGTAGACAACGTAATGCTTTTCATGACAGTATTTGTATTTTTTTAAATGTGAATGGGGAGATAGTGTGCAGGTCCTTGTCTCACAGGGATGCGTGTCTTCCATTCAGATCAGGGTTTCCCCTGGTTTCGTCAGACATCTTTGAGATGTTCTTGAGAAAAATAAATAAATAAATAAAGTGAATCAGATGTATTTATAAGGGAAACAAAAACCTGCTGCTCCAATGCCTTTGTAGGAGTATTTTTAACAAAACATTTTTTCAAAATAAATGTGAATTGTAAAGTTTGAAGCATTTGCTTGTGGTTTGCTTTCCTCACTGTTTCTTCCATCATTTCTCCTTTTGAGTTATGACACTCAGGAGAAACAGCAGCTTAGGATATCACCAACCCGGCCAAGCAGGTTAGCCTGTGTGGTTATTAAATCTTAAAAGATGAACCAGTTGGTGATTGATTAGTCACAGGGGTGAACGATGCAGGAATGGGAAGGATCAGAGCTCTGCTAACTTGGCCAAGAGCTCGAGACAGGCGCTAAGCTGGTGAGCAAGGTCATGTGCACATGCCAGCGGAGCAAACCCAGAGGCTTTTCAAACCATCATCCCAGGGGCTGGGGATGAAGAATTCCTCAGTAAAAAACTACCTTTACAGCCAGAGACTGAAACCCTTTCCCTCCTCCGCACACGCCTTTCATGTGGTCACAGTTTTAGGACTAGCTGGCCATCCTCCACTATGCAAAATGCCCCTTCTGTGGCCCAGTGCAACACGAAGTGGGCATGTTTGGTTGCAAGATGAAGTGCCCGAAATCAAAGGACCTGGAGCAGAAAGAAGTGAAGGACATCGTCTGAGCCGGCCCCTGCAAGCAGGTTCCTGTGGCTTCTGAATGTCGTCTTCTTGGCAGGGTAGATCACGCTCCCCGTGGCAGCTTGGTACAGGCCAGAGGAAATGTATGCCATCCCAGAGAAACCCAAGCCCAGCACACCAAAGAGGGGCTGCAAAGAATGGTCCCAGCTGGTGGAAGCCAAAGACGGAGTAGGAAAGTATCGCACCCACCTTCTCCTTACAGAAGGGGCAGCTCGCTGAACCGCCAGGTCTACAGGTAACAATGGTGTCTAAAGGGTGTAAGGCGGTTTGGTTTCCTGTGGCATTGCTGCCACCAGATTATGCTTCCAGGCCATGGGGCAGGCAGCAAGGGTGCAGGTGCCATAGGGATTAAGAGACCCTCTTGCTGGAGCAGAACAGGGCAGCTGCACTCCGACACAGGCAGTGGGCAAGGGCAGCTACAGGAGAAGCCGCCGCCAGGGAAGCCAGGTGGAGGGATACAGGACTGCAAGGAAGACTTGCGCTAGTGGCATAGCAATAGGGCAGAGCTCGGGGCTGGTAGGAGGAAAGCAAAGGCAGCACAGGTAGGCAAGCGGCAGCCAATGAGAGCAAGCTGTGCACTGCGACTGATTGCCCATTGGTGGGTGGTCAGAGGCACCTGGCCAGAAGGGGTGGAGCTTAGGGGGGATATATAAACCCTGGCTCCTGGGCTACAGCAGGCAGGAGTAGCCCTGATGTCTGGGGAGAGAGGAGCTCCTGCCTGCCCGAGCCATTAAGGAGAGGAAGCAGCGGGCTGGGAAAGGTTCTCCAGAGGCTGGGAGGGAGCCAGCGGAGCAGGATGAGGCCTTTGCACAACACAGAGGGCCAGAGCGGGATTTAAGTGTTTCAGTTGGAAGCAGTTGCTGGTGTTTCTGTTTCTTCCTGGTGGCCTAGGAGTGGCTGCAGGGCTCGTTTGGAGGCCACACGGCAGGGTGCTTGGATGCTCCACAAGAGGCAGGGACGTCCACAGGCTGAAGCCCAAACCAGGGGGCCAAGGCTAAGAGCCTCAGCTAGAGAAACGGGCCAAGGCTGGAAAGGCTGAAGCCTGGACAAAGGGATTAGTGCCTGAGGGGCAGAATGTATTGCCTGGGTCCACAAAATTGTGTCTGAGGGACACCTACAAGGCACAGGCATGCCTCAGGGGAGGCCACGATTAAGACCTACTATACAGGCCACTGAGGTATAGGCTCCTCACAGGCTGAACTGGTAAGAGAGAAAGTGGGAGAGAGACAGAGTTGGGCAACCACGGGACTGAGACAGCATCTAGCGGCACCGGATCCACTCCTCCGGGGACTTGCAAATAACCTCCCAAGAGACCCAGATCCCCCTCAAGGTACGGCAGGCGAGTGAGAGGGCGCACACCCCCCCCCCCGGCCCCCCTTACTCTTTATAATGGAGGCACAAAGACGCATTGCTTCCCTTCTGTACTGGACAAGCCCCCTCCAAATTTGGATTCAAGTGACATGCACCAACCACACAAACCCGTAGCCCTGGTCCAGCGCCCTCAGCTTCACAATGCCGGCTTCGCAGTGCAGGCTTCGCAATGCCGGGTTCAACACAAGGCTGCCCAAACTGGCAGAAGCCTTCTCACCCGGTGGGAGGAGAGCATTCGGTGCATAGACACCCTAGAAACACAGGAGGCAACAAAACTATCACGGAGGAGATGGCAGCTTGTGATGACAACCATGACTGGCCTCAATTAACTGGGAATTAATCCTAAGCTTCTGCTTGTTCTGTTCCCTGCATTCAAACCCTTTGCCAGGGCTACGTGTCACTTGGCCACCCCATGATGAATTCTCTCTCTCAGGCTATCGCCTTCTAATTTAAAGAGAACCTAAAATTGTACCATTTTATTTGCATGATGCACTTTGATTTCTATTACTCCTCAGTGTTCATGGCACATGAGACATACCTTATGTTTACAGGGATGAAATGAAGCACAGACCTCACTTCTCGTGTGAAAATGTCCTCTACTCCAGCAAAAACAAAGGCACGGCCGTTAGAAAATGAAAAGCAGGTAAGAGAATACTAGTGTGTGCACATCTACAGAACTGGATGCCACGCTTCTTCGTGTGCTGTGGGGAGTGGCTCACCAACCCACTTACAATTATGTATTTTTTAAAAAGACAAATCTGTGTTGCTGTAAGAGGACTGGGGAGGGGGACATGTGCAAATGCAATAGGAGTTCTCAAGAGAGTAATCACAGAAGTTATAGCCGGTCAAAACATTTTTTTTTAATTTTCTTTAAACATTTTTTATTTAAAAATTCAATCAGGCATTTACATTTTTTTTCAATGCACTATAAAAACAAAAGAAAAAATTGTTTTGGGTTCGAACGCACAGGAAGCCAGGCACGTATGCAGCCAGCGCGTAGCCTGCAGTGCATGCTCCGTCTACGTGCAAAGTGCGTGTTCCCACGTAGGTGATCACATTGCTGGGGAACAGGACGCAGAGCTGTACAAAAGCATCCAAAAAGCCATGTAGACACCTAAAAAAGCTGCCACTTAGACAACCACAGGGAAATCGAATGCCACCTCTGAAGGAGGGAGAGGTGATCACTAACAGCCAACACAGATACCAGGGTAAGAACAACTCATACCACACCGACTCGATACCTTTCTTTGGCAGGGCACCTGATCTGGTGGACAAAGAGAATGCAGCGAGCACAATGTACGTGTATTTTAGTAAGGCTTACGATAAAGTCCCATGCAACCATCTCGCAAGTCAGCTTCAGGAACGTGGGGCAGCTGGCACGACTGCGAGGTGAGTACACAGTTGAGTGAATAACTGAAAGCAAAGGGTTGCTATCCATGCAACAATGTCAGACCAGCGGGAGATCTCAAGTGGGGTCTTGCACGGTGTCTGCTCTGAGTCTGGGGCTACTTATTTATTAATGCTTTGGACACAGACTGCAGCGCTTCCTGGTCCAGTTTGCGGATGCTACAAAACTGGGAGGAGGTCAGGATTTCAATAAAGTCAATCACTGGGCTATAGACAAAATGAAGTTTAACAAAGGCCGAGCGTTAGCCGCGACACCTAGAGAAGAAAAGCGACATGCACACATATAAAATGGGAGATACTCGCCTAGGCAGCACCGCTGCTGAGCAGTATCTTGGGGTTATGGCGGGGTACCGATTCGGTAGGAGTCAGTAGTGCGATGCAGTGACCCAAAAAGCAAATGCTACGTCAACAGGAGTGCTGGGTATTTAACACATGGAGGGGGTGATAACGGTGTACCTCGGCGGTAGCACTGCTTACGGTTCAGGCCTCCGCATTTTAAGGTCCGGAGAAACGGGAGAGAAGGGAGAGGCAGGGAACAAAGATTGGTGGCACCCTCGGGTTCGGGAGGCCTGTCGGCCTGCTCGTTCATCCACCCTGATGAAGGCACTGGAATACGGCTGGTCTGAGGAAAGGTTGGAAGAATTAGGTACGATTCATTTGAAGACAAGGCAGTTCAGCAGAGACAGGACAGCAGCGTTCAAGTACGTGAACGGCACAAAGAAGCGCGTGAGCGATGGTTCTGGGTTGCTGCAGAGAGCGGGGCACGAAACACTGGGTGCAAACGGCAGCAAAGTGGGTTTAGAGACAATATCAAGGGGAAAAAAATACAAGTCCCCGTCCCCCCCTTACCATCAGGACAATGGAAGGACAGGGAAGTTATCACATCCCCTTCTAAGAGGTTTTGTGTAGAAAAGCCTGGATAAGCATTTTTTTGGGTGAATCAGGAGTAACACAACCTGCACAATGCAGGAAGTTGGACTAGATGGCGCTTGAATCCCTTCCAAGCCTATGATGGTGGTTGTGCCTCCTCCGCTGTCCCCAGATATCTGCCCGAACTTCTACAGCAGTCTTCCACGTCATAAAAATGATGAAGCACCAAAAAAATAAACCAAGACCCTCTACTCTGGAGCTCTTCCACGGCTCCGAAATTTTGCCTTGATTTACAGAGCAAGGAAAAGAAAAAAGGAAACCAAAGTAAAAAGTGGGAAACAAAGGAGAAGAAACTCCAGGTGCTGGGTATGATCCTTTTAAATGCACACTGAGAGGGGGAAAAAATAGGAACTGAAATAAATAGCAACCAAGATGTTCCCGATACCATAGAGAGAGATTGGCAGATGAAGATGACTGCCCAGTGTTTGATTTATACAATGAAAAAAGACTTGGTGCTCTGCTTAGGGAAGAGAAATATCTAATTCTTCATCATTTAAAGGGAGATTTTTTTTTATTTCCCTTCATTCAGCTGGAATTGAAAAACAAAAGTTTTACCAAAAAAAACACAAAAAAACGAGGTCACTGCAGAGCTGTCCGCCTGCCCCCTCCCAACGGCCTGGATTCATTGTGTTTCTTTTCCAATTAACTTCACCTTTTTCTCCTTTTTTGTCAAATGAAGATTTCACACCCCTCGTGTTAAGTAAATTGGCGTGTGGATCTTTATGAGATGTGGCAGGGCGGAGTAGCTAGTGAACCAAGAGAAATCTGGAGCCGATGGATCACAGGAACCTGGGATTTTCCAACTTGAATCTGAACCAAAGGGTTGCTGATGAGAGCGAAGGGCCGAGGGCCGCCGTTCAGATGGGGTTGGTAATGACATGTTTCTCCCAGGACCTCCACCTGCCGCGGGAATCTCACGGGGTTATTTATGCATCGGCGCTGGATTCTGAATGCCTCGCTCGCATTGATGGATATTACACTTGAAGTTTTTCCTTATGTCCCTTTAGTGGTGCAAATGTGAGAAAGGGCACTGAACTTTCAGTGACTCTCTTGTATAACTAAAAATGGATTTTTTTTTTCCCTGGGTTCAGAAGTTCAGCGCGCGTCAGAAGGAATCATCTTCTTGGCGCCGCGGCGTGAGGGGCGGGGGACCTCTCTGGAGGGCTTTATTGGTAAGTAAAGATCATTATTCTGGGACACAAATTTGGCGACTCTTGCCCTTGCTGGCCCCTCCAGTCACGGAGTTTGGAAAATGATTTGGTGCGTTTTTTATCAACCCCCCTCCCCGACCCAATGCAATGGCTTTGCCATGCCGTGAGCTGTTAAAAGGAAGGAAATACCCTTCTGGCACCTCACTCAGTGCATTAATGTGGCCTCAGGGTCTCCTCAATCTCCTCGGCTTGCAGAACGGAAAAGCAAGGATATTTGTTTGGAGGCAGGAGAGAGGATGGGAGGGAGCATGGCGGAGCCGCAGAGCACAAAGCCCTGCATCCATCCCAGCCTCCTTTGTGCGCTAAATCTCAGGCCGAATCGGACGGCCTTCAGCTCAGCCCACAGGAGGAGCCTGGAGCAACGAAACCTGCAGATGAGCAAGAAAAGTCCAGGGCGGAGAAGAGCCCTCATGCCAGGCAGGCAGGGAAAACCCAACCAGATTCTGCACATGGAGGAAAAACAAGTCTTCCCTCCCGTTAAAAAGAGCGGCTTTTTTTTTTAAGTAAATGGCTCCGGAGACTGACAGGCCAAGGGGGTAAATGGGGCGCTGAGTCCCAGCGCTGCAGGCAGAGAAACGCTGATGGATGGGCTCCATTGTCACGCAGCCGGTCCTTCACGCCGTGATGCTTTCTTCCAGGGGAGAAAAGGCAAACAAACTCCAGCTCCCTCAGCAGAGTTGTCAATGGAGAGGGATGTTTCCTCCACGTGAGTCGTTGTGTTCAGGGAGCAGTCATATGTATTGCTACCCATGCCATCTGGTTGCTTGAGGAGCGCTGCCCCGTGGTGACCGGGAGCGCGCGTGCAGGACAAGGCATAGAGAGAGGAGAGGCAAGGGGACTCGCTCCATCCTCTCCTCTCCTGTCCTCTCCTCTCCCTGCCTTACTCCAGAGTTGCCTTTCTGTGGTCCTTCTTCCTTCTCTCTGCACTGCTGAGCTCTCCTCTTCTGCCCACCCCAGGAGACCCCATCCCTAATACCTTGCTCATCAAATAGGCTACTCAGCCCAGTTACCGAGTCTTCATCCCAGGCGCTGAAAATGCATCTCTTTTGAGAGCCGGACAATGCTCCCCACCCACTCCGTGAAGCAGGTTTGTATAACCATGCTCACTGTATGTGCTAAACTGGCATGCCGAAAGGGTAGGTGACTTGCCCAAGGTCATGCTGTGAGTCTGTGGAAAGGCCTGCATTTTTAATGCATTGACTTTGGACTTGAGAAGAAGCAAACTGATATTGGAAGGAGCGTGAACTGCACACGGCACAGGTTCCTCGTATCAATGCCTCTTTGATGTCCGTACAGGGCTGTGCGTATCCAGAACGACCTGCAGCATTGTAGGGACACTTTTCCAGGCCAGAAGAGACCGCTCTGATCACAAAGGTCAGAAGGGCTCTGCCCGTGACTCCTGCATTCAGCCCAGGACACCTGGGTGAGCCAGAGCAGGTGGATGAAACAGAGACGCCCAATTCTTCATTTGTCCTCCAGGGCTGGACCCCTAGGGCAGAACACAGTTTCCCTTTGTGCATCTAAGTGGCAATTTTTGAGCTGTCTACCTGGCTGGTTTTGCCCCTGCATGTGCATAAGTTTGTGTCTACACTATGCACTAGACATGCATGTACGTAGTCCTTCTTGGTGGCTGCAGGGACCGACTTCAACAGGAGCACTGGGGAGACCCTTGGGCAGCACCTGGCAGGGTGGGAAGGCTGTGCTAGGACATCTCCGAGACCTGTAGGTGCAAACCTCCCCGTAGGATGTGGGTCTTCTGCTTTGCACCAACCACTCAGCTTTTGAGGCTGAAACACTGGAGCACACTTTTCCTCTTCAGTCTAACACCTTCCAGTCAGGGTGCTTAGTTTCCCCCTACGTTTTGGGGACTTAGATGCTGGCACAGGGCTGTGTACACCCGCCCCTCTTCCCAGGCCACATGTGCATTGCAGGAGATGCTATTTTGGGGTCAAGGATCAGATCCACATCACTCCTTCTCCCAGTCCCCCCAGCCCCCATTTCTGGGCCTGCTACTAGAGGGCGGCCGGCCGCTTCTGGGATCCATGGCACAGTTGAGGAATTGGCTAAAATGAGACGCTGGCAACAAGGAGCGGTCTCCAGTAACGCAGCCATGTCTCCGGTTCCCCAAAGCTAGGGAAGTCACCCAGAGAAGCGGCCACTCTGCTGCAGAAACACTTGAAAAGCTAATCATGTTCATACTCAGGAGCAGCTCTCTGAAGTGTTCTTGGCTGAAGCATGAATCCATTTTGAGGGATTTGAGGGTTAGGGAACGAGATGAAGTATGAATTGCCAAGATGGTGAGCCAAGCTGCGGAGAGATGGGGTAGGGCGGGCTCGGCGCGATGGCTCCCGCCCCTGCTGTAGGCGTTCAGCTGCTCCTTGCAGCCTTTGTGGCTTGTTGCACCGGCGCTGGCTCTGTCTCTGGTCATTTTTTTCTTCTTAGTTACTGCTCCGTGACTGATGAGGATCTCGGTAAAACACAAATTGATTTGCTTGGTTTTCATGGTTGCCTCTGGACTGTAATTATTCAGGCAGGAAAAATTAATTAGTCCAGTGTGGGTCGACTGCTGCTCTCGAAGCAGGGCTGAATCTTAATTGGAGAACTCCAGAGAAAGGCATTGATTCACACCCTGGTACTGGGGGTGAGGGATTTTTCCCCCGGAGGCAGAGGGTGGGGTGGGCTGAAGGTCAAGAGAGATGTGTCTGCTCTGACATTGCCATTTTCATCTTCGGGCCTCGGGTTAGCCATCGCAGCAAGCCCGGCATCTCGAATGACAGTAGAAACACGACAAGAGCGATCTAGCTATCTCTGTGCTGGAGGGAACACGCTGTTCACCGCAGAGAGCTCAGAGGACAGATGCCCCAAGATGTAGGGTCACTAAATAATGGCCACTCTTTATTGATGTCTGTGCCATAGCACTACAGTGCCCACGTCCTCCAGGGATGGGCACTCGTGGGACCTAAAATGGCCAGAATTAAATGATAAACTTTGGGGAACTTCATAGCTTCTGCTAAGAGCAAGTTCCTAGACCATTGGGTCTGCTCGGTACAGCAATTATTAGATCCTCTGACAAAATGCATGCTTTGCTGAAACACCTTCATGGCTGGGGTGCTGCACCAGTGTTTTTATCATGGAGTCCAGCTCAGTCTCGCCGGCTCCGGTTGCAACACACGATCACACGTGCAATAAGTCACTTTGCTCCTTGCGGAGGAGCCAGGGAAGAATTGCAGATTCACTCGGTTGAATGTCTCACCCGTTCTTTACCTGAATAAGGACCACTGCCATCAGCGATGGATGTCTTCCATCGTGCTGCAATACGGCCGGCTGTCAGCACTGAGCACACGTGTTGGATAGCAGATTCAGGTTGCTTCCACGTTTTCCGTCTCCCTCTCAGAGGCCTCACGATGCTGGCTTTGTCCAGCTCAACAGGAATGGGTGCAGGGAAAGGGGAATAGCGCCCTTTGAGTTCCTGAACCAGAAATGATGAGATTTCACCTTGCTTCAAGAGTTGCACGCACATGGGGCCACCCAGGCAGATGCCCATCACCTGGAGCAGAAGGGTAAGTGATATATCCCTCCCTTCCTCATCTAAATTAAATTATATTGGGGGTTGTGGGCTTACATCATAACCTGCTGTACATGAAGTGAATTGGATACGGGATTGCTTGACGTGGATACCCTAAAAAAAGAGCATGCCGCAGGCTGACTCAGAGTAGTCATCCACATTTCTTGTCCCTGGGTAGTTAGAATAGCATTGTGATGCACTACCCAGGCACTGGAAGCTAAACCTGAGCATCTCAGTTCAACACTGCACAATATTAGCCTATGCGGGTCTGTAGCTCAAGTGGGGCTGACCCGCGTTTTGGAGGGAGCTGGTGCCAGATGTAACAGGGCATCTAGATGCGGTGATGCAGTGTGTTATCTTGCCTAAATGTAGGTAGGTGCATCACAGTGAAAACTGGACAAGAAGAGTACGGGGTCTCTGTTGTTTGACTGGAGGCACCCAAGAACATTTTGGTAGGGCTGCAGTGTGTTATGCAGGAGAAGGCTGCAAGTCCCAACATTTTGGCTGGGTGAAAACCGTGAGTCCTGGGTTGCCCTGAGAAGGAATAGGACCCACCTGAGTGCCAGTAGCCACGTGGTTAGTGCAGTTGTCCAGGAAGCTGGAGACCTTTGGTGCTAAGGCCCCATTACCCAAAAGGGAGCTGACCCTATTTAGCTGCCCGCGCTAAGCCATGGGAGCGTTCGTCTCCAGCATTACACCGGTTAGACACGGGTTTCCGTACACCCACACTTTCATCATTGACATGTGCTTTCATGTCCAGAATTGTCCTATGCACGTAGCCACATACGTGCCTGGCCAGGGCGTGTGCTGAGCCTGCGCCTGCACGCGTACGTGTCTACACTGCAGGGCTAATAGCATCCCAGCCTGAGTGCAAGTGCCAAGGCTGCCATTGTTGCAGCCTGACGCCTGCCCTTTAAACACACCAAGAGACACAGAGCGCTGTCTTATGTTTCAAAACTTAACTTACTTTATAGTACAAAAATGTTGGGAAAACAGTCAAATTAGGAACAGAAGGCTCTAAGTAAAAATGGGTTTATTACTGATGCTATGTGTTGGCTTGTCTTCTTGCATATGCATCTTCTGTGTGTTGGCTCGTCGTCTCGCGCTGCAAATATATCATCTTTAGTTCAGTGTATAAGGTGGCTATCTACCCTGCCCTCTGCTTGTCTTCTTGCCCCCAAGGAGCATGGAGATGTAGCTGCTTCCCAGGGGGGAGGAAGTCAATAAGGGGATTGAATTTATACCACCATTCAGGGAAGAGAGCGCCAAGTCGGGGGCCGCGGTGGCTGTTGCTGGTTAGCGTTGCTATGATGTGTCAGGCAGTTCGCTGGCTGTTTCCCAGCAGGACTCAATTTACACAACCTATATATTACAGGCCAGATTTTCCAAAGTACGCAGCAGCTCCCATTGTTCTCAATCAAGCTCTGGCAAAAATGTGTTGTGGCAGTTGGACCTTTATTATCGTTATTGTTCTTCCTAATTGGTTTCTTTCAGGAAGCATTGCGTAGCTGCAGACTCAGCTGAGACGTGAATCTCGGGCTGGTTTGGTGGATTTCATAGAGGATTATTTAGGACCAAGGGGCTTTTTTTTTTTTTTTTTTTTACTGTTATTCTTCATAAGGGAAAGTTTCTCAGCATATAAAATCTTCTCTGGGTGAGGAGCTCGGTAAGAATTGCAAAGCAGATACCACTAGCTCAGTCGTCCCCTCTTGTCGTGGTCGTCGCTGCTGCACTCGGCTCATAAAGGAGGAAAGCAAAGCTGCTGTTACTAAAAACAGTCGTTCTTCCCAAGGTGCGTGAAACACGCTGCAATAAGGGACGAGGAGACAGAGCAGGGCCCTCAACGTCCCTGGTCTATATGACGTGCTCATCTCATGGAGGTAACACAGCTTCTCTCAGCCTCCTGTGCCAGTGCTTGGCCATCCTCAGCCAGAAACATCCTCCCCATCTCCAGCCTAAATGTCCCCTGCTGCAGCTTGGCACCCCTGCTCCTAGTCCTGCCCCTACCGCCTTCTCCCTCCTCGCTGCAATCATCCTGCAGGTATCTGAAGGCTGCTATCATATCTGCCCCTCCATCTTCTCTTCTCCAGATGAAATAACCCTGGTTCTTTCAGCTTCCCCTCATCCGTGTGGCTTCCCAAACCTCTAATCATTTTTGTTTCTCTGCGCTGGACTCTTTCCAATCTGTCCTCATCCTTCCTGAAGTGCAGGCCCAGCCCTGCACGCGGTGCTCCAGGCGAGCCCTCAGCAGGGCTGGATTTGCACACGAATCCCTTCCCTTGGCTTGCAAGGGACCCTCCTGCTCATACAACCCCGGGTGCTATTGGGTTTGGGGGTTTTTTCCTTTTATTTTTGCAACAAGAGCACACTGCTGGGTCCTATTTAACTTATAGCCCACTGTAGCCCCGCAGCCCTTCTCTGCAGCGCTGCACCCAAGCCTGCCTCTCCCCAGTCTGTGTCCGTGGATGCAGCTGTTCTGTCCCAGGTGCCAGACTTTGCCCTTGTGCTTGGTGAATGTCTGATGGATTACAGACGGGGTTTTCCACTCCACCCAGGTTATTTTGGAGCCTGGCTCTTCCCTCCTGAGTGTCTGCAACTCCACCCGACTCGGTGTCATCGGCAAATTTGCTACGCACGGGGCACGGGGCACGGCTCCTGAGGCCACCCCATGTATTCCCCTGGGACGTTTCCTGGGTCTGCACGTGCTGGCTCATCTCCTTATGCACCGTGTTTGAGCAGTGCGAGCGAGGATGACTTGCCCGCGGTCGCACTGAATCTGCGGTACGGCTCCCGTTATCCCCATCCTCGTACTTTAATAACGGCAGCATCTCTCCTTCGCAATCCTTGCCACTCCTGTGCATACCCCTTCTCTCCATATGCAGAGCGAAACCCTCCCCGACACACGCACACTCCCATTAACACTTCTCCAAGCTCGCACGTCCCATCACTATGCGCACCAACGCCTATGCCAACACTCGCACATCCTTGCATACACCCACACGTACCGCTCCCGTGATCGGCAGCGCTACATTCGTTCCAGCATCTCGGCTCGTTCTTTGCTCCTCCGGAGTTTGTTTGAACGGCTCCTCGGAGATGCTGCCTCAGTGCAGTGATTTTATGGATGTGACATATCCTTCAAAGTCTTCCACCATAAGCCTCTCTGTTGCCATAGCAACTAGCTCCTTCGCCCAGATCCTGGCGCTCCTGTGATCTGCTTCCTCATCGCCTCGACACCTTCACCGGAGACCTCGGGGGAGAGACATTAAGTG
Organism: Alligator mississippiensis; assembly: GCF_030867095.1. Classification (NCBI taxonomy): domain Eukaryota; kingdom Metazoa; phylum Chordata; order Crocodylia; family Alligatoridae; genus Alligator; species Alligator mississippiensis. The sequence continues at coordinate 2,110,004 of NC_081836.1, forward strand.
TGAAAGCACCGTGCGCTTGTTAGGTCAGGGCAAGTCCTTCCCACGTGGACTGGTCCACGACATCCTCCACCAGAGAGGATTTGCAGCCCTCCCAGTCCTGCCACCCCCCTGCCGTGCCTGCTAATGAGCTGCGAAGCCAAGCAGCAAAGCCAAGCCTCTCCGCCTCTCCCACGCTGGGATGGCACGGCTCCTGCCTGGACATGGTGTGGAAAAGGCCGGGCAGGTGGGAGAAGTGGGAATGCCTTGGCAAGAAACGCTGGCCCTGGGGAACGGGCTGCGTCCCTGTTTCCATGCTTTCCCGACCCAGTCCAGGTGTCTCCTCCTCGTAGACAACCTCAGCCTTCCCCCCTTTCTGCCCGGCTCTTCATTTGTGCAGGTTTCTGGACCATCCTTTGAGCCTGGCTACTCCGCTCCATCACTGCCTCCACCCATTGCTTGCAGCCTTTTTAAAGGAGAGATTTTCCTAGTTTTGTGGTGTCTTCCCCTGCCCTAGCGTGGCTTCTGGATCCTATTGATAGGTGCCAGCATCACATGCCTGTGCCATGTTTGGAAAACAGCTGCCAAGGTTGGACTCAAGCATATGGGCTTGATCTCAGAGACACGAGAAAAACCTCCGGTTGCATTTGGTCTGTGGAGGTCTGGGAGAGATGCATCGAAGGTCTCCGCCGAGCTGCTCGCGGCCAGGCCGGGGGGTGCAGGGAGCGCTAAGACCGAGCCAAGGGCAGCGCAGATGGTGAAGGATGCAGGCAAGCCCGCTCCTGGCGTGCAGAGCAGCCCACACCCCCTCTCCTATGCAGGGCCTGTTTCTCCCCCTAAAGTGCATGGACCCACCGACATGAACAACATTACGTTGAAAAGAACCACGATGGAAATAGAAAGGTTTCCATCTCCTCCAGCCCTGCCAAAAGGCCACACCAAAGAGCTCCCTGCCCAGGGAGACCTGCCAGCTCCTTCTCCCTCGGTTTGGGTGACCGAGAGGGCACCTGAGCTGCGCCCTGGCCCTTGCCAGAAGGGCACGGGGAAGAAGAGGACATGACCGACCAGATCTTGAGCCCAGGGAGCGGTAGCATCGCACCCATTTGGCGTGTGTCAGGAGGTGGCAAGATAACAAGGCAGCTTTGGGTCCGGCTATCCGGTGGGGAGGTTAGCGCTGCCCTGCATTGCTTCATGCTGTCAAGTTGGCACGTCTACATCCCCCCGGTGCAGTCCTGGCTCTTCCTGGGCTCCCAGCACCATGTCCCAGAGCTGCCAGCTCAAGGCAACCCCCATGCCCAGGCCTCGGCTCACCTGCGCGCAGGATTGTGCCCCTTCCACTCGAAGCATGCCCATGGCCGCGCCCTGGTGCTAAGGCAGTGCCCTGCCCCTTGTCCACACTCTGGTCCTGGCATTGTGCCCCCACTCATCCCACACGCTGCTCCATGGCCATGCATGACCCATATCCAGCACCCGGTCTGCCCTCAGTGCCCAGCCTTGTGTCTGGACACCGGCGCTTACCCTATACCCAGCCTCTCCGGTGTTAACCCCACGCACAGGTGGAGGTCTGGAGCAACCTGCCAAGGTAGCACACCATACAAGAGGTGCGTTTGCTGTCTGCGCTGTCCAGATACCGTGCAAACAAAAGGCTGCATCGGGGTTCAAACTGGGACAAACATCGGGGTTCAAACTGGGACACCCCCCAGACAAAGCCTTGCCCTCTCAGGCTCAGCCCAGACTGAGACCCTTTCGTACGTACCTCTGGGGGTCGGACAGAGGAGACTTTTTGAGCATCCTCGATCTGAAATGACTCCTGAGAGCTGCCTCGAGGGTCCTTCTCCTACCTAGAGACAGAGACCTCGTGGTTTTCTCCCGGCTTCAGGCAGGCGGGTGGGAATGGACAGGCACGTGAAGGGGTTAACACGATGTGCTGGTTAAACCATCCCCTTGTCATGACAGACCCTGCTGTTCCAGGCTGCAGGCCCTTGGCAATAAAATGAGGGGTAATTTCATCCCGTCACCTGCTGCTGACCCATTTAAAGAGCCCAGAAGCAGGGCAGGGCTCCTGCCAGCCCCTGCCTCTCCGGGGCTGGCTGGCGGCAATGCTTGCGGCAGCCTCCCGCAACCTCCTCGCTCGAGATGGGGATGCAGGACCCCTGCCTGCTCCCAACTCCCGGGGCTGGATGCTACCCTCCGCGGGGGTACATGAATGCACATCTGTGCCAGCTGTTACTCCCCTGCCAGCCCCGGGGGCTTGTGCCAGCTCCTTTCCTGACTCCGGCCTTCAGCAGGCTGCCCGCAGATGGCAGCACAACCTTACACTTCCCCAGCCAAGTTCCCCCGAGCCAGGGAAAATGCAGCCAGGCCAGAGACATCTGCTTCGTCCACCCAGCCCCTGATGGCAACCGCTCGGCAGCTGCTGCTCACCCTCCGCGGCGAGGAGAACGGTCTCCTCCGCTGCGACGGAGCAGAGACTGAGATCAGCCCAGAGATTTCAGCTAGGAAACCATGCTGGGGTCTTTCTGAGCTCTTTGCAGCAGGAGAATCGCACTAGGGTTTGTTTTCTGTCGTCAAAACCAAGTGAACAGTAAAGAGCTGCCATTTTCTGAGCAGGCCTTGGTGGAAGGAGGGGTGCTGGAGTCTGGACAGGCGGACAGCCACTGCCGCGAGCATGGGGAGTCGGGTCCTCTGCGTGTCTTTGGGACACTCGTCCCCTACCTAGTGCGGTGCAAAGGGGACGTGTGATACTGCTGGCATAAGCAATAGGCATTGCAATTATTTCCTATCCGGGGCACATTAACACTAAGTGTCCCCCAAACTGCCCCAGCTCCACCTTGCTGGGTCTGTTCCCCCCGACTTGGGCTGCCCCCTGGCCAGCTGCTCCCCCCGCGTGAGAGTCAGGACAGCAAATAATCTGTGCTCAGAGACGCTGGCTGCTGGGATTAGCGCTCCCGCCGCTCTTAACGATATCTGTGACGGCTGGACGGCCGCCGCAGTCACCCGCGCCCGAGCACCGCGGCAGACCTGGTAAGAGCTTCCCGAGGCTTGTTTAGCTCCCAAAGAAACCACATCTGGTGGGCTGGGAAGGGAGGTCGGATCATGCAAGCGGTGGTGCTAGGATAGCTGATGCTCCGACACCGGCTTTTATGGCTTTGCAGGGCATCGTGGAGCGCTGTCTCCATCCCAGTCTCTGTAATCATTGCTGCTAGCTGAGGTGGACCCAGGCTTTAGACGTGGCCCATGAGCTCTGTCTCTTCATGTGCAATAAGACGTCCAGCAAGGAGAGGGCAAAGGAAGGTGTTTGGGGAAGGGGATGGAGCAAAGGGATGAGGATTGGCCTGTCCTTGCAAGGGAGGGCTGGAGGAAAGGGTTATATCACAGCATGATCGGTTGGGAAGTTTCGACAGTGAAGATCTCCACGTTCCCACAGGATGGGGCGGGGAGCAAGGGATTGGGGCGGCTGATAGCCGCGGGGCTTGGGGGCACGGGTCCGGCCCTGGAAGCAGAAGGGAGAGGAGACGGCGTCGTGAATAGACTCGCACTGCCAGCCCGTTCCCTCGGCGGGAGGGTTGAGAAGCAGAGGGAATGGAGAAGCCCACTCTCACTCTCTCCCCCAGCTCTTACCAAGGGCAGGTCCCAAAACCAGTCACCCTCTCTTTTCCACTTCATCGCCCATTGCTCCACCACGCCCTGCCCTGAGGGGCTCTCCCCACTCTGCTCTCACCTGGCCTCTGCACCTGGGGCCTGCCTTTTCTTGCTAAACCTTTTCTCCCGTCTCGCCCTAGCAGGTGCATGAGTGCTGGTGGTAAGACGGGACTTCTCAACAGCCATGGACAGGTTACAGCTACGGGTAAGGCAAAGCCTGCAGAGCTCACAGCTTCTTTGCTGCTTTTGCTCCCTTTGCCAAGGGTTGCCAACATCAGCTCCCAGTGGCAAATAGGAAGGAAAGCAGATGACATACCTGTGTCTAAATAATGCATTAGCAGGCCAGGAAGTGCTTTGATTCATCTCTCTGCTGCAGCACTGAGACTCCACTGACCTACAGGATCCATGATCCCAGCTAACACGGGAATAAGCGGCAGCAGCAGCTGGCCCGCGCTTTCCCTCTTTCTTCCTCTGCGCTCTTGCTCCTGCATTTTGTGAGCAGCTCGCCCTATCTGCTCCCTGCCCCACGTGGATCCCGATCCGTGCGTGCGAGCTGCCTGACACAGGCACAGAGGGGCTGCGTGTCGCATGAGTTAATCCTCTCCCATGCAGATGCCAAGAGGAGATGATGGTGCTATAAATAGTTGGTGAGGTCCTGTTGGTTCCAGCTCCTCTTTGCAAAGAGCAGGCAGGCATTAGAGAGAATTTATGTTCAGTCTGGAAGGAGATGGAAAATTTTTCAATATTGCACGACTAAAAGAAATGGCAGAAAGTGTTACAGCTTATGGTAGAGAGGGGTAAGTGTCTCTCGATGGCACTACAGTATAACAGGTGACAGGAAGCGGCACAGGCTGTTTCCTCCAGAAAGCAAGTGCTGCAGAGAAGACACAAGTCACAAGACTATGCAGAAAAATAAAGCAAAGGTTGTGGCTAGATGAGTGCATGGAGTGAAATGGGGAGCTTGGAAAGATAATGTCCATGAGCGGGACCACGAACACCTAGAAAAGCTTGAAGGACGGCTGCAAAGAGGATGGAGGTGGGCTGTTCTCAGTGGAGGCAGATGACAGAAGGAGCAATGGGCTCTAGCTGCAGCAAGGGAAGTTGAGGTTAGATATTAAGGAAAACTGTATCACGAGGAGGGTAGTGAAGCACTGGAAGAGGCTCCCCAGAGAGGCGGTGCAGTCTCCATCCTTGGAGGTGTTCAAGACCCAACTAGACAAAGCCTTGGCTGGGATGATCTAGTTGGGCTGGTCCTGCTTGGAGCAGGGGTTGGACTCCTGGGGTCCCTTCCAGCCCTTATGGTCTGTGGCTGTATGAAAAGGAGGACACTTTACCCTGGACCCTGAAATGAATGGGGAACCACTGCCTGTATGCCAGAAGGGAGGATGTGGGTCTGCTCAGAGGAGGAAGCAGTGTCCAGATGCTGCAGCCAGGAAAGCTGGGATTTGGAGAGGCTGCAAAAGAAGGGGTTTTGATGAGAGGAGATGACAGCCTGAACAGAGCACCGCCTGGCTGCCAACAGTTTTGGCAGTTTCCCACGCTGTGGAAGCAGGGAGGAAGCAAGCGCTCTTCAGCTAAGGTCGTGCCGTGACTGGCACTTCACTGGGACCTTGAAGGGGGACAATTAACTCTTGCAAACTCCACTAGAGAAAAAGGGCCCTGGCAATAACAGGCACGCTGGGTTAAATCAGCTTCTGATTGAACTGTTTCTTTAAGACACAGTTTGCAGTGATTCCAGCTGGTCTGCTGCAAAGTGCCATATATGTGTGTGTGGTGTGTATATAAATATATGCATATATATATATATATATATATATATATACACACACACACACATATATATACATATATATATATGCACACATATGCATGCATATATATACACACACACACATATGCATATATATATGCATATATATATTTACACACACATGCATGCATATATATATACACACGCATGCACATATACACACACACATGCATGCATATATATACACACACACATGCATGCATATATGCATATATATACACACACACATGCATGCATATATATATATATATACACACATATGCATGCATATATATACACACACACACATGCATATATATATGCATATATATATATATATATATACACACACATATGCATGCATATATATATATATTCCATGGCACTGCTACGGATTAACTTCCTGGTGCAGCAGTGCTGGGAGCTTCGTGAAAGTCTGGTTTGTATCCCGTACAGGAGCTCGTAGTAAAACCAAATCAGACTCTTATCGAGCACAGAATAAAAACCCACAGCTCATTCGGGGTCCATCTGCCTGCCACAGCTTCTAGCTAACAACATGCTATGTGGAATAACATGTCCACTTGGCACATGTGGGAAGCAATTTCCTTTCTCTCCCTTCCTTCCTGTCTCAGTCGTACTGAAACCACACGTCTCTTCTGTTTGCAGCAGACCTCCAGCAGCCGGGGCCTCCTCAAGCTGCCTCGGATGGAAGTGAAGTGGATCCATGTGACGCTGATCTTCTTTTTCTTGCTCTCTGTTGCCATGACCGGCTGCTTCTTGTGGCAGTACAGTCTCCCCAAAGTGGAGCCGGGTGAGTATGGATCAGTCGGGCTCTGCGCCGTTTGGAGGCGACGCCTAGGATTTTGGTGATGTTCACATGAAGGGTTTTCTGCCTGTGTCAACTCCCTGGATTGAGCTCTACAGTATTTTAGAGGGGCTCTGCAGGGACCTAGCTAACAAAGGGAAAGCAGTCAGCACAGCCCTTTCCTCCCCATATATCCCTATTTCTCAACATTCGTATCTCATTGCACAGTCTCCTTTCTCAGCTAGTCAGGGGAAGGAAACAGAAGTATCTAACAAAGTGTGGAAAGCACTATCCAGTCAGCCAGGTGCCTCTCTTGAATTATTCCCAGGTCCATCTGGAATGGAGGGGAGGTCAGAAGCCGTGCAAATGTGTCCCCGCTATCCAGAACCAGTCCCGCTGGATCACCCGATCCCCATCCTGAAGGATGCACTGGAGAAGGTTTGTGGGGTAGGATGGAGGGGCTGCATGTTTTTAATTCCAGCCTTATTCCTAGGTGCAGACACTTCCTTATTGCATGGTCTTCTGTACTGTGTCTGTATGAAAAACGAGAGAACTGAGCAGCCGCGGTCCTGTTGCTTTGCCTTCAGTACTATGTAAGGCTGTAGAACAGGCCGTTAAGGAAAGACTAATTAAGATGTGGAGGTAGATAGAACATGGTGGAAAATGAAATGCGGCTCTATTATAAAAGACTGGATAACTTAATATCTTTCTACAATAAAAGTATTATCTTCAAAAATTTCAGTAAATCATTTGATACTGCACCTTGCAGGAAATTACTACCTATAGCGGAGAAGATGGGGGTTAATACTAAAATTGGAAGTCAAATAATAATAAGATGGCTCAAGGAGAAACTCCAGTGGGCTACATTGAAGGGGAGCCATGAGACCAGAGAACGGTTTCTGGTGGTGTTTCTCAAGGATCACTAATTTCATTAATCAGGCATCCAGATTGTAGCCGTATTGATCTAACGGAAAAAGCAATCAGGGCTCATGGTTGAGGTAATATCTTTTATTAGACCAACAGGATTTTTGCAAAAAATTAAAGAAATGTTTTTGCAAAAATGTTGTTGATCTAATAAAAGATATCACCTCTGCCGTGAGCCTCGATGGCTAATTTCATTAATGGCCTTTATGCAAGAACCAGGTTCGTGATTATGAAAACTGCAGATGACACAAAGTTGGGGGTCACTGTGAATGCTGCGGAGGATACGATGGACACACAAGAGGGGTAACCTTGGGCTGCAGTAATAACATGGTACAACACTTCGAAGCCATGCACTAAGACCGATACCAAGACCTTTGGATGCAAGCTGGTTGCTCGTGCGCTGGGGGATGTGGGACAGGAGGAATCTCAATGTATTAGCCCGTCACAGAATGACGATGAGCCAACGCAACGACGTGATGTGGCTGCGCAAACACCGAGGCAGTTGTAGGACATGTCAGCCAAGACACAGGGAGCGATTGATAGCAGCCCCGACTTGGGTGCCCATTAGCAAGACCTCATCTACAATATGGGGCATAATCCTCCCATCCCTGCTAGGCACGCAGAGTGAAGAGGCCATGGCCCTGCAGGAGCCCAGGACATGGGTGATGACCTCCATCTCCCTAGGTCTCCTCCTCTGGCAAGTCAGAGTATTGGAGACCTTTAGGTTTTTTGTACCGAAGATCCATTACGAGGTGTCGGGGGACGCTTTGCAGCTGTGGCACGTGAGAGGGGTCAGAACAGGTATTCTTGTAAATACTTTTACATTTAACATGTATTACATGATTGCCTCTGACTGCAGGGCTCTAATGTTGATGCCCTGTGTGCTCTCTGCCAATCCTATGCCCTTAAAACCACCTTGACCACAACCCCTTCCATAGCCTTGGTTATCCTCTGGGCTAGTACAAAGATAACAACATCCAGCTCAATTATTGCCACAATCTACATGTGCATGCCCAAGACCCTCCCAGTAATGCAAGAGCTTCAGAAGAAAGCACTCAGGGATGAACCTAGCAGGACCCTGGAGAACGAAGGGCCTCCAGACACTTCAGGAGCTCGTCGTGCCCTTCTGCAATAATTCCCATTCCTAATGACATATCTAGCCCTTACAGTTCCTCCTGGCGTCCTGCCTGAACTTCACAAGCTCCCACAACGTTTCTGAAAAGAAGATTTGCCTTTCTGGCAGCAGGGTTGTTATTTTCATGGCCAGGTTTATCGGGTCCGAAGTGTCAGCGATGGCTGAAGTTCTGGTAGGGTCCCTCCATAACGTGCATGTAAGATGGCTTGAGCTAAGTTTATGGACAGTTCGCACTTGGCCGAACTCTGCTGGTATTGAGGGAGTCGTAGCATGGGCAAGGGCGTTTGTGTTTTCAGAGCACGTCGTTATTTCAGAGACGACAGAGGGATGTGGGAGGGGTTGGGATGGGCACTTTCATAGTTGGTCCTCTATGGACTTCTCCTTTAATGAATCTGCAGCCGGGGAGTTAGTGGGGTAGGATGTGCCTTGAGTTCCCTTCATCTTGCCAAGCACCCAGCACCTTGTTTCTGATGTGCTTTCCCACCTCCTTTCCTGCAAATAAGTGGTGTGAAAGAGATGAAGGTTCTCTATAGGAGATACAAGAGTAGCACTGGCCGTGTCTGATGTTTGTTGGATGAAGTTTAAGTGATGGGCACCAGCTGAGGTGGACCATTGGTCAAAAATGTTTGGTTGAAAGACGTTGATGAATCTGAGGGCAGGATGCTATTTGCTCGGCAGTAAGTGTGGGGCGTTTCTCCCGTTTTGCACCAATACACTACAGAATCAGAGACTCACAGACAACGAGGACTGGAAGGGAGCTCGGGAGGTCACATCTAGTCCAACCCCTGCTCCAAGCAGGACCAGCCCCAGCTACATCATCCCAGACAAGGCTTTGCTGTGGTATGGAGTCATCTCTCTGTTCTCCTGTCAGCCTGGTAGCAAACTCACGACCATTTTCTCGTTATCACCCAGGTGGACACGCTGCTGCGCAACAAAATCCATAGCCCAGGCCTCTCCACCATGTCTGCCATCGTTATCTACAATGATACTGTGCTCTGGACTGGTAACTTTGGGAAGAAAAATGGCTCTAACCCCTTCTCAGCAATGCCTAACGAGTATACCATTTACAGGTGAGACAGCAGGTTCCTTTGCAAGAGGGGTTTTCTTGTACCCCAGAACTAGCCAATGGGTTAGAGGAACATTTCTGTACCAGTGCCCCTCGACGGAAAAAGAAGGGATGTGCACACTTTGCCACTCGATTCCCCGTGCAAATCTAGGTCAGTCACAATGAGAAAGCTCCCATAAATCCTTCCCTCTCCCTGCCTTACCTCCAGCTACAATAAGAAAAGAGTCTGCTGTTGCAACTAGTGTCGCCGGGAGCCTTTTTCGATTTAAAAAAAGCACAGTATGTGTTTATGCAAATTTAGACCTGGACAGTAGCGTTCGTTATCTCCCCAAATTATTGCACGATGATTGCAAATGGAAGCATTTACCTTTTGGAAGGAAATTTTGAGGGGTTTTTATCTGAATGAGGTCAAGTTTTTCTAACTTGTTTTTTAATTCAAGCAACATCAACTGTTCTTCAAGTCTGTAAGAGTGAAAAGAAATGTGATTTCCCCCTTGTAGAAAAATCTAGTCGGCATTTTCAGTTCCAAGTAGAGCAAAACTCTATGGAGTCAGAAACGTGGCATGGACATAGTCTCCAGTGAAGATCAGTGTTTTGGGGCTTGGGAAATAAATGGATTTAATTTAACAACAGAACGAATATTTGGAAATGTGTTTTATGAGCAGTGCTGCATCACTGTAGTTGTGTAGGAAGTATTTGGCATGACGTGGTAGCTTGAAAGACCTTGGACCAGGGACTCGTTAGTGCTGGAAGAGCTGCTGGAGATGACCCGCTTTGCTGTTTGTGTCATAACAGGATTGCCAGCATCTCCAAAGTCTTCCCCACGATCATGCTGTACCGACTGTGGGAAGAAGGAAAGGTAACGTCTTTGGATGACCCCCTGGAGCGTTACACTCGGGGCTTCGTTATCAAAAATCCCCTGGGGCGGCTAAGGGAAGCTGAACAAAGATACACGGCCGACGGGCTGGTCTTTCTGGAGAAGGGGTCGCTGCCTCTCAAGCCGTCACCCGTCACCCTGCGCAGAATGGCCAGCCAGCTCTCAGGTAACAAAACCCCTCCGCTTCCCCCCTGCAGACCTCACCAGGGCCTCCAAATGGGTGCAAGGCCCCAGCTAAAAGAGCCAAACTCCCTTTCCCCAGTGAGGACAGATCACACTAGAGGAACGCAAACCCCCTGCTTGGCATTTGCAAGTTAACACAGTCCCGTCCTGATGCTCGTCCTGCAGATTTCTGCAGTTGCACTAGCATCTTTGTGATCTTCTCCCAGCGAGTCCAAGAACAGGTGACCGAAAGGAGGCCTCTCTCCATGCTAGATGCTGCCTATTGACTGAGCAAGCCGTGGCCATGGCAGGAGCTGCTGCATGTCTCTTCTTGGCTGCGTCTTGTCAGAGTATTTTTTTCCTGTAAAGCGAGAGTCTGCATTGCTACTGGTAGTGTAGATGTACTAGTAGGTTGGCTACTGATACGAGAGGCAAGAGCCAGGTCCCACACCCCAACGTTTTATTGTTTAAACCCCCAAAGCACAAGAATACACACCAATTCCTGTGTCCCTCAAGTGACCTGTGACACGGTCACGGTATTGATTCTCCTATAGTATCAAGGGGAGTTGGGAGCGTGGAGGAGGATGGCATACAGCTCAGTAGCAGGGCTTTTTGGATCTACACATTAGATTACAATGGAGCATGAAGTCAATTGATTCCCTCAGCACTGCCTGAATAGAAATGCCACTACTGCTATTCTGGGCAACGGTTCAGCTTCACCCCTGGACCCCAGAACAGCCACTGCCCAAGAGGCACAGGAGCTTCTCGAGGCCCACTGAGGCCAGTCAAGGACCCTGCTGGGGTCATACAGGCCTTGTTACACAGGCTGATTCGCCTTGCCCTATTATTGCGTGGAGCACTGTTCTGGACCCAGTGTGTTTCAGCAGCACATTTGCCGTGCCGTTTATACACCGTGCAATAATCATGGCTGTCTCGGTGGGCACGCGAGTCTTCACTTTCAGCTCATTATTGCGCTGGCCCAGTGAACGTGTCCAAATGTTTTCCCTCGTATAAGTGAGTAGGTATCTCTCGCTGTTGATACCCGATTGTTCCCATTGCACAGGACTTCCTAGGAGGCTCCGGTCCACTAGCCTGCTGTGGAAGGGAAGCACACAAGAAGCACTTGCTCTCCTGAAGGATGATGTTTTGGTGGCTGATCCAGGAACCAGGTCAGATAAATGCAACATTTACATTTCTCTCGAGGGGCAGGCCTCTCCTTCGGGTGACTGCAGCGCTGTTCGGTGGCTAAGGAATCAGTGCCAGCATTACAAATAGCTGCATCGAGGCAAAAAGACATGACAGAAACTACCTCTGCAGTGGGGAAGGGACAAGTTGAGATCACAGTGATCCAATACAGAAAGACAGCATGTTTGTCTGCTAAATATGTGGCATGATAATAGAGTCATTGGACCAGATTTTCAATGGAGCCTGAAGACGCTGCCTTCCCAAACCGCCTAAGCAGGCTCAGGCTATTGATTTCAGCTCCCGCAGGCAGGGGTACGCGACTGTTTAACGTAGTGAAGGGTAAAGGGAAGAAACCATCCTTTCCAAAACCTGTGTTTTCGCAAGGACGTAAATCCCAGCTCAGTCCTTCCAGCCCGGGAATGAACTAGTTAAATTCTTCCTACATAGCTACTTTTGAAAATCCTACTGGGCAGCTTTCAGCTTAATTAGGGAACTGCATACCTTTGAAAATCTGGCCAATTCTTATTGTCAATAGAAGCTATAAATATTTATCATGATTAAAAATGATGTTATAAGCATGCTGTCTAGGCTTCAAAGTCAAGCACTCGGAAAATGTCAGAATTTAAGCTGCCTGTTGACAATTTAGAAGGCACAAGCCGAGCAAGATCCAGTGTTTGGAAGCTGAAGCTAGACATATTCCAACTAAGTGGGACTAAATTACAAACTTTTCAGATGTTTTAATTTAGTAGGAGAGCAGTTTGCTTAGGCATGTGGCAGACTCTCTGTCATGAACAGGCTTTAAATAAACTTTGTCCATTTGCTTCCCAAAAGTCTGCTCCGTTTCAGCTAGAAGTTATGGGCTCGGTGCAGGAAAACGTGGTAAAATGGTAGTCTGTATTATTCAGGAAGGTTTACTAGGTGATTATTAATATATTCTAGGAGCAGAGGGACCCATAATCTATGCAGGCGTGAGTCTGGCACTCATCGCTGAAGCACTTGTGGGGCCAGAATCTATTTCTCCCGCTCCAAGCCTCTGAAAGTCTGCTAACGCATCTGCTTTTGAACACATCAGTGTCTTATCTAAAGACTGAGTGACCAAAAGCAGTGAGGAGGAAGACGAAGGTCCATGCGTTTTTTGTTGTAGTAGTTTTTCAAGGACTCCAGCAGCGCGGAAGAGCATCACACCAAGTCCACGTGTGCACCGATTTGGTGTAACAGGCCGAAGTGTGCACGCCCACGCATGCTGCTTTGTGTCCATAAACACCGGGCCATTTTAAGATTTAAAGGATCTCATGGACTTAATGATTCATGGACTTATGCTTCTTAAGGATGTGACACAACTTCAAAGCTTGACGCTACCGTGCGGCATAAACTGGTTTAAGAGCTTCTCACACCTTAAGATGCTTTAAGTGCTTAAACCTACAAAACCACTTAACTGGGACTTCCATGGCCTGCTGCTGTGCAGGCCTTCAGCCCGCATCTGTTTGTTATCATATAATAGAGATAATTAACACAAAAAATGTATTGCTGCTAAATATAAGGCCTGGTAAATAAGGTTCTGGAGACGATGCCTGTGGCATGTATTCTTTGTAGTATTTTTCCCCCCCTCGCTCCCTGCCTCTTAAGCGTGTTGTAATGTACCTGACGGTAATGCAGACGGGCGGTGTTAACGGTGCTGTTGCATCTCACCCGCGGCGCTCCCTGCCTCACCGCGAATCCTGAGTCACCAAACAGGAAAAAACTCTCTCCTTTTCTCCATCCCTTCTTCATTCCCCCTCTTCTAATTGCTTTGGAAGTGGCTCCAGGTCACAAGACAGCAGGTTCGGGATATCTCCGTTCCTAGTTTCCATTAGGGTACGTGACACTTTCTGCTCATGAAAGAACTGGGTCCTTGACTTCCATGTGTCAGGTATCCAGGTGAAGGGTGTTTGCGCCCGAAAGCTTGCAATTAAAGACCTTTTTTTTTTGTAAAAATCTTGTTGGTCTAATAAAAGATATCCTCTTTACTATGAGTCCTGATTGCCTGGGTCACTGACGGCATTTATAACACGTCTGTCACCGCAGCACTGGTGAAGGCCAGGGCTCTTGCAGGCCTATTGAAGGATGACACTGAGATGCATGTCTCTCTCGTTGCAGATGCCATTACAGTAATTTGGCTTTCTCACTGATGGCCCACGTGTTGGCTGATCGTGCTGCTGCGGGGGAATACCAGCGCTGGGTTTCGGAGAATATCTTGGATCGCTTGGGCATGGAGGACACCGGCTTTGACATCACACCGCCCATCCGTTCCCAAATGGCAGTGGGCTTCTACAGCAGCGGGCAGCCAGCTCCCCTGTACGACCTGGGCTGGTACCGGCCCTCCGGCCAGATGTACTCCACAGCCGCTGACCTGGCCAAGCTGGCGATGGTTTTCCTAGGCACCTACCACCGACGCCTCTTAGAGCCTGATACTGTGAAGACGATGCTGACACCTCTCTTCAAATGCTCGAGGGACTACTTCGCCAACAAGACCGGCACCCCCTGGGAGATCAATGAGCAGCTGGGCTATGATGTCATCCGAAAAGACGGCGACCTGGATGGCTATTCGGCGACCTTTTCCCTCATCCCCAAGCTCCGCTTAAGCTTCATCGTTCTGATGGCGGGCCCCAGGCCTCAGGGGGGGGATATCGTGACGCAGACGTACGAGACCCTTATCCCCGCCATGGAGACGGCCTTCCGGGAAGCAGAGAAGAGCCTGAACGCTCCCCCAAGCCCCGCTCCCTACGTGGGCTACTACACGTACTCCAACTTGACCTTTTACGAGATCAAAGCTGGATCTCACGGGGTGCTGGTCATGCAGCAGTTTGGGCCCCACATAGAAGAACTGATCCCTGAAAACTACCGGACCATCAAGCTTCACCACCTGGAGGACCGGGTCTTCCAGGTGGTCTTCGACAAGGAGTTCCCATGCGTCCTGCGCCTGGGCTCTGCCTCCGTCTCTCTAGAGACCCAGGATGGGCAGCTATTTAATTTCTACCCTTTCGACCGCAAGTGTTTGTCTCCTGGCTTTGATGCTCCCGGGCTAAACACGTACAATGTGGTGCGCATACACCGCAAGCCTGTCTTCTACAGCTAACTGATGGGGCTTCGGGTCGGTGTCTCCCCCACTCTCTTGTCCTCGTGGCTTTGGAGAGGCCACATTAAAGGGAAAGATGATGGCCACTAACCGTTTCATACAACACTTTTTCTTTCCTGGACTGACTCCAGTGGCTCGTCTCCCCCGGTCCTGCGAGTCCAGCTGGGTGTTGGGGACGCGCGCAAAAATGACGTTCTGGCCTGTGCTGGATGGATGCTATATGGACGCCAGTGAAGACCCTCAACCGCAGCAGAGCGGCTTTGACCACCATCAGGGTGCTCGAGACTGGCCTCAGCGCGTCTCTGAGAAGGTCTCTTCTGGTGTCCGGCGTTTTCGATGCACCGCCTTGCATCGGACCCGCACCGTGGTCTTGGACAAGTCACTTCCTTTCCCTCTATTTTAGCTATCTCATTGTAAAAGGAGGCTTATAGGACCTCTCTCATGAGATGCTGAGCTAATGACTCATTAGCTAATGCCTGCGTGGAAATATTAGTCACAAAACCAGTATTCAGCACCGCTATGAGCTGGAGCCCATAGGCCTTCCTACCCCGAGTACCTCGCTCCCTGTTATCAAATGATCATTCACGTCGTTAGCAGCGTAGGGTCAGGGCTACCGCAGTTAAATACGGATCCGGTCGTAAGCTGGTGTAAAGCAGCATTGCTCTGCTGGAGTCGATGGATGAGCTTTCCAGACGGTGTCAGCAGTGTTGTTTCATTGGAAGAACAGACGTGGTCCCCAGCTGGCAAACATCAGCATCGCTCCATTGCGGCGAAAGGCAGAGATCTACACCTGCTTAGAAATCAGAGCAGCTCCAGTGGAGTCGATAGGGGTAGACGAGTGCCGTTCCTGTACGGCTCTACCAGGGAAAAGCAGTTGAAAATATGGCCAAAAGTACATGTGTGTCGGAGTTAGCGGAGATATTGTCCATCAAGCATGATGCTTGGTGCAGGAGAGAAAGTCAAGCCAGAGAACACGGCACTTTCTCTCGGCGTTGTTAAGGAAGGGTTTTTTCCCCACAAATAGAGATTTTCACAGTTTGTCTCTTGCTTCTTCCCACCTTCTTTTTTTTTTTCTTCTTTAAGCCATTTGCATGATATTGTGAAATGTCATTAGAGGCTTTGACTGGAGTGGGATATGACAAGGCTTAAGGCAGAATATTCATTTCTATGAGATTAGCTGTGTCCCAAAGAGCTTCTAATAAGTGTCTTTGCCGGTTGAGATGTGAAACAATTTTGCTAACAATTGACTTGGGGTTTGATTGGATTTTATTTTGTTTTGAGGAGGCGACCTGCATTTTGAGCTATCTGGAAACTGCGTTTTCCCCAGAACTCCTAAGTTAAAAAATTAGCAGGCGAGGCTCCGGGGTCAAAACTAATAGAATAGATTTGCTGCAGTTCCCCTGTCCCTAGGGACGTCGCCAAAGTCATTTTTGCATTTCAGGAAATGCAGTTAACGGAGCAGTAATAAACACACACACACCACCTGGGAGCACTACTGCTTCCAGGAACTCTGATATGGTAGAGGACACCCTGGACACATCCACATGTGCACTTTAATGTGCAGTGCATTAAAGCATCACTAAAAATGTGCTCTTTAGTTAATGCATATTAAAATAGGCTAATGCACATTAAGTGTCACTTAAAAACCAGGGGCACCTATACATTTGACAGCGCTCTGCTCTGACGCGTGCTAATTAGCATACTTTGGAGCGAGTCTGCTAGAGCATGCTATTTAGTGCTCCAGCAACCTCCACATCACATGTACTCAGTGTCCCCATGTTTCAAAATGGTGGTGAGGGTGCTTTAACTAAAGCTTGTTGAATGAATACATGTGGCGCTGCAGGCACTTTAATTAAAGCAGCTCTCAGAGCCACTCTAATTAAAACACCTCCCTTCCCCCCTAGAGTGCATATATATAGACCCCCCCCATGCTCTTTAGTTAACGCACATTAAGACAGGCTAATGAGCATTTTCTTAGGACCTCGCATTGTACCAGATTTAATGCGCACTAACTAAAGCACATTAATGCACGTGTAGATGTGCCTGTAGTGAACATTTGCATCTCTGTGAAATAAAGGAAATTCAGCTAGATTCAAAAAGTGGTTAAATATCAAAGAACCTGATTGAGCCATTTGTGCCCAAGATTAAAAGCAATGCAGAGGCACCTCCCCGCAGAGGGAGATGGTGTTCGTGTTAGTGGGAAAGACATCCGGAGCCTGCGCGGGCTGCAGCAGAGATGGCTGCGCGGGCAGGGGTGCTGTAGAAGAAAGCAAGCGTCGTGGAACGAGCTCTAGCGCGTGCCACCTCGACAGACTAGGGGCCCTTTTTACAGGTGAAGCAGCGGTAAAACCCTTGCTGGGACAAAGCTCCATTTTGATTTCCTTTCTTGGATAAAAAACAAAAAAAGAGTTTGCATTTTAAAGCATTTTCTTTAAAACAAACCCAGTTTGTTGGTGACGTGCCACGATTTAGGATATGCAAAGAAGGTAGCCTGAGCCATTGAGAGGAAAAGGATGTGTTTGATTTATTTTAGTTGTTTAAACCTTTTATTTTTTGTTGCTAGTTGTGTTTTGTTGTGTGCACCGTGTGTTTTGTGGGATTTTTGTCAACCTCTGCTTAACTCCAACCCCTGAGAAATATTTGGGGTGGAATAAGATGTTTGTGAGAGTCAACGCCGTCATCCCTTCAGTTGGAAGTGGAGAGATCCCAGGCAAAGCGAAGGCTCCTCTCTAGCAGGATAGGACGACAACTTCATGAATACGGTCACAAAGCTGATCCCCTCGCAGAGACGCGGGACTGCTCCTTCCTAAACCAGTCCAGGTAGACATCTCTACAACCTCGTCTTGAAAGCCTCCAGTGAAGGAGGCTCCCTAACTTCCCAGCCAGCCTGTGCCATTGTCCTACTGTGCTTATAATAAAGACATTTTCCTGAGATTTGCAAAAGACAGGTGATAGCTATTTCCTAAGACTTAATTCAAGTCTTCTTTGCTGGGGTTTAAACCCACTACACCTTTTTTTCTGCCCCCTCTGGCATGAGAGGATTATTTTTCTCACTGCTCTTTACAACAGTCTTTGAAATATTTGAAAACTGCTACCACGTGCCCTACACCCCCCCCCCCCCATCTCATCTCCCCCAGAACTAAGCAAACTTACTCATTCAACCTCTCCTTAGCTTGCATTTCAACTCCTCCAGAAAAGGAGGAGGTGTCACATGCCTCTAAATCCCCCGAGGTTCTCCACATCCTCCTTAAAAGATGGTTCCCAGAGCTGGACACAATGCTCCAGCTGACTTTAACCAGCACCAAGCAGTGTTACCATCACACAATCACAGACAACGAGGGTTGAAGAGACCTCGGGAGTCGCATCTAGTCCAACCCCGTGCTCCAAGCAGGACCAGCCCCAGCTACATCATCCCAGCCAAGGCTTTGGTCTTAAAAACCTGCAAGGGTGGAGATCCAACCACCTCTCTGGATAACCTGTTTCAGTGTTTCACAACTCTCTTACTGAGAATTTTTTTCCCTAATATCCAACCTAAACCTCCCTTGCTGCAACTTAAGATCATCACTCCTTGTTCTGTCAACTTGTCTTGCTAATGATGCCCCTGTTTATACAGCCCCAACATGCAAGTGTTTCTTTTTGTGCCAGGATCACACCAGTTATCTCATGATCCACCATAACTCCCAGACCATCTCTAGCAACCCAGCCAGTTATCCCCCCCGGTCTGCATTTGATGGTACACTTGCCCTTGCTGAGTGTCATTGTGTTGCCTATAGCCCATCAAGATCAAGATTTTAACTCCATCCTCCACAGTATTTGCACCCCCTATTTTTGTATTAAGTGGAAATATTTATCAGTAAACTCTCTACTCCTGAATCCAAATCATTAATAAAGTAATTCAATGGCTTAACTTGAATGAACACTGAACTGAGACCAGTGCATTCCTACTTGAAACCACCTTGCAATATGAGAAAACCCGAGAAAAGAACCTGCATTTCAATGCAAGATAGTTCAGTTTGTGTGGCACACCATATAAATACATGTTGTGAGGTCTGCCTATAATGTTTTTTATGACTATTAAGCATCCATCTGTTCGGTTGCCCCTGTGCTGCTTGCTAAAGGATTGCCAGTGGTTAATTCAGGCAGGATTGATAGGGCAGACTCTGCTGGTAGGGTATGCTTATGTCCAAGTCCACATAGGGTCAAATAGGGTAAAAACCTTCACTGATAAGAAGGGTACCTATAGGATCTCTGAGATCAAATAGAAATTATTTACTGTGCCACCTTCAGTGCCACAGGACTGGAGGGCAGCCAAAGTAATTCCAGTCTGAGAAGGGCTCTAGAGAAGAGCCAGGGAAATATAGGCCAGTGCATCTAATTTCTGTTCCCAACAAATTGGTGGAAAGAGGTCATTAGCTGCAATAGTAAGAAGGCAGGATAACATTGCACCTTACCAGCCAACTACACCAGAGATGCATAGCAAAGATCCTGTCTGTAGGAAGCAGAGCTGCTAAAAAGAAAGAAAGCAATGGTTAGATTCAGAGGGAAGGGGAAGGGATGGCATTGCTGCTGCAGGCTGTGAAGCTTGTGGGCAGCAAGAGCCCAAGGCAAGGGTCTGGGCTTGTATACTCAGCCCAACCCACCCTGCAGCCAATGAGCCGGACCCCTGCAGCCGGCGCCCCTCGGAAACCAGGTGGCCCTGATGAGGGGCTCCAAGGAGGCAATTAGATCCCAATATAAGGATTTGCAACAGGGAGGGCTGGCTCCTTTAGAAGTGGGGGAATATCCTGCTGGGAGCTTTACACCCCAGAGGAGAGAGCAGAAGGAGGCTTAGCTGTAGCTTGCAAGGAGAAGCTAGGCTGCTGTGTGTGGGAAAGCCAAGGGGGAAAGTTGCTGTTCCTGTGTCTAGAGAGGATGGGGTATTTTTGATTTCTTTGGCTTGTGC